>NC_140513.1:71834552-72184052 GCF_964339955.1 Pipistrellus hanaki | reverse complement strand
TCATAACAGTGCGTAGGAAGTTGTTTGATAAAGTGGGCAAAGCTTATACTTGGATCAGAATGCAGAATATGGGAAACTGCATGAAAACATGGATAATTCAGAGAAAATGAGTGTAAACAGATGAGAACTTGTTTAGAACAGCTGAAAGAGATTCTCCAGTCAGTTCTTAGTGTAGTAAAGGTAGCTAAGATCCGGGAAATCCTTAATTCGAGTTAAGATCACATGAAACACTGTATGAATCCTATATTCTTTACTTAAAGCAGACTAGAGTGGAAACTAGTCTCCTTTAAAGGAAACTACATGAAAACATGGATAATTCAGAGAAAATGAGTGTAAACAGATGAGAACTTGTTTAGAACAGCTGAAAGAGATTCTCCAGTCAGTTCTTAGTGTAGTAAAGGTAGCTAAGATCGGGGAAATCCTTAATATGAATTAAGATGACATGAAACACTGTATGAATCCCATATTCTTTACTTAAAGGAGACTAGAGTGGTAAATGTGTGTTATACAAGGCAGAATACCATTGAAATAGAGAAAGAAACACGTTGGGCAGCTTTGGAAAGCCTTACACTTCACTGAAATGTAGTACTACACTCTATAACACAGTTGAGAGACAATGTTCCCGAGCTGCCTCAGTTCATAACAGTGCGTAGGAAGTTGTTTGATAAAGTGGGCAAAGCTTATACTTGGACCAGAAGGCAGAATATAGGAAACTACCTGAAAACATGGATAATTCAGAGAAAATGACTGTAAACAGATGAGAACTTGTTTAGAACAGCTCAAAGAGATTCTCCAAGTCAGTTCTTAGTGTAGAAAAGGTAGCTAAGATCCGGGAAATCCTTAATTCGAGTTAAGATGACATGAAACACTGTATGGATCCTATATTCTTTACTTAAATGAGACTAGAGTGGTAAATGTGTGTTATACAAGGCAGAATACCATTGAAATAGAGAAAGAAACACGTTCGGCAGCTTTGGAAAGCCTTACACTTCACTGAAATGTAGTACTACACTCTATAACACAGTTGAGAGACAATGTTCCCGAGCTGCCTCAGTTCATAACAGTGTTGAGGAAGTTGTTTGATAAAGTGGGCAAAGCTTATACTTGGACCAGAAGGCAGAATATAGGAAACTACATGAAAACATGGATAATTCATAGAAAATGACTGTAAACAGATGAGAACTTGTTTAGAACAGCTCAAAGAGATTCTCCGGTCAGTTCTTAGTGTAGTAAAGGTAGCTAAGATCCGGGAAATCCTTAATTCGAGTTAAGATGACATGAAACACTGTATGAATCCTATATTCTTTACTTAAAGTCGACTAGAGAGGTAAATGTGTGTTATACAAGGCAGAATACCATTGAAATAGAGAAAGAAACACGTTCGGCAGCTTTGGAAAGCCTTACACTTCACTGAAATGTAATACTACACTCTATAACACAGTTGAGAGACAATGTTCCTGAGCTTCCTCAGTTCATAACAGTGTGTAGGAAGTTGTTTGATAAAGTGGGCAAAGCTTATACTTGGACAAGATGGCAGAATATAGGAAACTACATGAAAAATGGATAATTCAGAGAAAATGACTGTTAACAGATGAGAACTTGTTTAGAACAGCTGAAAGAGATTCTCCAGTCAGTTCTTAGTGTAGTAAAGGTAGCTAAGATCGGGGAAATCCTTAATTCGAGTTAAGATGACATGAAACACTGTATGAATCCTATATTCATTACTTAAAGGAGACTAGAGTGGTAAATGTGTCTTATACAAGGCAGAATATCATTGAAATAGAGAAAGAAACACGTTCGGCAGCTTTGGAAAGCCTTACACTTCACTGAAATGTAGTACTACGCTCTATAACACAGTTGAGAGACAATGTTCCCGAGCTGCCTCAGTTCATAACAGTGTGTAGGAAGTTGTTTGATAAAGTGGGCAAAGCTTATACTTGGACCAGAAGGCAGAATATAGGAAACTACATGAAAACATGGATAATTCAGAGAAAATGACTGTAAACACATGAGAACTTGTTTAGAACAGCTCAAAGAGATTCTCCGGTCAGTTCTTAGTGTAGTAAATGTAGCTAAGATCTGGGAAATCCTTAATTCGAGTTAAGATGACATGAAACACTGTATGAATCCTATATTCTTTACTTAAAGGAGACTAGAGTGAAAATGTGTGTTATACAAGGCAGAATACCATTGAAATAGAGAAAGAAACACGTTCGGCAGCTTTGGAAAGCCTTACACTTCACTGAAATGTAGTACTACACTATATAACACAGTTGAGAGACAATGTTCCCGAGCTGCCTCAGTTCATAACAGTGTGTAGGAAGTTGTTTGATAAAGTGGGCAAAGCTTATACTTGGACCAGAAGCAGAATATAGGAAACTACATGAAAACATGGATAATTCAGAGAAAATGACTGTAAACAGATGAGAACTTGTTTAGAACAGCTCAGAGAATTCTCCAAGTCAGTTCTTAGTGTAGAAAAGGTAGCTAAGATCCGGGAAATCCTTAATTCGATTTAAGATGACATGAAACACTGAAGGAATCCTATATTCCTTACTTAAAGGAGACTAGAGTGGTAAATGTGTGTTATACAAGGCAGAATACCATTGAAATAGAGAAAGAAACACGTTAGGTAGCTTTGGAAAGCCTTACACTTCACTGAAATGTAGTACTACACTCTATAACACAGTTGAGAGACATTGTTCCCGAGCTACCTCACTTCATAACAGTGTGTAGGAAGTTGTTTGATAAAGTGGGCAAAGCTTATACTTGGATCAGAATGCAGAATATGGGAAACTGCATGAAAACATGGATAATTCAGAGAAAATGAGTGTAAACAGATGAGAACTTGTTTAGAACAGCTGAAAGAGATTCTCCAGTCAGTTCTTAGTGTAGTAAAGGTAGCTAAGATCCGGGAAATCCTTAATTCGAGTTAAGATGACATGAAACACTGTATGAATCCTATATTCTTAACTTAAAGGAGACTAGAGTGGTAAATGTGTGTTATACAAGGCAGAATACCATTGAAATTGAGAAAGAAACACGTTCCGCAGCTTTGGAAAACCTTACACTTCACTGAAATGTAGTACTACACTCTATAACACAGTTGAGAGACAATGTTCCCGAGCTGCCTCAGTTCATAACAGTGTCTAGGAAGTTGTTTGATAAAGTGGGCAAAGCTTATACTTGGACCAGAAGGCAGAATATAGAAAACTACATGAAAACATGGATAATTCAGAGAAAATGACTGTAAACAGATGAGAACTTGTTTAGAACAGCTCAAAGAGATTCTCCAAGTCAGTTCTTAGTGTAGAAAAGGTAGCTAAGATCCGGGAAATCCTTAATTCGAGTTAAGATGACATGAAACACTGTATGAATCCTATATTCTTTACTTAAAGGAGACTAGAGTGGTAAATGTGTGTTATACAAGGCAGAATACCATTGAATTAGAGAAAGAAACACGTTTGGCAGCTTTGGAAAGCCTTACACTTCACTGAAAGGTAGTACTACACTCTATAACACAGTTGAGAGGCAATGTTCCCGAGCTGCCTCAGTTCATAACAGTGTGTAGGAAGTTGTTTGATAAAGTGGGCAAAGCTTATACTTGGACCAGAAGGCAGACTATAGGAAACTATATGAAAACATGGATAATTCAGAGAAAATGAGTGTAAACAGATGAGAACTTGTTTAGAACAGCTCAAAGAGATTCTCCGGTCAGTTCTTAGTGTAGTAAAGGTAGCTAAGATCTGGGAAATCCTTAATTCGAGTTAAGATCACATGAAACACTGTATGAATCCTATATTCTTTACTTAAAGGAGTCTAGAGTGGAAACTAGTCTCCTTTAAAGGAAACTACATGAAAACATGGATAATTCAGAGAAAATGAGTGTAAACAGATGATAACATGTTTAGAAGAGCTGAAAGAGATTCTCCAGTCAGTTCTTAGTGTAGTAAAGGTAGCTAAGATCCGGGAAATCCTTAATTCGAGTTAAGATGACATGAAACACTGTATGAATCCTATATTCTTTACTTAAAGGAGACTAGAGTGAAAATGTGTGTTATACAAGGCAGAATACCATTGAAATAGAGAAAGAAACACGTTCGGCAGCTTTGGAAAGCCTTACACTTCACTGAAATGTAGTACTACACTATATAACACAGTTGAGAGACAATGTTCCCGAGCTGCCTCAGTTCATAACAGTGTGTAGGAAGTTGTTTGATAAAGTGGGCAAAGCTTATACTTGGACCAGAAGCAGAATATAGGAAACTACATGAAAACATGGATAATTCAGAGAAAATGACTGTAAACAGATGAGAACTTGTTTAGAACAGCTCAGAGAATTCTCCAAGTCAGTTCTTAGTGTAGAAAAGGTAGCTAAGATCCGGGAAATCCTTAATTCGATTTAAGATGACATGAAACACTGAAGGAATCCTATATTCCTTACTTAAAGGAGACTAGAGTGGTAAATGTGTGTTATACAAGGCAGAATACCATTGAAATAGAGAAAGAAACACGTTAGGTAGCTTTGGAAAGCCTTACACTTCACTGAAATGTAGTACTACACTCTATAACACAGTTGAGAGACATTGTTCCCGAGCTACCTCACTTCATAACAGTGTGTAGGAAGTTGTTTGATAAAGTGGGCAAAGCTTATACTTGGATCAGAATGCAGAATATGGGAAACTGCATGAAAACATGGATAATTCAGAGAAAATGAGTGTAAACAGATGAGAACTTGTTTAGAACAGCTGAAAGAGATTCTCCAGTCAGTTCTTAGTGTAGTAAAGGTAGCTAAGATCCGGGAAATCCTTAATTCGAGTTAAGATGACATGAAACACTGTATGAATCCTATATTCTTAACTTAAAGGAGACTAGAGTGGTAAATGTGTGTTATACAAGGCAGAATACCATTGAAATTGAGAAAGAAACACGTTCCGCAGCTTTGGAAAACCTTACACTTCACTGAAATGTAGTACTACACTCTATAACACAGTTGAGAGACAATGTTCCCGAGCTGCCTCAGTTCATAACAGTGTCTAGGAAGTTGTTTGATAAAGTGGGCAAAGCTTATACTTGGACCAGAAGGCAGAATATAGAAAACTACATGAAAACATGGATAATTCAGAGAAAATGACTGTAAACAGATGAGAACTTGTTTAGAACAGCTCAAAGAGATTCTCCAAGTCAGTTCTTAGTGTAGAAAAGGTAGCTAAGATCCGGGAAATCCTTAATTCGAGTTAAGATGACATGAAACACTGTATGAATCCTATATTCTTTACTTAAAGGAGACTAGAGTGGTAAATGTGTGTTATACAAGGCAGAATACCATTGAATTAGAGAAAGAAACACGTTTGGCAGCTTTGGAAAGCCTTACACTTCACTGAAAGGTAGTACTACACTCTATAACACAGTTGAGAGGCAATGTTCCCGAGCTGCCTCAGTTCATAACAGTGTGTAGGAAGTTGTTTGATAAAGTGGGCAAAGCTTATACTTGGACCAGAAGGCAGAATATAGGAAACTATATGAAAACATGGATAATTCAGAGAAAATGAGTGTAAACAGATGAGAACTTGTTTAGAACAGCTCAAAGAGATTCTCCGGTCAGTTCTTAGTGTAGTAAAGGTAGCTAAGATCTGGGAAATCCTTAATTCGAGTTAAGATCACATGAAACACTGTATGAATCCTATATTCTTTACTTAAAGGAGTCTAGAGTGGAAACTAGTCTCCTTTAAAGGAAACTACATGAAAACATGGATAATTCAGAGAAAATGAGTGTAAACAGATGATAACATGTTTAGAAGAGCTGAAAGAGATTCTCCAGTCAGTTCTTAGTGTAGTAAAGGTAGCTAAGATCCGGGAAATCCTTAATTCGAGTTAAGATGACATGAAACACTGTATGAATCCTATATTCTTTACTTAAAGTCGACTCGAGTGGTAAATGTGTGTTATACAAGGCAGAATACCATTGAAATAGAGAAAGAAACACGTTCGGCAGCTTTGGAAAGCCTTACACTTCACTGAAATGTAGTACTACACTCTATAACACAGTTGAGAGACAATGTTCCTGAGCTTCCTCAGTTCATAACAGTGTGTAGGAAGTTGTTTGATAAAGTGGGCAAAGCTTATACTTGGACCAGAAGGCAGAATATAGAAAACTACATGAAAACATGGATAATTCAGAGAAAATGACTGTAAACAAATGAGAACTTGTTTAGAACAGCTCAAAGAGATTCTCCAAGTCAGTTCTTAGTGTAGAAAAGGTAGCTAAGATCCGGGAAATCCTTAATTCGAGTTAAGATGACATGAAACACTGTATGAATCCTATATTCTTTACTAAAAGGAGACTGGAGTGGTAAATGTGTGTTATACAAGGCAGAATACCATTGAAATTGAGAAAGAGAACGTTCCGCAGCTTGGGAAAACCTTACACTTCACTGAAATGTAGTACTACACTCTATAACACAGTTGAGAGACAATGTTCCCGAGCTGCCTCAGTTCATAACAGTGTCTAGGAAGTTGTTTGATAAAGTGGGCAAAGCTTATACTTGGACCAGAAGGCAGAATATAGGAAACTACATGAAGACATGGATAATTCAGAGAAAATGACTCTAAACAGATGAGAACTTGTTTAGAATGGCTCAAAGAGATTCTCCAGTCAGTTCTTAGTGTAGTAAAGGTAGCTAAGATCCGGGAAATCCTTAATTCGAGTTAAGATGACATGAAACACTGTATGAATCCTATATTCTTAACTTAAAGGAGACTAGAGTGGTAAATGTGTGTTATACAAGGCAGAATACCATTGAAATTGAGAAAGAAACACGTTCCGCAGCTTTGGAAAACCTTACACTTCACTGAAATGTAGTACTACACTCTATAACACAGTTGAGAGACAATGTTCCCGAGCTGCCTCAGTTCATAACAGTGTCTAGGAAGTTGTTTGATAAAGTGGGGAAAGCTTATACTTGGACCAGAAGGCAGAATATAGAAAACTACATGAAAACATGGATAATTCAGAGAAAATGACTGTAAACAGATGAGAACTTGTTTAGAACAGCTCAAAGAGATTCTCCAAGTCAGTTCTTAGTGTAGAAAAGGTAGCTAAGATCCGGGAAATCCTTAATTCGAGTTAAGATGACATGAAACACTGTATGAATCCTATATTCTTTACTTAAAGGAGACTAGAGTGAAAATGTGTGTTATACAAGGCAGAATACCATTGAAATAGAGAAAGAAACACGTTCGGCAGCTTTGGAAAGCCTTACACTTCACTGAAATGTAGTACTACACTCTATAACACAGTTGAGAGACAATGTTCCCGAGCTGCCTCAGTTCATAACAGTGTGTAGGAAGTTGTTTGATAAAGTGGGCAAAGCTTATACTTGGACCAGAAGCAGAATATAGGAAACTACATGAAAACATGGATAATTCAGAGAAAATGACTGTAAACAGATGAGAACTTGTTTAGAACAGCTCAGAGAATTCTCCAAGTCAGTTCTTAGTGTAGAAAAGGTAGCTAAGATCCGGGAAATCCTTAATTCGAGTTAAGATGACATGAAACACTGAAGGAATCCTATATTCCTTACTTAAAGGAGACTAGAGTGGTAAATGTGTGTTATACAAGGCAGAATACCATTGAAATAGAGAAAGAAACACGTTAGGTAGCTTTGGAAAGCCTTACACTTCACTGAAATGTAGTACTACACTCTATAACACAGTTGAGAGACATTGTTCCCGAGCTACCTCACTTCATAACAGTGTGTAGGAAGTTGTTTGATAAAGTGGGCAAAGCTTATACTTGGATCAGAATGCAGAATATGGGAAACTGCATGAAAACATGGATAATTCAGAGAAAATGAGTGTAAACAGATGAGAACTTGTTTAGAACAGCTGAAAGAGATTCTCCAGTCAGTTCTTAGTGTAGTAAAGGTAGCTAAGATCCGGGAAATCCTTAATTCGAGTTAAGATGACATGAAACACTGTATGAATCCTATATTCTTAACTTAAAGGAGACTAGAGTGGTAAATGTGTGTTATACAAGGCAGAATACCATTGAAAGTGAGAAAGAAACACGTTCCGCAGCTTTGGAAAACCTTACACTTCACTGAAATGTAGTACTACACTCTATAACACAGTTGAGAGACAATGTTCCCGAGCTGCCTCAGTTCATAACAGTGTGTAGGAAGTTGTTTGATAAAGTGGGCAAAGCTTATACTTGGACCAGAAGGCAGACTATAGGAAACTATATGAATACATGGATAATTCAGAGAAAATGAGTGTAAACAGATGAGAACTTGTTTAGAACAGCTCAAAGAGATTCTCCGGTCAGTTCTTAGTGTAGTAAAGGTAGCTAAGATCTGGGAAATCCTTAATTCGAGTTAAGATCACATGAAACACTGTATGAATCCTATATTCTTTACTTAAAGGAGTCTAGAGTGGAAACTAGTCTCCTTTAAAGGAAACTACATGAAAACATGGATAATTCAGAAAAAATGAGTGTAAACAGATGATAACTTGTTTAGAAGAGCTGAAAGAGATTCTCCAGTCAGTTCTTAGTGTAGTAAAGGTAGCTAAGATCCGGGAAATCCTTAATTCGAGTTAAGATGACATGAAACACTGTATGAATCCTATATTCTTTACTTAAAGTCGACTCGAGTGGTAAATGTGTGTTATACAAGGCAGAATACCATTGAAATAGAGAAAGAAACACGTTCGGCAGCTTTGGAAAGCCTTACACTTCACTGAAATGTAGTACTACACTCTATAACACAGTTGAGAGACAATGTTCCTGAGCTTCCTCAGTTCATAACAGTGTGTAGGAAGTTGTTTGATAAAGTGGGCAAAGCTTATACTTGGACCAGAAGGCAGAATATAGAAAACTACATGAAAACATGGATAATTCAGAGAAAATGACTGTAAACAAATGAGAACTTGTTTAGAACAGCTCAAAGAGATTCTCCAAGTCAGTTCTTAGTGTAGAAAAGGTAGCTAAGATCCGGGAAATCCTTAATTCGAGTTAAGATGACATGAAACACTGTATGAATCCTATATTCTTTACTAAAAGGAGACTGGAGTGGTAAATGTGTGTTATACAAGGCAGAATACCATTGAAATTGAGAAAGAGAACGTTCCGCAGCTTGGGAAAACCTTACACTTCACTGAAATGTAGTACTACACTCTATAACACAGTTGAGAGACAATGTTCCCGAGCTGCCTCAGTTCATAACAGTGTCTAGGAAGTTGTTTGATAAAGTGGGCAAAGCTTATACTTGGACCAGAAGGCAGAATATAGGAAACTACATGAAGACATGGATAATTCAGAGAAAATGACTCTAAACAGATGAGAACTTGTTTAGAATGGCTCAAAGAGATTCTCCAGTCAGTTCTTAGTGTAGTAAAGGTAGCTAAGATCCGGGAAATCCTTAATTCGAGTTAAGATGACATGAAACACTGTATGAATCCTATATTCTTAACTTAAAGGAGACTAGAGTGGTAAATGTGTGTTATACAAGGCAGAATACCATTGAAATTGAGAAAGAAACACGTTCCGCAGCTTTGGAAAACCTTACACTTCACTGAAATGTAGTACTACACTCTATAACACAGTTGAGAGACAATGTTCCCGAGCTGCCTCAGTTCATAACAGTGTCTAGGAAGTTGTTTGATAAAGTGGGGAAAGCTTATACTTGGACCAGAAGGCAGAATATAGAAAACTACATGAAAACATGGATAATTCAGAGAAAATGACTGTAAACAGATGAGAACTTGTTTAGAACAGCTCAAAGAGATTCTCCAAGTCAGTTCTTAGTGTAGAAAAGGTAGCTAAGATCCGGGAAATCCTTAATTCGAGTTAAGATGACATGAAACACTGTATGAATCCTATATTCTTAACTTAAAGGAGACTAGAGTGGTAAATGTGTGTTATACAAGGCAGAATACCATTGAATTAGAGAAAGAAACACGTTTGGCAGCTTTGGAAAGCCTTACACTTCACTGAAAGGTAGTACTACACTCTATCACACAGTTGAGAGGCAATGTTCCCGAGCTGCCTCAGTTCATAACAGTGTGTAGGAAGTTGTTTGATAAAGTGGGCAAAGCTTATACTTGGACCAGAAGGCAGACTATAGGAAACTATATGAAAACATGGATAATTCAGAGAAAATGAGTGTAAACAGATGAGAACTTGTTTAGAACAGATCAAAGAGATTCTCCGGTCAGTTCTTAGTGTAGTAAAGGTAGCTAAGATCTGGGAAATCCTTAATTCGAGTTAAGATCACATGAAACACTGTATGAATCCTATATTCTTTACTTAAAGGAGTCTAGAGTGGAAACTAGTCTCCTTTAAAGGAAACTACATGAAAACATGGATAATTCAGAGAAAATGAGTGTAAACAGATGATAACTTGTTTAGAAGAGCTGAAAGAGATTCTCCAGTCAGTTCTTAGTGTAGTAAAGGTAGCTAAGATCCGGGAAATCCTTAATTCGAGTTAAGATGACATGAAACACTGTATGAATCCTATATTCTTTACTTAAAGTCGACTAGAGTGGTAAATGTGTGTTATACAAGGCAGAATACCATTGAAACAGAGAAAGAAACACGTTCGGCAGCTTTGGAAAGCCTTACACTTCACTGAAATGTAGTACTACACTCTATAACAAAGTTGAGAGACAATGTTCCTGAGCTTCCTCAGTTCATAACAGTGTGTAGGAAGTTGTTTGATAAAGTGGGCAAAGCTTATACTTGGACCAGAAGGCAGAATATAGGAAACTACATGAAAACATGGATAATTCAGAGAAAATGACTGTAAACAAATGAGAACTTGTTTAAAACAGCTCAAAGAGATTCTCCAAGTCAGTTCTTAGTGTAGAAAAGGTAGCTAAGATCCGGGAAATCCTTAATTCGAGTTAAGATGACATGAAACACTGTATGAATCCTATATTCTTTACTAAAAGGAGACTGGAGTGGTAAATGTGTGTTATACAAGGCAGAATACCATTGAAATTGAGAAAGAGAACGTTCCGCAGCTTGGGAAAACCTTACACTTCACTGAAATGTAGTACTACACTCTATAACACAGTTGAGAGACAATGTTCCCGAGCTGCCTCAGTTCATAACAGTGTCTAGGAAGTTGTTTGATAAAGTGGGCAAAGCTTATACTTGGACCAGAAGGCAGAATATAGGAAACTACATGAAGACATGGATAATTCAGAGAAAATGACTCTAAACAGATGAGAACTTGTTTAGAATGGCTCAAAGAGATTCTCCAGTCAGTTCTTAGTGTAGTAAAGGTAGCTAAGATCCGGGAAATCCTTAATTCGAGTTAAGATGACATGAAACACTGTATGAATCCTATATTCTTTACTTAAAGGAGACTAGAGTGGTAAATGTGTGTTATACAAGGCAGAATACCATTGAAATAGAGAAAGAAACACGTTCGGCAGCTTTAGAAAGCCTTACACTTCACTGAAATGTAGTACTACACTCTATAACACAGTTGAGAGACAATGTTCCTGAGCTTCCTCAGTTCATAACAGTGTGTAGGAAGTTGTTTGATAAAGTGGGCAAAGCTTATACTTGGACCAGAAGGCAGAATATAGGAAACTACATGAAAACATGGATAATTCAGAGACAATTACTGTAAACAAATGAGAACTTGTTTAGAACAGCTCAAAGATATTCTCCAAGTCAGTTCTTAGTGTAGAAAAGGTAGCTAAGATCCGGGAAATCCTTAATTCGAGTTAAGATGACATGAAACACTGTATGAATCCTATATTCTTTACTAAAAGGAGACTGGAGTGGTAAATGTGTGTTATACAAGGCAGAATACCATTGAAATTGAGAAAGAAAACGTTCCGCAGCTTGGGAAAACCTTACACTTCACTGAAATGTAGTACTACACTCTATAACACAGTTGAGAGACAATGTTCCCGAGCTGCCTCAGTTCATAACAGTGTGTAGGAAGTTGTTTGATAAAGTGGGCAAAGCTTATACTTGGACCAGAACGCAGAATATAGGAAACTACATGAAGACATGGATAATTCAGAGAAAATGACTCTAAACAGATGAGAACTTGTTTAGAATGGCTCAAAGAGATTCTCCAGTCAGTTCTTAGTGTAGTAAAGGTAGCTAAGATCCGGGAAATCCTTAATTTGAGTTAAGATGACATGAAACACTGTATGAATCCTATATTCTTTACTTAAAGTCGACTAGAGTGGTAAATGTGTGTTATACAAGGCAGAATACCATTGAAATTGAGAAAGAAACACGTTCCGCAGCTTTGGAAAACCTTACACTTCACTGAAATGTAGTACTACACTCTATAACACAGTTGAGAGACAATGTTCCCGAGCTGCCTCAGTTCATAACAGTGTGTAGGAAGTTGTTTGATAAAGTGGGCAAAGCTTATACTTGGACCAGAAGGCAGAATATAGGAAACTACATGAAAACATGGATAATTCAGAGAAAATGACTGTAAACAGATGAGAACTTGTTTAGAACAGCTCAAAGAGATTCTCCAAGTCAGTTCTTAGTGTAGAAAAGGTAGCTAAGATCCGGGAAATCCTTAATTTGAGTTAAGATGACATGAAACACTGTATGAATCCTATATTCTTAACTTGAAGGAGACTAGAGTGGTAAATGTGTGTTATACAAGGCAGAATACCATTGAAATTGAGAAAGAAACACGTTCCGCAGCTTTGGAAAACCTTACACTTCACTGAAATGTAGTACTACACTCTATAACACAGTTGAGAGACAATGTTCCCGAGCTGCCTCAGTTCATAACAGTGTGTAGGAAGTTGTTTGATAAAGTGGGCAAAGCTTATACTTGGACCAGAAGGCAGAATATTGGAAACTACATGAAAACATGGATAATTCAGAGAAAATGAGTGTAAACAGATGAGAACTTGTTTAGAATGGCTCAAAGAGATTCTCCAGTCAGTTCTTAGTGTAGTAAAGGTAGCTAAGATCCGGGAAATCCTTAATTCGAGTTAAGATGACATGAAACACTGTATGAATCCTATATTCTTTATTTAAGGAGACTAGAGTGGTAAATGTGTTTTATACAAGGCAGAAGACCATTGAAATAGAGAAAGAAACACGTTCGGCAGCTTTGGAAAGCCTTACACTTCACTGAAATGTAGTACTACACTCTATAACACAGTTGAGAGACAATGTTCCCGAGCTGCCTCAGTTCATAACAGTATGTAGGAAGTTGTTTGATAAACTGGGCAAAGCTTATACTTGGACCAGAAGGCAGAATATAGGAAACTACATGAAAACATGGATAATTCAGAGAAAATGACTGTAAACAGATGAGAAATTGTTTAGAACAGCTCAAAGAGATTCTCCAAGTCAGTTCTTAGTGTAGAAAAGGTAGCTAAGATCCGGGAAATCCTTAATTCGAGTTAAGATGACATGAAACACTGTATGAATCCTATATTCTTTACTAAAAGGAGACTAGAGTGGTAAATGTGTGTTATACAAGGCAGAATACCATTGAAATTGAGAAAGAAACACGTTCCGCAGCTTTGGAAAACTTTACACTTCACTGAAATGTAGTACTACACTCTATAACACAGTTGAGAGACAATGTTCCCGAGCTGCCTCAGTTCATAACAGTGTGTAGGAAGTTGTTTGATAAAGTGGGCAAAGCTTATACTTGGACCAGAAGGCAGAATATAGGAAACTACATGAAAACATGGATAATTCAGAGAAAATGACTGTAAACAGATGAGAACTTGTTTAGAACAGCTCAAAGAGATTCTCCAAGTCAGTTCTTAGTGTAGAAAAGGTAGCTAAGTTCCGGGAAATCCTTAATACGAGTTAAGATGACGTGAAACACTATATGAATCCTATATTCTTAACTTAAAGGAGACTAGAGTGGTAAATGTGTGTTATACAAGGCAGAATACCATTGAATTAGAGAAAGAAACACGTTTGGCAGCTTTGGAAAGCCTTACACTTCACTGAAAGGTAGTACTACACTCTATAACACAGTTGAGAGACAATGTTCCCGAGCTGCCTCAGTTCATAACAGTGTGTAGAAAGTTGTTTGATAAAGTGGGCAAAGCTTATACTTGGACCAGAAGGCAGACTATAGGAACCTATATGAAAACATGGATAATTCAGAGAAAATGAGTGTAAACAGATGAGAACTTGTTTAGAACAGCTCAAAGAGATTCTCCGGTCAGTTTTTAGTGTAGTAAAGGTAGCTAAGATCCGGGAAATCCTTAATTCGAGTTAAGATCACATGAAACACTGTATGAATCCTATATTCTTTACTTAAAGGAGTCTAGAGTGGTAAATGTGTGTTATACAAGGCAGAATACCATTGAAATAGAGAAAGGAACACGTTCGGCAGCTTTGGAAAGAATTACACTTCACTGATATGTAGTACTACACTCTATAACACAGTTGAGAGACAATGTTCCCGAGCTACCTCAGTTCATAACAGTGTTTAGGAAGTTGTTTGATAAATTGGGCAAAGCTTATACTTGGACCAGAAGGCAGAATATAGGAAACTACATGAAAACATGGATAATTCAGAGAAAATGACTGTAAACAGATGAGAACTTGTTTAGAACAGCTCAAAGAGATTCTCCGGTCAGTTCTTAGTGTAGTAAAGGTAGCTAAGATCCGGGAAATCCTTAATTCGAGATAAGATCACATGAAACACTGTATGAATCCTATATTCTTTACTTAAAGGAGTCTAGAGTGGAAACTAGTCTCCTTTAAAGGAAACTACATGAAAACATGGATAATTCAGAGAAAATGAGTGTAAACAGATGATAACTTGTTTAGAAGAGCTGAAAGAGATTCTCCAGTCAGTTCTTAGTGTAGTAAAGGTAGCTAAGATCCGGGAAATCCTTAATTCGATTTAAGATGACATGAAACACTGTATGAATCCTATATTCTTTACTTAAAGTCAACTAGAGTGGTAAATGTGTGTTATACAAGGCAGAATACCATTGAAATAGAGAAAGAAACACGTTCGGCAGCTTTGGAAAGCCTTACACTTCACTGAAATGTAGTACTACACTCTATAACACAGTTGAGAGACAATGTTCCTGAGCTTCCTCAGTTCATAACAGTGTGTAGGAAGTTGTTTGATAAAGTGGGCAAAGCTTATACTTGGACCAGAAGGCAGAATATAGGAAACTACATGAAAACATGGATAATTCAGAGAAAATGACTGTAAACAAATGAGAACTTGTTTAGAACAGCTCAAAGAGATTCTCCAAGTCAGTTCTTAGTGTAGAAAAGGTAGCTAAGATCCGGGAAATCCTTAATTCGAGTTAAGATGACAGGAAACACTGTATGAATCCTATATTCTTTACTAAAAGCAGACTGGAGTGGTAAATGTGTGTTATACAAGGCAGAATACCATTGAAATTGAGAAAGAAACATGTTCCGCAGCTTTGGAAAACCTTACACTTCACTGAAATGTAGTACTACACTCTATAACACAGTTGAGAGACAATGTTCCCGAGCTGCCTCAGTTCATAACAGTGTGTAGGAAGTTGTTTGATAAAGTGGGGAAAGCTTATACTTGGACCAGAAGGCAGAATATAGGAAACTACATGAAAACATGGATAATTCAGAGAAAATGACTGTAAACAGATGAGAACTTGTTTAGAACAGCTCAAAGAGATTCTCCAAGTCAGTTCTTAGTGTAGAAAAGGTAGCTAAGATCCGGGAAATCCTTAATTCGAGTTAAGATGACATGAAACACTGTATGAATCCTATATTCTTAACTTAAAGGAGACTAGAGTGTTAAATCTGTGTTATACAAGGCAGAATACCATTGAAATTGAGAAAGAAACACTTTCCGCAGCTTTGGAAAACCTTACACTTCACTGAAATGTAGTACTACACTCTATAACACAGTTGAGAGACAATGTTCCCGAGCTGCCTCAGTTCATAACAGTGTGTAGGAAGTTGTTTGATAAAGTGGGCAAAGCTTATACTTGGACCAGAAGGCAGAATATAGGAAACTACCTGAAAACATGGATAATTCAGAGAAAATGACTGTAAACAGATGAGAACATGTTTAGAACAGCTCAAAGAGATTCTCCAAGTCAGTTCTTAGTGTAGAAAAGGTAGCTAAGATCCGGGAAATCCTTAATTCGAGTTAAGATGACATGAAACACTGTATGGATCCTATATTCTTTACTTAAAGGAGACTAGAGTGGTAAATGTGTGTTATACAAGACAGAATACCATTGAAATAGAGAAAGAAACACGTTCGGCAGCTTTGGAAAGCCTTACACTTCACTGAAATGTAGTACTACACTCTATAACACAGTTGAGAGAAAATGTTCCCGAGCTGCCTCAGTTCATAACAGTGTGTAGGAAGTTGTTTGATAAAGTGGGCAAAGCTTATACTTGGACCAGAAGGCAGAATATAGGAAACTACATGAAAACATAGATAATTCAGAGAAAATGACTGTAAACAGATGAGAACTTGTTTAGAACAGCTCAAAGAGATTCTCCAAGTCAGTTCTTAGTGTAGAAAAGGTAGCTAAGATCCGGGAAATCCTTAATTCGAGTTAAGATGTCATGAAACACTGTATGAATCCTATATTCTTTACTTAAAGGAGACTAGAGTGGTAAATGTGTGTTTTACAAGGCAGAATACCATTGAAATAGAGAAAGAAACACGTTCGGCAGCTTTGGAAAGCCTTCCACTTCACTGAAATGTAGTACTACACTCTATAACACAGTTGAGAGACAATGTTCCCGAGCTGCCTCAGTTCATAACAGTGTTGAGGAAGTTGTTTGATAAAGTGGGCAAAGCTTATACTTGGACCAGAAGGCAGAATATAGGAAACTACATGAAAACATGGATAATTCAGAGAAAATGACTGTAAACAGATGAGAACTTGTTTAGAACAGCTCAAAGAGATTCTCCGGTCAGTTCTTAGTGTAGTAAAGGTAGCTAAGATCCGGGAAATCCTTAATTCGAGTTAAGATGACATGAAACACTGTATGAATCCTATATTCTTTACTTAAAGGAGTCTAAAGTGGAAACTAGTCTCCTTTAAAGGAAACTACATGAAAACATGGATAATTCAGAGAAAATGAGTGTAAACAGATGATAACTTGTTTAGAAGAGCTGAAAGAGATTCTCCAGTCAGTTCTTAGTGTAGTAAAGGTAGCTAAGATCCGGGAAATCCTTAATTCGAGTTAAGATGACATGAAACACTGTATGAATCCTATATTCTTTACTTAAAGTCGACTAGAGTGGTAAATGTGTGTTATACAAGGCAGAATACCATTGAAATAGAGAAAGAAACACGTTCGGCAGCTTTGGAAAGAATTACACTTCACTGAAATGTAGTACTACACTCTATAACACAGTTGAGAGACAATGTTCCCGAGCTGCCTCAGTTCATAACAGTGTGTAGGAAGTTGTTTGATAAAGTGGGCAAAGCTTATACTTGGATCAGAATGCAGAATATGGGAAACTGCATGAAAACGTGGATAATTCAGAGAAAATGAGTGTAAACAGATGAGAACTTGTTTAGAACAGCTGAAAGAGATTCTCCAGTCAGCTCTTAGTGTAGTAAAGGTAGCTAAGATCCGGGAAATCCTTAATTCGAGTTAAGATCACATGAAACACTGTATGAATCCTATATTCTTTACTTAAAGGAGACTAGAGTGGAAACTAGTCTCCTTTAAAGGAAACTACATGAAAACATGGATAATTCAGAGAAAATGAGTGTAAACAGATGAGAACTTGTTTAGAACAGCTGAAAGAGATTCTCCAGTCAGTTCTTAGTGTAGTATAGGTAGCTAAGATCGGGGAAATCCTTAATTCGAATTAAGATGACATGAAACACTGTATGAATCCCATATTCTTTACTTAAAGGAGACTAGAGTGGTAAATGTGTGTTATACAAGGCAGAATACCATTGAAATAGAGAAAGAAACACGTTCGGCAGCTTTGGAAAGTCTTACACTTCACTGAAATGTAGTACTACACTCTATAACACAGTTGAGAGACAATGTTCCCGAGCTGCCTCAGTTCATAACAGTGCGTAGGAAGTTGTTTGATAAAGTGGGCAAAGCTTATACTTGGACCAGAAGGCAGAATATAGGAAACTACCTGAAAACATGGATAATTCAGAGAAAATGACTGTAAACAGATGAGAACTTGTTTAGAACAGCTCAAAGAGATTCTCCGGTCAGTTCTTAGTGTAGTAAAGGTAGCTAAGATCCGGGAAATCCTTAATTCGAGTTAAGATCACATGAAACACTGTATGAATCCTATATTCTTTACTTAAAGGAGTCTAGAGTGGAAACTAGTCTCCTTTAAAGGAAACTACATGAAAACATGGATAATTCAGAGAAAATGAGTGTAAACAGATGATAACTTGTTTAGAAGAGCTGAAAGAGATTCTCCAGTCAGTTCTTAGTGTACTAAAGGTAGCTAAGATCCGGGAAATCCTTAATTCGAGTTAAGATGACATGAAACACTGTATGAATCCTATATTCTTTACTTAAAGTCGACTAGAGTGGTAAATGTGTGTTATACAAGGCAGAATACCATTGAAATAGAGAAAGAAACACGTTCGGCAGCTTTGGAAAGCCTTACACTTCACTGAAATGTAGTACTACACTCTATAACACAGTTGAGAGACAATGTTCCTGAGCTTCCTCTGTTCATAACAGTGTGTAGGAAGTTGTTTGATAAAGTGGGCAAAGCTTATACTTGGACCAGAAGGCAGAATATAGGAAACTACATGAAAACATGGATAATTCAGAGAAAATGACTGTAAACAAATGAGAACTTGTTTAGAACAGCTCAAAGAGATTCTCCAAGTCAGTTCTTAGTGTAGAAAACGTAGCTAAGATCCGGGAAATCCTTAATTCGAGTTAAGATGACATGAAACACTGTATGAATCCTATATTCTTTACTAAAAGGAGACTGGAGTGGTAAATGTGTGTTATACAAGGCAGAATGCCATTGAAATTGAGAAAGAAAACGTTCCGCAGCTTTGGAAAACCTTACACTTCACTGAAATGTAGTACTACACTCTATAACACAGTTGAGAGACAATGTTCCCGAGCTGCCTCAGTTCATAACAGTGTGTAGGAAGTTGTTTGATAAAGTGGGCAAAGCTTATACTTGGACCAGAAGGCAGAATATAGGAAACTACATGAAGACATGGATAATTCAGAGAAAATGACTGTAAACAGATGAGAACTTGTTTAGAACAGCTCAAAGAGATTCTCCGGTCAGTTCTTAGTGTAGTAAAGGTAGCTAAGATCCGGGAAATCCTTAATTCGAGTTAAGATGACATGAAACACTGTATGAATCCTATATTCTTTACTTAAAGGAGACTAGAGTGGTAAATGTGTGTTATACAAGGCAGAATACCATTGAAATAGAGAAAGAAACACGTTCGGCAGCTTTGGAAAGCCTTACACTTCACTGAAATGTAGTACTACACTCTATAACACAGTTGAGAGACAATGTTCCCGAGCTGCCTCAGTTCATAACAGTGTGTAGGAAGTTGTTTGATAAAGTGGGCAAAGCTTATACTTGGACCAGAAGGCAGAATATAGGAAACTACATGAAAACATGGATAATTCAGAGAAAATGACTGTAAACAGATGAGAACTTGTTTAGAACAGCTCAAAGAGATTCTCCGGTCAGTTCTTAGTGTAGTAAAGGTAGCTAAGATCCGGGAAATCCTTAATTCGAGTTAAGATCACATGAAACACTGTATGAATCCTATATTCTTTACTTAAAGGAGTCTAGAGTGGAAACTAGTCTCCTTTAAAGGAAACTACATGAAAACATGGATAATTCAGAGAAAATGAGTGTAAACAGATGATAACTTGTTTAGAAGAGCTGAAAGAGATTCTCCAGTCAGTTCTTAGTGTAGTAAAGGTAGCTAAGATCCGGGAAATCCTTAATTCGAGTTAAGATGACATGAAACACTGTATGAATCCTATATTCTTTACTTAAAGTCGACTAGAGTGGTAAATGTGTGTTATACAAAGCAGAATACCATTGAAATAGAGAAAGAAACACGTTCGGCAGCTTTGGAAAGCCTTACACTTCACTGAAATGTAGTACTACACTCTATAACACAGTTGAGAGACAATGTTCCCGAGCTGCCTCAGTTCATAACAGTGTGTAGGAAGTTGTTTGATAAAGTGGGCAAAGCTTATACTTGGACCAGAAGGCAGAATATAGGAAACTACATGAAAACATGGATAATTCAGAGAAAATGACTGTAAACAGATGAGAACTTGTTTAGAACAGCTCAAAGAGATTCTCCGGTCAGTTCTTAGTGTAGTAAAGATAGCTAAGATCCGGGAAATCCTTAATTCGAGTTAAGATGACATGAAACACTGTATGAATCCTATATTCTTTACTTAAAGTCGACTAGAGTGGTATATGTGTGTTATACAAGGCAGAATACCATTGAAATAGAGAAAGAAACACGTTCGGCAGCTTTGGAAAGAATTACACTTCACTGAAATGTAGTACTACACTCTATAACACAGTTGAGAGACAATGTTCCCGAGCTGCCTCAGTTCATAACAGTGTGTAGGAAGTTGTTTGATAAAGTGGGCAAAGCTTATACTTGGATCAGAATGCAGAATATGGGAAACTGCATGAAAACATGGATAATTCAGAGAAAATGAGTGTAAACAGATGAGAACTTGTTTAGAACAGCTGAAAGAGATTCTCCAGTCAGCTCTTAGTGTAGTAAAGGTAGCTAATGTCCGGGAAATCCTTAATTCGAGTTAAGATCACATGAAACACTGTATGAATCCTATATTCTTTACTTAAAGGAGACTAGAGTGGAAACTAGTCTCCTTTAAAGGAAACTACATGAAAACATGGATAATTCAGAGAAAATGAGTGTAAACAGATGAGAACTTGTTTAGAACAGCTGAAAGAGATTCTCCAGTCAGTTCTTAGTGTAGTAAAGGTAGCTAAGATCGGGGAAATCCTTAATTCGAATTAAGATGACATGAAACACTGTATGAATCCTATATTCTTTACTTAAAGGAGACTAGAGTGGTAAATGTGTGTTATACAAGGCAGAATACCATTGAAATAGAGAAAGAAACACGTTCGGCAGCTTTGGAAAGTCTTACACTTCACTGAAATGTAGTACTACACTCTATAACACAGTTGAGAGACAATGTTCCCGAGCTGCCTCAGTTCATAACAGTGCGTAGGAAGTTGTTTGATAAAGTGGGCAAAGCTTATACTTGGACCAGAAGGCAGAATATAGGAAACTACCTGAAAACATGGATAATTCAGTGAAAATGACTGTAAACAGATGAGAACTTGTTTAGAACAGCTCAAAGAGATTCTCCAAGTCAGTTCTTAGTGTAGAAAAGGTAGCTAAGATCCGGGAAATCCTTAATTCGAGTTAAGATGACATGAAACACTGTATGGATCCTATATTCTTTACTTAAAAGAGACTAGAGTGGTAAATGTGTGTTATACAAGGCAGAATACCATTGAAACAGAGAAAGAAACACGTTCGGCAGCTTTGGAAAGCCTTACACTTCACTGAAATGTAGTACTACACTCTATAACAAAGTTGAGAGACAATGTTCCTGAGCTGCCTCAGTTCATAACAGTGTTGAGGAAGTTGTTTGATAAAGTGGGCAAAGCTTATACTTGGACCAGAAGGCAGAATATAGGAAACTACATGAAAACATGGATAATTCAGAGAAAATGACTGTAAACAGATGAGAACTTGTTAAGAACAGCTCAAAGAGATTCTCCGGTCAGTTCTTAGTGTAGTAAAGGTAGCTAAGATCCGGGAAATCCTTAATTCGAGTTAAGATGACATGAAACACTGTATGAATCCTATATTCTTTACTTAAAGTCGACTAGAGTGGTATATGTGTGTTATACAAGGCAGAATACCATTGAAATAGAGAAAGAAACACGTTCGGCAGCTTTGGAAAGAATTACACTTCACTGAAATGTAGTACTACACTCTATAACACATTTGAGAGACAATGTTCCCGAGCTACCTCAGTTCATAACAGTGTTTAGGAAGTTGTTTGATAAATTGGGCAAAGCTTATACTTGGACCAGAAGGCAGAATATAGGAAACTACATGAAAACATGGATAATTCAGAGAAAATGACTGTAAACAGATGAGAACTTGTTTAGAACAGCTCAAAGAGATTCTCCGGTCAGTTCTTAGTATAGTAAAGGTAGCTAAGATCCGGGAAATCCTTAATTTGAGTTAAGATCACATGAAACACTGTATGAATCCTATATTCTTTACTTAAAGGAGTCTAGAGTGGAAACTAGTCTCCTTTAAAGGAAACTACATGAAAACATGGATAATTCAGAGAAAATGAGTGTAAACAGATGATAACTTGTTTAGAAGAGCTGAAAGAGATTCTCCAGTCAGTTCTTAGTGTAGTAAAGGTAGCTAAGATCCGGGAAATCCTTTATTCGAGTTAAGATGACATGAAACACTGTATGAATCCTATATTCTTTACTTAAAGTCGACTAGAGTGGTAAATGTGTGTTATACAAGGCAGAATACCATTGAAATAGAGAAAGAAACACGTTCGGCAGCTTTGGAAAGCCTTACACTTCACTGAAATGTAGTACTACACTCTATAACACAGTTGAGAGACAATGTTCCTGAGCTTCCTCAGTTCATAACAGTGTGTAGGAAGTTGTTTGATAAAGTGGGCAAAGCTTATACTTGGACCAGAAGGCAGAATATAGGAAACTACATGAAAACATGGATAATTCAAAGAAAATGACTGTAAACAAATGAGAACTTGTTTAGAACAGCTCAAAGAGATTCTCCAAGTCAGTTCTTAGTGTAGAAAACGTAGCTAAGATCCGGGAAATCCTTAATTCGAGTTAAGATGACATGAAACACTGTATGAATCCTATATTCTTTACTAAAAGGAGACTGGAGTGGTAAATGTGTGTTATACAAGGCAGAATGCCATTGAAATTGAGAAAGAAAACGTTCCGCAGCTTTGGAAAACCTTACACTTCACTGAAATGTAGTACTACACTCTATAACACAGTTGAGAGACAATGTTCCCGAGCTGCCTCAGTTCATAACAGTGTGTAGGAAGTTGTTTGATAAAGTGGGCAAAGCTTATACTTGGACCAGAAGGCAGAATATAGGAAACTACATGAAGACATGGATAATTCAGAGAAAATGACTGTAAACAGATGAGAACTTGTTTAGAACAGCTCAAAGAGATTCTGCGGTCAGTTCTTAGTGTAGTAAAGGAAGCTAAGATCCGGGAAATCCTTAATTCGAGTTAAGATGACATGAAACACTGTATGAATCCTATATTCTTTACTTAAAGGAGACTAGAGTGGTAAATGTGTGTTATACAAGGCAGAATACCATTGAAATAGAGAAAGAAACACGTTCGGCAGCTTTGGAAAGCCTTACACTTCACTGAAATGTAGTACTACACTCTATAACACAGTTGAGAGACAATGTTCCCGAGCTGCCTCAGTTCATAACAGTGTGTAGGAAGTTGTTTGATAAAGTGGGCAAAGCTTATACTTGGACCAGAAGGCAGAATATAGGAAACTACATGAAAACATGGATAATTCAGAGAAAATGACTGTAAACAGATGAGAACTTGTTTAGAACAGCTCAAAGAGATTCTCCGGTCAGTTCTTAGTGTAGTAAAGGTAGCTAAGATCCGGGAAATCCTTAATTCGAGTTAAGATCACATGAAACACTGTATGAATCCTATATTCTTTACTTAAAGGAGTCTAGAGTGGAAACTAGTCTCCTTTAAAGGAAACTACATGAAAACATGGATAATTCAGAGAAAATGAGTGTAAACAGATGATAACTTGTTTAGAAGAGCTGAAAGAGATTCTCCAGTCAGTTCTTAGTGTATTAAAGGTAGCTAAGATCCGGGAAATCCTTAATTCGAGTTAAGATGACATGAAACACTGTATGAATCCTATATTCTTTACTTAAAGTCGACTAGAGTGGTAAATGTGTGTTATACAAAGCAGAATACCATTGAAATAGAGAAAGAAACACGTTCGGCAGCTTTGGAAAGCCTTACACTTCACTGAAATGTAGTACTACACTCTATAACACAGTTGAGAGACAATGTTCCTGAGCTTCCTCAGTTCATAACAGTGTGTAGGAAGTTGTTTGATAAAGTGGGCAAAGCTTATACTTGGACCAGAAGGCAGAATATAGGAAACTACATGAAAACATGGATAATTCAGAGAAAATGACTGTAAACAAATGAGAACTTGTTTAGAACAGCTCAAAGAGATTCTCCAAGTCAGTTCTTAGTGTAGAAAAGGTAGCGAAGATCCGGGAAATCCTTAATTCGAGTTAAGATGACATGAAACACTGTATGAATCCTATATTCTTTACTAAAAGGAGACTGGAGTGGTAAATGTGTGTTATACAAGGCAGAATACAATTGAAATTGAGAAAGAAAACGTTCCGCAGCTTTGGAAAACCTTACACTTCACTGAAATGTAGTACTACACTCTATAACACAGTTGAGAGACAATGTTCCCGAGCTGCCTCAGTTCATAACACTGTGTATGAAGTTGTTTGATAAAGTGGGCAAAGCTTATACTTGGACCAGAAGGCAGAATATAGGAAACTACATGAAGACATGGATAATTCAGAGAAAATGACTGTAAACAGATGAGAACTTGTTTAGAACAGCTCAAAGAGATTCTCCGGTCAGTTCTTAGTGTAGTAAAGGTAGCTAAGATCCGGGAAATCCTTAATTCGAGTTAAGATGACATGAAACACTGTATGAATCCTATATTCTTTACTTAAAGGAGACTAGAGTGGTAAATGTGTGTTATACAAGGCAGAATACCATTGAAATAGAGAAAGAAACACGTTCGGCAGCTTTGGAAAGCCTTCCACTTCACTGAAATGTAGTACTACACTCTATAACACAGTTGAGAGACAATGTTCCCGAGCTGCCTCAGTTCATAACAGTGTGTAGGAAGTTGTTTGATAAAGTGGGCAAAGCTTATACTTGGACCAGAAGGCAGAATATTGGAAACTACATGAAAACATGGATAATTCGGAGAAAATGAGTGTAAACAGATGAGAACTTGTTTAGAATGGCTCAAAGAGATTCTCCAGTCAGTTCTTAGTGTCGTAAAGGTAGCTAAGATCCGGGAAATCCTTAATTCGAGTTAAGATGACATGAAACACTGTATGAATCCTATATTCTTTATTTAAGGAGACTAGAGTGGTAAATGTGTTTTATACAAGGGAGAAGACCATTGAAATAGAGAAAGAAACACGTTCGGCAGCTTTGGAAAGCCTTAAACTTCACTGAAATGTAGTACTACACTCTATAACACAGTTGAGAGACAATGTTCCTGAGCTTCCTCAGTTCATAACAGTGTGTAGGAAGTTGTTTGATAAAGTGGGCAAAGCTTATACTTGGACCAGAAGGCAGAATATAGGAAACTACATGAAAACATGGATAATTCAGAGAAAATGACTGTAAACAAATGAGAACTTGTTTAGAACAGCTCAAAGAGATTCTCCAAGTCAGTTCTTAGTGTAGAAAAGGTAGCGAAGATCCGGGAAATCCTTAATTCGAGTTAAGATGACATGAAACACTGTATGAATCCTATATTCTTTACTAAAAGGAGACTGGAGTGGTAAATGTGTGTTATACAAGGCAGAATACAATTGAAATTGAGAAAGAAAACGTTCCGCAGCTTTGGAAAACCTTACACTTCACTGAAATGTAGTACTACACTCTATAACACAGTTGAGAGACAATGTTCCCGAGCTGCCTCAGTTCATAACAGTGTGTAGGAAGTTGTTTGATAAAGTGGGCAAAGCTTATACTTGGACCAGAAGGCAGAATATAGGAAACTACATGAAGACATGGATAATTCAGAGAAAATGACTGTAAACAGATGAGAACTTGTTTAGAACAGCTCAAAGAGATTCTCCGGTCAGTTCTTAGTGTAGTAAAGGTAGCTAAGATCCGGGAAATCCTTAATTCGAGTTAAGATGACATGAAACACTGTATGAATCCTATATTCTTTACTTAAAGTCGACTAGAGTGGTAAATGTGTGTTATACAAGGCAGAATACCATTGAAATAGAGAAAGAAACACGTTCGGCAGCTTTGGAAAGCCTTACACTTCACTGAAATGTAGTACTACACTCTATAACACAGTTGAGAGACAATGTTCCTGAGCTTCCTCAGTTCATAACAGTGTGTAGGAAGTTGTTTGATAAAGTGGGCAAAGCTTATACTTGGACCAGAAGGCAGAATATAGGAAACTACATGAAAACATGGATAATTCAGAGAAAATGACTGTAAACAAATGAGAACTTGTTTAGAACAGCTCAAAGAGATTCTCCAAGTCAGTTCTTAGTGTAGAAAACGTAGCTAAGATCCGGGAAATCCTTAATTCGAGTTAAGATGACATGAAACACTGTATGAATCCTATATTCTTTACTAAAAGGAGACTGGAGTGGTAAATGTGTGTTATACAAGGCAGAATGCCATTGAAATTGAGAAAGAAAACGTTCCGCAGCTTTGGAAAACCTTACACTTCACTGAAATGTAGTACTACACTCTATAACACAGTTGAGAGACAATGTTCCCGAGCTGCCTCAGTTCATAACAGTGTGTAGGAAGTTGTTTGATAAAGTGGGCAAAGCTTATACTTGGACCAGAAGGCAGAATATAGGAAACTACATGAAGACATGGATAATTCAGAGAAAATGACTGTAAACAGATGAGAACTTGTTTAGAACAGCTCAAAGAGATTCTCCGGTCAGTTCTTAGTGTAGTAAAGGTAGCTAAGATCCGGGAAATCCTTAATTCGAGTTAAGATGACATGAAACACTGTATGAATCCTATATTCTTTACTTAAAGGAGACTAGAGTGGTAAATGTGTGTTATACAAGGCAGAATACCATTGAAATAGAGAAAGAAACACGTTCGGCAGCTTTGGAAAGCCTTACACTTCACTGAAATGTAGTACTACACTCTATAACACAGTTGAGAGACAATGTTCCCGAGCTGCCTCAGTTCATAACAGTGTGTAGGAAGTTGTTTGATAAAGTGGGCAAAGCTTATATTTGGACCAGAAGGCAGAATATAGGAAACTACATGAAAACATGGATAATTCAGAGAAAATGACTGTAAACAGATGAGAACTTGTTTAGAACAGCTCAAAGAGATTCTCCGGTCAGTTCTTAGTGTAGTAAAGGTAGCTAAGATCCGGGAAATCCTTAATTCGAGTTAAGATCACATGAAACACTGTATGAATCCTATATTCTTTACTTAAAGGAGTCTAGAGTGGAAACTAGTCTCCTTTAAAGGAAACTACATGAAAACATGGATAATTCAGAGAAAATGAGTGTAAACAGATGATAACTTGTTTAGAAGAGCTGAAAGAGATTCTCCAGTCAGTTCTTAGTGTAGTAAGGGTAGCTAAGATCCGGGAAATCCTTAATTCGAGTTAAGATGACATGAAACACTGTATGAATCCTATATTCTTTACTTAAAGTCGACTAGAGTGGTAAATGTGTGTTATACAAAGCAGAATACCATTGAAATAGAGAAAGAAACACGTTCGGCAGCTTTGGAAAGCCTTACACTTCACTGAAATGTAGTACTACACTCTATAACACAGTTGAGAGACAATGTTCCCGAGCTGCCTCAGTTCATAACAGTGTGTAGGAAGTTGTTTGATAAAGTGGGCAAAGCTTATACTTGGACCAGAAGGCAGAATATAGGAAACTACATGAAAACATGGATAATTCAGAGAAAATGACTGTAAACAGATGAGAACTTGTTTAGAACAGTTCAAAGAGATTCTCCGGTCAGTTCTTAGTGTAGTAAAGGTAGCTAAGATCCGGGAAATCCTTAATTCGAGTTAAGATGACATGAAACACTGTATGAATCCTATATTCTTTACTTAAAGTCGACTAGAGTGGTATATGTGTATTATACAAGGCAGAATACCATTGAAATAGAGAAAGAAACACGTTCGGCAGCTTTGGAAAGAATTACACTTCACTGAAATGTAGTACTACACTCTATAACACAGTTGAGAGACAATGTTCCCGAGCTGCCTCAGTTCATAACAGTGTGTAGGAAGTTGTTTGATAAAGTGGGCAAAGCTTATACTTGGATCAGAATGCAGAATATGGGAAACTGCATGAAAACATGGATAATTCAGAGAAAATGAGTGTAAACAGATGAGAACTTGTTTAGAACAGCTGAAAGAGATTCTCCAGTCAGCTCTTAGTGTAGTAAAGGTAGCTAATGTCCGGGAAATCCTTAATTCGAGTTAAGATCACATGAAACACTGTATGAATCCTATATTCTTTACTTAAAGGAGACTAGAGTGGAAACTAGTCTCCTTTAAAGGAAACTACATGAAAACATGGATAATTCAGAGAAAATGAGTGTAAACAGATGAGAACTTGTTTAGAACAGCTGAAAGAGATTCTCCAGTCAGTTCTTAGTGTAGTAAAGGTAGCTAAGATCGGGGAAATCCTTAATTCGAATTAAGATGACATGAAACACTGTATGAATCCTATATTCTTTACTTAAAGGAGACTAGAGTGGTAAATGTGTGTTATACAAGGCAGAATACCATTGAAATAGAGAAAGAAACACGTTCGGCAGCTTTGGAAAGTCTTACACTTCACTGAAATGTAGTACTACACTCTATAACACAGTTGAGAGACAATGTTCCCGAGCTGCCTCAGTTCATAACAGTGCGTAGGAAGTTGTTTGATAAAGTGGGCAAAGCTTATACTTGGACCAGAAGGCAGAATATAGGAAACTACCTGAAAACATGGATAATTCAGTGAAAATGACTGTAAACAGATGAGAACTTGTTTAGAACAGCTCAAAGAGATTCTCCAAGTCAGTTCTTAGTGTAGAAAAGGTAGCTAAGATCCGGGAAATCCTTAATTCGAGTTAAGATGACATGAAACACTGTATGGATCCTATATTCTTTACTTAAAAGAGACTAGAGTGGTAAATGTGTCTTATACAAGGCAGAATACCATTGAAACAGAGAAAGAAACACGTTCGGCAGCTTTGGAAAGCCTTACACTTCACGGAAATGTAGTACTACACTCTATAACAAAGTTGAGAGACAATGTTCCCGAGCTGCCTCAGTTCATAACAGTGTGTAGGAAGTTGTTTGATAAAGTGGGCAAAGCTTATACTTGGACCAGAAGGCAGAATATAGGAAACTACATGAAGACATGGATAATTCAGAGAAAATGACTGTAAACAGATGAGAACTTGTTTAGAACAGCTCAAAGAGATTCTGCGGTCAGTTCTTAGTGTAGTAAAGGAAGCTAAGATCCGGGAAATCCTTAATTCGAGTTAAGATGACATGAAACACTGTATGAATCCTATATTCTTTACTTAAAGGAGACTAGAGTGGTAAATGTGTGTTATACAAGGCAGAATACCATTGAAATAGAGAAAGAAACACGTTCGGCAGCTTTGGAAAGCCTTACACTTCACTGAAATGTAGTACTACACTCTATAACACAGTTGAGAGACAATGTTCCCGAGCTGCCTCAGTTCATAACAGTGTGTAGGAAGTTGTTTGATAAAGTGGGCAAAGCTTATACTTGGACCAGAAGGCAGAATATAGGAAACTACATGAAAACATGGATAATTCAGAGAAAATGACTGTAAACAGATGAGAACTTGTTTAGAACAGCTCAAAGAGATTCTCCGGTCAGTTCTTAGTGTAGTAAAGGTAGCTAAGATCCGGGAAATCCTTAATTCGAGTTAAGATCACATGAAACACTGTATGAATCCTATATTCTTTACTTAAAGGAGTCTAGAGTGGAAACTAGTCTCCTTTAAAGGAAACTACATGAAAACATGGATAATTCAGAGAAAATGAGTGTAAACAGATGATAACTTGTTTAGAAGAGCTGAAAGAGATTCTCCAGTCAGTTCTTAGTGTATTAAAGGTAGCTAAGATCCGGGAAATCCTTAATTCGAGTTAAGATGACATGAAACACTGTATGAATCCTATATTCTTTACTTAAAGTCGACTAGAGTGGTAAATGTGTGTTATACAAAGCAGAATACCATTGAAATAGAGAAAGAAACACGTTCGGCAGCTTTGGAAAGCCTTACACTTCACTGAAATGTAGTACTACACTCTATAACACAGTTGAGAGACAATGTTCCTGAGCTTCCTCAGTTCATAACAGTGTGTAGGAAGTTGTTTGATAAAGTGGGCAAAGCTTATACTTGGACCAGAAGGCAGAATATAGGAAACTACATGAAAACATGGATAATTCAGAGAAAATGACTGTAAACAAATGAGAACTTGTTTAGAACAGCTCAAAGAGATTCTCCAAGTCAGTTCTTAGTGTAGAAAAGGTAGCGAAGATCCGGGAAATCCTTAATTCGAGTTAAGATGACATGAAACACTGTATGAATCCTATATTCTTTACTAAAAGGAGACTGGAGTGGTAAATGTGTGTTATACAAGGCAGAATACAATTGAAATTGAGAAAGAAAACGTTCCGCAGCTTTGGAAAACCTTACACTTCACTGAAATGTAGTACTACACTCTATAACACAGTTGAGAGACAATGTTCCCGAGCTGCCTCAGTTCATAACACTGTGTATGAAGTTGTTTGATAAAGTGGGCAAAGCTTATACTTGGACCAGAAGGCAGAATATAGGAAACTACATGAAGACATGGATAATTCAGAGAAAATGACTGTAAACAGATGAGAACTTGTTTAGAACAGCTCAAAGAGATTCTCCGGTCAGTTCTTAGTGTAGTAAAGGTAGCTAAGATCCGGGAAATCCTTAATTCGAGTTAAGATGACATGAAACACTGTATGAATCCTATATTCTTTACTTAAAGGAGACTAGAGTGGTAAATGTGTGTTATACAAGGCAGAATACCATTGAAATAGAGAAAGAAACACGTTCGGCAGCTTTGGAAAGCCTTCCACTTCACTGAAATGTAGTACTACACTCTATAACACAGTTGAGAGACAATGTTCCCGAGCTGCCTCAGTTCATAACAGTGTGTAGGAAGTTGTTTGATAAAGTGGGCAAAGCTTATACTTGGACCAGAAGGCAGAATATTGGAAACTACATGAAAACATGGATAATTCGGAGAAAATGAGTGTAAACAGATGAGAACTTGTTTAGAATGGCTCAAAGAGATTCTCCAGTCAGTTCTTAGTGTCGTAAAGGTAGCTAAGATCCGGGAAATCCTTAATTCGAGTTAAGATGACATGAAACACTGTATGAATCCTATATTCTTTATTTAAGGAGACTAGAGTGGTAAATGTGTTTTATACAAGGGAGAAGACCATTGAAATAGAGAAAGAAACACGTTCGGCAGCTTTGGAAAGCCTTAAACTTCACTGAAATGTAGTACTACACTCTATAACACAGTTGAGAGACAATGTTCCTGAGCTTCCTCAGTTCATAACAGTGTGTAGGAAGTTGTTTGATAAAGTGGGCAAAGCTTATACTTGGACCAGAAGGCAGAATATAGGAAACTACATGAAAACATGGATAATTCAGAGAAAATGACTGTAAACAAATGAGAACTTGTTTAGAACAGCTCAAAGAGATTCTCCAAGTCAGTTCTTAGTGTAGAAAAGGTAGCGAAGATCCGGGAAATCCTTAATTCGAGTTAAGATGACATGAAACACTGTATGAATCCTATATTCTTTACTAAAAGGAGACTGGAGTGGTAAATGTGTGTTATACAAGGCAGAATACAATTGAAATTGAGAAAGAAAACGTTCCGCAGCTTTGGAAAACCTTACACTTCACTGAAATGTAGTACTACACTCTATAACACAGTTGAGAGACAATGTTCCCGAGCTGCCTCAGTTCATAACAGTGTGTAGGAAGTTGTTTGATAAAGTGGGCAAAGCTTATACTTGGACCAGAAGGCAGAATATAGGAAACTACATGAAGACATGGATAATTCAGAGAAAATGACTGTAAACAGATGAGAACTTGTTTAGAACAGCTCAAAGAGATTCTCCGGTCAGTTCTTAGTGTAGTAAAGGTAGCTAAGATCCGGGAAATCCTTAATTCGAGTTAAGATGACATGAAACACTGTATGAATCCTATATTCTTTACTTAAAGTCGACTAGAGTGGTAAATGTGTGTTATACAAGGCAGAATACCATTGAAATAGAGAAAGAAACACGTTCGGCAGCTTTGGAAAGCCTTACACTTCACTGAAATGTAGTACTACACTCTATAACACAGTTGAGAGACAATGTTCCTGAGCTTCCTCAGTTCATAACAGTGTGTAGGAAGTTGTTTGATAAAGTGGGCAAAGCTTATACTTGGACCAGAAGGCAGAATATAGGAAACTACATGAAAACATGGATAATTCAGAGAAAATGACTGTAAACAAATGAGAACTTGTTTAGAACAGCTCAAAGAGATTCTCCAAGTCAGTTCTTAGTGTAGAAAACGTAGCTAAGATCCGGGAAATCCTTAATTCGAGTTAAGATGACATGAAACACTGTATGAATCCTATATTCTTTACTAAAAGGAGACTGGAGTGGTAAATGTGTGTTATACAAGGCAGAATGCCATTGAAATTGAGAAAGAAAACGTTCCGCAGCTTTGGAAAACCTTACACTTCACTGAAATGTAGTACTACACTCTATAACACAGTTGAGAGACAATGTTCCCGAGCTGCCTCAGTTCATAACAGTGTGTAGGAAGTTGTTTGATAAAGTGGGCAAAGCTTATACTTGGACCAGAAGGCAGAATATAGGAAACTACATGAAGACATGGATAATTCAGAGAAAATGACTGTAAACAGATGAGAACTTGTTTAGAACAGCTCAAAGAGATTCTCCGGTCAGTTCTTAGTGTAGTAAAGGTAGCTAAGATCCGGGAAATCCTTAATTCGAGTTAAGATGACATGAAACACTGTATGAATCCTATATTCTTTACTTAAAGGAGACTAGAGTGGTAAATGTGTGTTATACAAGGCAGAATACCATTGAAATAGAGAAAGAAACACGTTCGGCAGCTTTGGAAAGCCTTACACTTCACTGAAATGTAGTACTACACTCTATAACACAGTTGAGAGACAATGTTCCCGAGCTGCCTCAGTTCATAACAGTGTGTAGGAAGTTGTTTGATAAAGTGGGCAAAGCTTATATTTGGACCAGAAGGCAGAATATAGGAAACTACATGAAAACATGGATAATTCAGAGAAAATGACTGTAAACAGATGAGAACTTGTTTAGAACAGCTCAAAGAGATTCTCCGGTCAGTTCTTAGTGTAGTAAAGGTAGCTAAGATCCGGGAAATCCTTAATTCGAGTTAAGATCACATGAAACACTGTATGAATCCTATATTCTTTACTTAAAGGAGTCTAGAGTGGAAACTAGTCTCCTTTAAAGGAAACTACATGAAAACATGGATAATTCAGAGAAAATGAGTGTAAACAGATGATAACTTGTTTAGAAGAGCTGAAAGAGATTCTCCAGTCAGTTCTTAGTGTAGTAAGGGTAGCTAAGATCCGGGAAATCCTTAATTCGAGTTAAGATGACATGAAACACTGTATGAATCCTATATTCTTTACTTAAAGTCGACTAGAGTGGTAAATGTGTGTTATACAAAGCAGAATACCATTGAAATAGAGAAAGAAACACGTTCGGCAGCTTTGGAAAGCCTTACACTTCACTGAAATGTAGTACTACACTCTATAACACAGTTGAGAGACAATGTTCCCGAGCTGCCTCAGTTCATAACAGTGTGTAGGAAGTTGTTTGATAAAGTGGGCAAAGCTTATACTTGGACCAGAAGGCAGAATATAGGAAACTACATGAAAACATGGATAATTCAGAGAAAATGACTGTAAACAGATGAGAACTTGTTTAGAACAGTTCAAAGAGATTCTCCGGTCAGTTCTTAGTGTAGTAAAGGTAGCTAAGATCCGGGATATCCTTAATTCGAGTTAAGATGACATGAAACACTGTATGAATCCTATATTCTTTACTTAAAGTCGACTAGAGTGGTATATGTGTATTATACAAGGCAGAATACCATTGAAATAGAGAAAGAAACACGTTCGGCAGCTTTGGAAAGAATTACACTTCACTGAAATGTAGTACTACACTCTATAACACAGTTGAGAGACAATGTTCCCGAGCTGCCTCAGTTCATAACAGTGTGTAGGAAGTTGTTTGATAAAGTGGGCAAAGCTTATACTTGGATCAGAATGCAGAATATGGGAAACTGCATGAAAACATGGATAATTCAGAGAAAATGAGTGTAAACAGATGAGAACTTGTTTAGAACAGCTGAAAGAGATTCTCCAGTCAGCTCTTAGTGTAGTAAAGGTAGCTAATGTCCGGGAAATCCTTAATTCGAGTTAAGATCACATGAAACACTGTATGAATCCTATATTCTTTACTTAAAGGAGACTAGAGTGGAAACTAGTCTCCTTTAAAGGAAACTACATGAAAACATGGATAATTCAGAGAAAATGAGTGTAAACAGATGAGAACTTGTTTAGAACAGCTGAAAGAGATTCTCCAGTCAGTTCTTAGTGTAGTAAAGGTAGCTAAGATCGGGGAAATCCTTAATTCGAATTAAGATGACATGAAACACTGTATGAATCCTATATTCTTTACTTAAAGGAGACTAGAGTGGTAAATGTGTGTTATACAAGGCAGAATACCATTGAAATAGAGAAAGAAACACGTTCGGCAGCTTTGGAAAGTCTTACACTTCACTGAAATGTAGTACTACACTCTATAACACAGTTGAGAGACAATGTTCCCGAGCTGCCTCAGTTCATAACAGTGCGTAGGAAGTTGTTTGATAAAGTGGGCAAAGCTTATACTTGGACCAGAAGGCAGAATATAGGAAACTACCTGAAAACATGGATAATTCAGTGAAAATGACTGTAAACAGATGAGAACTTGTTTAGAACAGCTCAAAGAGATTCTCCAAGTCAGTTCTTAGTGTAGAAAAGGTAGCTAAGATCCGGGAAATCCTTAATTCGAGTTAAGATGACATGAAACACTGTATGGATCCTATATTCTTTACTTAAAAGAGACTAGAGTGGTAAATGTGTCTTATACAAGGCAGAATACCATTGAAACAGAGAAAGAAACACGTTCGGCAGCTTTGGAAAGCCTTACACTTCACGGAAATGTAGTACTACACTCTATAACAAAGTTGAGAGACAATGTTCCCGAGCTGCCTCAGTTCATAACAGTGTTGAGGAAGTTGTTTGATAAAGTGGGCAAAGCTTATACTTGGACCAGATGGCAGAATATAGGAAACTACATGAAAACATGGATAATTCAGAGAAAATGACTGTAAACAGATGAGAACTTGTTTAGAACAGCTCAAAGAGATTCTCCGGTCAGTTCTTAGTGTAGTAAAGGTAGCTAAGATCCGGGAAATCCTTAATTCGAGTTAAGATGACATGAAACACTGTATGAATCCTATATTCTTTACTTAAAGTCGACTAGAGTGGTATATGTGTGTTATACAAGGCAGAATACCATTGAAATAGAGAAAGAAACACGTTCGGCAGCTTTGGAAAGAATTACACTTCACTGAAATGTAGTACTACACTCTATAACACATTTGAGAGACAATGTTCCCGAGCTACCTCAGTTCATAACAGTGTTTAGGAAGTTGTTTGATAAATTGGGCAAAGCTTATACTTGGACCAGAAGGCAGAATATAGGAAACTACATGAAAACATGGATAATTCAGAGAAAATGACTGTAAACAGATGAGAACTTGTTTAGAACAGCTCAAAGAGATTCTCCGGTCAGTTCTTAGTGTAGTAAAGGTAGCTAAGATCCGGGAAATCCTTAATTCGAGTTAAGATCACATGAAACACTGTATGAATCCTATATTCTTTACTTAAAGGAGTCTAGAGTGGAAACTAGTCTCCTTTAAAGGAAACTACATGAAAACATGGAGAATTCAGAGAAAATGAGTGTAAACAGATGATAACTTGTTTAGAAGAGCTGAAAGAGATTCTCCAGTCAGTTCTTAGTGTAGTAAAGGTAGCTAAGATCCGGGAAATCCTTAATTCGAGTTAAGATGACATGAAACACTGTATGAATCCTATATTCTTTACTTAAAGTCGACTAGAGTGGTAAATGTGTGTTATACAAGGCAGAATACCATTGAAATAGAGAAAGAAACACGTTCGGCAGCTTTGGAAAGCCTTACACTTCACTGAAATGTAGTACTACACTCTATAACACAGTTGAGAGACAATGTTCCTGAGCTTCCTCAGTTCATAACAGTGTGTAGGAAGTTGTTTGATAAAGTGGGCAAAGCTTATACTTGGACCAGAAGGCAGAATATAGGAAACTACATGAAAACATGGATAATTCAGAGAAAATGACTGTAAACAAATGAGAACTTGTTTAGAACAGCTCAAAGAGATTCTCCAAGTCAGTTCTTAGTGTAGAAAAGGTAGCGAAGATCCGGGAAATCCTTAATTCGAGTTAAGATGACATGAAACACTGTATGAATCCTATATTCTTTACTAAAAGGAGACTGGAGTGGTAAATGTGTGTTATACAAGGCAGAATACCATTGAAATACAGAAAGAAACACGTTCGGCAGCTTTGGAAAGCCTTCCACTTCACTGAAATGTAGTACTACACTCTATAACACAGTTGAGAGACAATGTTCCCGAGCTGCCTCAGTTCATAACAGTGTGTAGGAAGTTGTTTGATAAAGTGGGCAAAGCTTATACTTGGACCAGAAGGCAGAATATTGGAAACTACATGAAAACATGGATAATTCGGAGAAAATGAGTGTAAACAGATGAGAACTTGTTTAGAATGGCTCAAAGAGATTCTCCAGTCAGTTCTTAGTGTAGTAAAGGTAGCTAAGATCCGGGAAATCCTTAATTCGAGTTAAGATGACATGAAACACTGTATGAATCCTATATTCTTTATTTAAGGAGACTAGAGTGGTAAATGTGTTTTATACAAGGGAGAAGACCATTGAAATAGAGAAAGAAACAAGTTCGGCAGCTTTGGAAAGCCTTAAACTTCACTGAAATGTAGTACTACACTCTATAACACAGTTGAGAGACAATGTTCCCGAGCTGCCTCAGTTCATAACAGTATGTATTAAGTTGTTTGATAAAGTGGGCAAAGCTTATACTTGGACCAGAAGGCAGAATATAGGAAACTACATGAAAACATGGATAATTCAGAGAAAATGACTGTAAACAGATGAGAACTTGTTTAGAACAGCTCAAAGAGATTCTCCAAGTCAGTTCTTAGTGTAGAAAAGGTAGCTAAGATCCGGGAAATCCTTAATTCGAGTTAAGATGACATGAAACACTGTATGAATCCTATATTCTTTACAAAAAGGAGACTAGAGTGGTTAATGTGTGTTATACAAGGCAGAATACCATTGAAATTGAGAAAGAAACACTTTCCGCAGCTTTGGAAAACCTTACACTTCACTGAAATGTAGTACTACACTCTATAACACAGTTGAGAGACAATGTTCCCGAGCTGCCTCAGTTCATAACAGTGTGTAGGAAGTTGTTTGATAAAGTGGGCAAAGCTTATACTTGGACCAGAAGGCAGAATATAGGAAACTACATGAAGACATGGATAATTCAGAGAAAATGACTGTAAACAGATGAGAACTTGTTTAGAACAGCTCAAAGAGATTCTCCGGTCAGTTCTTAGTGTAGTAAAGGTAGCTAAGATCCGGGAAATCCTTAATTCGAGTTAAGATGACATGAAACACTGTATGAATCCTATATTCTTTACTTAAAGGAGACTAGAGTGGTAAATGTGTGTTATACAAGGCAGAATACCATTGAAATAGAGAAAGAAACACGTTCGGCAGCTTTGGAAAGCCTTACACTTCACTGAAATGTAGTACTACACTCTATAACACAGTTGAGAGACAATGTTCCCGAGCTGCCTCAGTTCATAACAGTGTGTAGGAAGTTGTTTGATAAAGTGGGCAAAGCTTATACTTGGACCAGAAGGCAGAATATAGGAAACTACATGAAAACAAGGATAATTCAGAGAAAATGACTGTAAACAGATGAGAACTTGTTTAGAACAGCTCAAAGAGATTCTCTGGTCAGTTCTTAGTGTAGTAAAGGTAGCTAAGATCCGGGAAATCCTTAATTCGAGTTAAGATCACATGAAACACTGTATGAATCCTATATTCTTTACTTAAAGCAGTCTAGAGTGGAAACTAGTCTCCTTTAAAGGAAACTACATGAAAACATGGATAATTCAGAGAAAATGAGTGTAAACAGATGATAACTTGTTTAGAAGAGCTGAAAGAGATTCTCCAGTCAGTTCTTAGTGTAGTAAAGGTAGCTAAGATCCGGGAAATCCTTAATTCGAGTTAAGATGACATGAAACACTGTATGAATCCTATATTCTTTACTTAAAGTCGACTAGAGTGGTAAATGTGTGTTATACAAGGCAGAATACCATTGAAATAGAGAAAGAAACACGTTCGGCAGCTTTGGAAAGCCTTCCACTTCACTGAAATGTAGTACTACACTCTATAACACAGTTGAGAGACAATGTTCCCGAGCTGCCTCAGTTCATAACAGTGTGTAGGAAGTTGTTTGATAAAGTGGGCAAAGCTTATACTTGGACCAGAAGGCAGAATATAGGAAACTACATGAAAACATGGATAATTCAGAGAAAATGACTGTAAACAGATGAGAACTTGTTTAGAACAGCTCAAAGAGATTCTCCGGTCAGTTCTTAGTGTAGTAAAGGTAGCTAAGATCCGGGAAATCCTTAATTCGAGTTAAGATCACATGAAACACTGTATGAATCCTATATTCTTTACTTAAAGGAGTCTAGAGTGGAAACTAGTCTCCTTTAAAGGAAACTACATGAAAACATGGATAATTCAGAGAAAATGAGTGTAAACAGATGATAACTTGTTTAGAAGAGCTGAAAGAGATTCTCCAGTCAGTTCTTAGTGTAGTAAAGGTAGCTAAGATCCGGGAAATCCTTAATTCGAGTTAAGATGACATGAAACACTGTATGAATCCTATATTCTTTACTTAAAGTCGACTAGAGTGGTAAATGTGTGTTATACAAGGCAGAATACCATTGAAATAGAGAAAGAAACACGTTCGGCAGCTTTGGAAAGCCTTACACTTCACTGAAATGTAGTACTACACTCTATAACACAGTTGAGAGACAATGTTCCTGAGCTTCCTCAGTTCATAACAGTGTGTAGGAAGTTGTTTGATAAAGTGGGCAAAGCTTATACTTGGACCAGAAGGCAGAATATAGGAAACTACATGAAAACATGGATAATTCAGAGAAAATGACTGTAAACAAATGAGAACTTGTTTAGAACAGCTCAAAGAGATTCTCCAAGTCAGTTCTTAGTGTAGAAAAGGTAGCTAAGATCTGGGAAATCCTTAATTCAGGTTAAGATGACATGAAACACTGTATGAATCCTATATTCTTTACTAAAAGGAGACTGGAGTGGTAAATGTGTGTTATACAAGGCAGAATACAATTGAAATTGAGAAAGAAAACGTTCCGCAGCTTTGGAAAACCTTACACTTCACTGAAATGTAGTACTACACTCTATAACACAGTTGAGAGACAATGTTACCGAGCTGCCTCAGTTCATAACAGTGTGTAGGAAGTTGTTTGATAAAGTGGGCAAAGCTTATACTTGGACCAGAAGGCAGAATATAGGAAACTAAATGAAGACATGGATAATTCAGAGAAAATGACTGTAAACAGATGAGAACTTGTTTAGAACAGCTCAAAGAGATTCTCCGGTCAGTTCTTAGTGTAGTAAAGGTAGCTAAGATCCAGGAAATCCTTAATTCGAGTTAAGATGACATGAAACACTGTATGAATCCTATATTCTTTACTTAAAGGAGACTAGAGTGGTAAATGTGTGTTATACAAGGCAGAATACCATTGAAATAGAGAAAGAAACACGTTCGGCAGCTTTGGAAAGCCTTCCACTTCACTGAAATGTAGTACTACACTCTATAACACAGTTGAGAGACAATGTTCCCGAGCTGCCTCAGTTCATAACAGTGTGTAGGAAGTTGTTTGATAAAGTGGGCAAAGCTTATACTTGGACCAGAAGGCAGAATATTGGAAACTACATGAAAACATGGATAATTCAGAGAAAATGAGTGTAAACAGATGAGAACTTGTTTAGAATGGCTCAAAGAGATTCTCCAGTCAGTTCTTAGTGTAGTAAAGGTAGCTAAGATCCGGGAAATCCTTAATTCGAGTTAAGATGACATGAAACACTGTATGAATCCTATATTCTTTATTTAAGGAGACTAGAGTGGTAAATGTGTTTTATACAAGGGAGAAGACCATTGAAATAGAGAAAGAAACACGTTCGGCAGCTTTGGAAAGCCTTACACTTCACTGAAATGTAGTACTACACTCTATAACACAGTTGAGAGACAATGTTCCCGAGCTGCCTCAGTTCATAACAGTATGTAGGAAGTTGTTTGATAAAGTGGGCAAAGCTTATACTTGGACCAGAAGGCAGAATATAGGAAACTACATGAAAACATGGATAATTCAGAGAAAATGACTGTAAACAGATGAGAACTTGTTTAGAACAGCTCAAAGAGATTCTCCAAGTCAGTTCTTAGTGTAGTAAAGGTAGCTAAGATCCGGGAAATCCTTAATTCGAGTTAAGATGACATGAAACACTATATGAATCCTATATTCTTTACAAAAAGGAGACTAGAGTGGTAAATGTGTGTTATACAAGGCAGAATACCATTGAAATTGCGAAAGAAACACGTTCCGCAGCTTTGGAAAACCTTACACTTCACTGAAATGTAGTACTACACTCTATAACACAGTTGAGAGACAATGTTCCCGAGCTGCCTCAGTTCATAACAGTGTGTAGGAAGTTGTTTGATAAAGTGGGCAAAGCTTATACTTGGACCAGAAGGCAGAATATAGGAAACTACATGAAAACATGGATAATTCAGAGAAAATGACTGTAAACAGATGAGAACTTGTTTAGAACAGCTCAAAGAGATTCTCCAAGTCAGTTCTTAGTGTAGAAAAGGTAGCTAAGATCCGGGAAATCCTTAATTCGAGTTAAGATGACATGAAACACTGTATGAATCCTATATTCTTAACTTAAAGGAGACTAGAGTGGTAAATGTTTGTTATACAAGGCAGAATACCATTGAAATTGAGAAAGAAACACGTTCCGTAGCTTTGGAAAACCTTACACTTCACTGAAATGTAGTACTACACTCTATAACACAGTTGAGAGACAATGTTCCCGAGCTGCCTCAGTTCATAACAGTGTGTAGGAAGTTGTTTGATAAAGTGGGCAAAGCTTATACTTGGACCAGAAGGCAGAATATAGGAAACTACATGAAAACATGGATAATTCAGAGAAAATGACTGTAAACAGATGAGAACTTGTTTAGAACAGCTCAAAGAGATTCTCCAAGTCAGTTCTTAGTGTAGAAAAGGTAGCTAAGATCCGGGAAATCCTTAATTCGAGTTAAGATGACATGAAACACTGTATGAATCCTATATTCTTAACTTAAAGGAGACTAGAGTGGTAAATGTGTGTTATACAAGGCAGAATACCATTGAATTAGAGAAAGAAACACGTTTGGCAGCTTTGGAAAGCCTTACACTTCACTGAAAGGTAGTACTACACTCTATAACACAGTTGAGAGACAATGTTCCTGAGCTGCCTCAGTTCATAACAGTGTGTAGGAAGTTGTTTGATAAAGTGGGCAAAGCTTATACTTGGACCAGAAGGCAGACTATAGGAAACTATATGAAAACATGGATAATTCAGAGAAAATGAGTGTAAACAGATGAGAACTTGTTTAGAACAGCTCAAAGAGATTCTCCAGTCAGTTCTTAGTGTAGTAAAGGTAGCTACGATCCGGGAAATCTTTAATTTGAGTTAAGATGACATGAAACACGGTATGAATCCTATATTCTTTACTTAAAGGAGACTAGAGTGGTAAATGTGTGTTATACAAGGCAGAATACCATTGAAATAGAGAAAGAAACACGTTCGGCAGCTTTGGAAAGCCTTCCACTTCACTGAAATGTAGTACTACACTCTATAACACAGTTGAGAGACAATGTTCCTGAGCTGCCTCAGTTCATAACAGTGTGAAGGAAGTTGTTTGATAAAGTGGGCAAAGCTTATACTTGGACCAGAAGGAAGAATATTGGAAACTACATGAAAACATGGATAATTCAGAGAAAATGAGTGTAAACAGATGAGAACTTGTTTAGAATGGCTCAAAGAGATTCTCCAGTCAGTTCTTAGTGTAGTAAAGGTAGCTAAGATCCGGGAAATCCTTAATTGGAGTTAAGATGACATGAAACACTGTATGAATCCTATATTCTTTATTTAAGGAGAGTAGAGTGGTAAATGTGTTTTATACAAGGCAGAATACCATTGAAATAGAGAAAGAAACACGTTCGGCAGCTTTGGAAAGCCTTACACTTCACTGAAATGTAGTACTACACTCTATAACACAGTTGAGAGACAATGTTCCCGAGCTGCCTCAGTTCATAACAGTATGTAGGAAGTTGTTTGATAAAGTGGGCAAAGCTTATACTTGGACCAGAAGGCAGAATATAGGAAACTACATGAAAACATGGATAATTCAGAGAAAATGACTGTAAACAGATGAGAACTTGTTTAGAACAGCTCAAAGAGATTCTCCAAGTCAGTTCTTAGTGTAGAAAAGGTAGCTAAGATCCGGGAAATCCTTAATTCGAGTTAAGATGACATGAAACACTATATGAATCCTATATTCTTTACAAAAAGGAGACTAGAGTGGTAAATGTGTGTTATACAAGGCAGAATACCATTGAAATTGCGAAAGAAACACGTTCCGCAGCTTTGGAAAACCTTACACTTCACTGAAATGTAGTACTACACTCTATAACACAGTTGAGAGACAATGTTCCCGAGCTGCCTCAGTTCATAACAGTGTGTAGGAAGTTGTTTGATAAAGTGGGCAAAGCTTATACTTGGACCAGAAGGCAGACTATAGGAAACTATATGAAAACATGGATAATTCAGAGAAAATGAGTGTAAACAGATGAGAACTTGTTTAGAACAGCTCAAAGAGATTCTCCAGTCAGTTCTTAGTGTAGTAAAGGTAGCTACGATCCGGGAAATCTTTAATTTGAGTTAAGATGACATGAAACACGGTATGAATCCTATATTCTTTACTTAAAGGAGACTAGAGTGGTAAATGTGTGTTATACAAGGCAGAATACCATTGAAATAGAGAAAGAAACACGTTCGGCAGCTTTGGAAAGCCTTCCACTTCACTGAAATGTAGTACTACACTCTATAACACAGTTGAGAGACAATGTTCCTGAGCTGCCTCAGTTCATAACAGTGTGAAGGAAGTTGTTTGATAAAGTGGGCAAAGCTTATACTTGGACCAGAAGGAAGAATATTGGAAACTACATGAAAACATGGATAATTCAGAGAAAATGAGTGTAAACAGATGAGAACTTGTTTAGAATGGCTCAAAGAGATTCTCAAGTCAGTTCTTAGTGTAGTAAAGGTAGCTAAGATCCGGGAAATCCTTAATTGGAGTTAAGATGACATGAAACACTGTATGAATCCTATATTCTTTATTTAAGGAGAGTAGAGTGGTAAATGTGTTTTATACAAGGCAGAAGACCATTGAAATAGAGAAAGAAACACGTTCGGCAGCTTTGGAAAGCCTTACACTTCACTGAAATGTAGTACTACACTCTATAACACAGTTGAGAGACAATGTTCCCGAGCTGCCTCAGTTCATAACAGTGTGTAGGAAGTTGTTTGATAAAGTGGGCAAAGCTTATACTTGGACCAGAAGGCAGAATATAGGAAACTACATGAAAACATGGATAATTCAGAGAAAATGACTGTAAACAGATGAGAACTTGTTTAGAACAGCTCAAAGAGATTCTCCAAGTCAGTTCTTAGTGTAGTAAAGGTAGCTAAGATCCGGGAAATCCTTAATTCGAGTTAAGATGACATGAAACACTATATGAATCCTATATTCTTTACAAAAAGGAGACTAGAGTGGTAAATGTGTGTTATACAAGGCAGAATACCATTGAAATTGCGAAAGAAACACGTTCCGCAGCTTTGGAAAACCTTACACTTCACTGAAATGTAGTACTACACTCTATAACACAGTTGAGAGACAATGTTCCCGAGCTGCCTCAGTTCATAACAGTGTGTAGGAAGTTGTTTGATAAAGTGGGCAAAGCTTATACTTGGACCAGAAGGCAGAATATAGGAAACTACATGAAAACATGGATAATTCAGAGAAAATGACTGTAAACAGATGAGAACTTGTTTAGAACAGCTCAAAGAGATTCTCCAAGTCAGTTCTTAGTGTAGTAAAGGTAGCTAAGATCCGGGAAATCCTTAATTCGAGTTAAGATGACATGAAACACTATATGAATCCTATATTCTTTACAAAAAGGAGACTAGAGTGGTAAATGTGTGTTATACAAGGCAGAATACCATTGAAATTGCGAAAGAAACACGTTCCGCAGCTTTGGAAAACCTTACACTTCACTGAAATGTAGTACTACACTCTATAACACAGTTGAGAGACAATGTTCCCGAGCTGCCTCAGTTCATAACAGTGTGTAGGAAGTTGTTTGATAAAGTGGGCAAAGCTTATACTTGGACCAGAAGGCAGAATATAGGAAACTACATGAAAACATGGATAATTCAGAGAAAATGACTGTAAACAGATGAGAACTTGTTTAGAACAGCTCAAAGAGATTCTCCAAGTCAGTTCTTAGTGTAGAAAAGGTAGCTAAGATCCGGGAAATCCTTAATTCGAGTTAAGATGACATGAAACACTGTATGAATCCTATATTCTTAACTTAAAGGAGACTAGAGTGGTAAATGTTTGTTATACAAGGCAGAATACCATTGAAATTGAGAAAGAAACACGTTCCGCAGCTTTGGAAAACCTTACACTTCACTGAAATGTAGTACTACACTCTATAACACAGTTGAGAGACAATGTTCCCGAGCTGCCTCAGTTCATAACAGTGTGTAGGAAGTTGTTTGATAAAGTGGGCAAAGCTTATACTTGGACCAGAAGGCAGAATATAGGAAACTACATGAAAACATGGATAATTCAGAGAAAATGACTGTAAACAGATGAGAACTTGTTTAGAACAGCTCAAAGAGATTCTCCAAGTCAGTTCTTAGTGTAGAAAAGGTAGCTAAGATCCGGGAAATCCTTAATTCGAGTTAAGATGACATGAAACACTGTATGAATCCTATATTCTTAACTTAAAGGAGACTAGAGTGGTAAATGTGTGTTATACAAGGCAGAATACCATTGAATTAGAGAAAGAAACACGTTTGGCAGCTTTGGAAAGCCTTACACTTCACTGAAAGGTAGTACTACACTCTATAACACAGTTGAGAGACAATGTTCCTGAGCTGCCTCAGTTCATAACAGTGTGTAGGAAGTTGTTTGATAAAGTGGGCAAAGCTTATACTTGGACCAGAAGGCAGACTATAGGAAACTATATGAAAACATGGATAATTCAGAGAAAATGAGTGTAAACAGATGAGAACTTGTTTAGAACAGCTCAAAGAGATTCTCCAGTCAGTTCTTAGTGTAGTAAAGGTAGCTACGATCCGGGAAATCTTTAATTTGAGTTAAGATGACATGAAACACGGTATGAATCCTATATTCTTTACTTAAAGGAGACTAGAGTGGTAAATGTGTGTTATACAAGGCAGAATACCATTGAAATAGAGAAAGAAACACGTTCGGCAGCTTTGGAAAGCCTTCCACTTCACTGAAATGTAGTACTACACTCTATAACACAGTTGAGAGACAATGTTCCTGAGCTGCCTCAGTTCATAACAGTGTGAAGGAAGTTGTTTGATAAAGTGGGCAAAGCTTATACTTGGACCAGAAGGAAGAATATTGGAAACTACATGAAAACATGGATAATTCAGAGAAAATGAGTGTAAACAGATGAGAACTTGTTTAGAATGGCTCAAAGAGATTCTCCAGTCAGTTCTTAGTGTAGTAAAGGTAGCTAAGATCCGGGAAATCCTTAATTGGAGTTAAGATGACATGAAACACTGTATGAATCCTATATTCTTTATTTAAGGAGAGTAGAGTGGTAAATGTGTTTTATACAAGGCAGAATACCATTGAAATAGAGAAAGAAACACGTTCGGCAGCTTTGGAAAGCCTTACACTTCACTGAAATGTAGTACTACACTCTATAACACAGTTGAGAGACAATGTTCCCGAGCTGCCTCAGTTCATAACAGTATGTAGGAAGTTGTTTGATAAAGTGGGCAAAGCTTATACTTGGACCAGAAGGCAGAATATAGGAAACTACATGAAAACATGGATAATTCAGAGAAAATGACTGTAAACAGATGAGAACTTGTTTAGAACAGCTCAAAGAGATTCTCCAAGTCAGTTCTTAGTGTAGAAAAGGTAGCTAAGATCCGGGAAATCCTTAATTCGAGTTAAGATGACATGAAACACTATATGAATCCTATATTCTTTACAAAAAGGAGACTAGAGTGGTAAATGTGTGTTATACAAGGCAGAATACCATTGAAATTGCGAAAGAAACACGTTCCGCAGCTTTGGAAAACCTTACACTTCACTGAAATGTAGTACTACACTCTATAACACAGTTGAGAGACAATGTTCCCGAGCTGCCTCAGTTCATAACAGTGTGTAGGAAGTTGTTTGATAAAGTGGGCAAAGCTTATACTTGGACCAGAAGGCAGACTATAGGAAACTATATGAAAACATGGATAATTCAGAGAAAATGAGTGTAAACAGATGAGAACTTGTTTAGAACAGCTCAAAGAGATTCTCCAGTCAGTTCTTAGTGTAGTAAAGGTAGCTACGATCCGGGAAATCTTTAATTTGAGTTAAGGTGACATGAAACACGGTATGAATCCTATATTCTTTACTTAAAGGAGACTAGAGTGGTAAATGTGTGTTATACAAGGCAGAATACCATTGAAATAGAGAAAGAAACACGTTCGGCAGCTTTGGAAAGCCTTCCACTTCACTGAAATGTAGTACTACACTCTATAACACAGTTGAGAGACAATGTTCCTGAGCTGCCTCAGTTCATAACAGTGTGAAGGAAGTTGTTTGATAAAGTGGGCAAAGCTTATACTTGGACCAGAAGGAAGAATATTGGAAACTACATGAAAACATGGATAATTCAGAGAAAATGAGTGTAAACAGATGAGAACTTGTTTAGAATGGCTCAAAGAGATTCTCAAGTCAGTTCTTAGTGTAGTAAAGGTAGCTAAGATCCGGGAAATCCTTAATTGGAGTTAAGATGACATGAAACACTGTATGAATCCTATATTCTTTATTTAAGGAGAGTAGAGTGGTAAATGTGTTTTATACAAGGCAGAAGACCATTGAAATAGAGAAAGAAACACGTTCGGCAGCTTTGGAAAGCCTTACACTTCACTGAAATGTAGTACTACACTCTATAACACAGTTGAGAGACAATGTTCCCGAGCTGCCTCAGTTCATAACAGTATGTAGGAAGTTGTTTGATAAAGTGGGCAAAGCTTATACTTGGACCAGAAGGCAGAATATAGGAAACTACATGAAAACATGGATAATTCAGAGAAAATGACTGTAAACAGATGAGAACTTGTTTAGAACAGCTCAAAGAGATTCTCCAAGTCAGTTCTTAGTGTAGAAAAGGTAGCTAAGATCCGGGAAATCCTTAATTCGAGTTAAGATGACATGAAACACTGTATGAATCCTATATTCTTAACTCAAAGGAGACTAGAGTGGTAAATGTGTGTTATACAAGGCAGAATACCATTGAAATTGCGAAAGAAACACGTTCCGCAGCTTTGGAAAACCTTACACTTCACTGAAATGTAGTACTAAACTCTATAACACAGTTGAGAGACAATGTTCCCGAGCTGCCTCAGTTCATAACAGTGTGTAGGAAGTTGTTTGATAAAGTGGGCAAAGCTTATACTTGGACCAGAAGGCAGAATATAGGAAACTACATGAAAACATGGATAATTCAGAGAAAATGACTGTAAACAGATGAGAACTTGTTTAGAACAGCTCAAAGAGATTCTCCAAGTCAGTTCTTATTGTAGAAAAGGTAGCTAAGATCCGGGAAATCCTTAATTCGAGTTAAGATGACATGAAACACTGTATGAATCCTATATTCTTAACTTAAAGGAGACTAGAGTGGTAAATGTGTGTTATACAAGGCAGAATACCATTGAATTAGAGAAAGAAACACGTTTGGCAGCTTTGGAATGCCTTACACTTCACTGAAAGGTAGTACTACACTCTATAACACAGTTGAGAGACAATGTTCCCGAGCTGCCTCAGTTCATAACAGTGTGTAGGAAGTTGTTTGATAAAGTGGGCAAAGCTTATACTTGGACCAGAAGGCAGACTATAGGAAACTATATGAAAACATGGATAATTCAGAGAAAATGAGTGTAAACAGATGAGAACTTGTTTAGAACAGCTCAAAGAGATTCTCCAGTCAGTTCTTAGTGTAGTAAAGGTAGCTACGATCCGGGAAATCTTTAATTTGAGTTAAGATGACATGAAACACTGTATGAATCCTATATTCTTTACTTAAAGGAGACTAGAGTGGTAAATGGGTGTTATACAAGGCAGAATACCATTGAAATAGAGAAAGAAACACGTTCGGCAGCTTGGGAAAGCCTTACACTTCACTGAAATGTAGTACTACACTCTATAACACAGTTGAGAGACAATGTTCCTGAGCTGCCTCAGTTCATAACAGTGTGAAGGAAGTTGTTTGATAAAGCGGGCAAAGCTTATACTTGGACCAGAAGGCAGAATATTGGAAACTACATGAAAACATGGATAATTCAGAGAAAATGAGTGTAAACAGATGAGAACTTGTTTAGAATGGCTCAAAGAGATTCTCCAGTCAGTTCTTAGTGTAGTAAAGGTAGTTAAGATCCGGGAAATCCTTAATTCGAGTTAAGATGACATGAAACACTGTATGAATCCTATATTCTTTATTTAAGGAGACTAGAGTGGTAAATGTGTTTTATACAAGGGAGAAGACCATTGAAATAGAGAAAGAAACACGTTCGGCAGCTTTGGAAAGCCTTACACTTCACTGAAATGTAGTACTACACTCTATAACACAGTTGAGAGACAATGTTCCCGAGCTGCCTCAGTTCATAACAGTATGTAGGAAGTTGTTTGATAAAGTGGGCAAAGCTTATACTTGGACCAGAATGCAGAATATAGGAAACTACATGAAAACATGGATAATTCAGAGAAAATGACTGTAAACAGATGAGAACTTGTTTAGAACAGCTCAAAGAGATTCTCCAAGTCAGTTCTTAGTGTAGAAAAGGTAGCTAAGATCCAGGAAATCCTTAATTCGAGTTAAGATGACATGAAACACTATATGAATCCTATATTCTTTACAAAAAGGAGACTAGAGTGGTAAATGTGTGTTATACAAGGCAGAATACCATTGAAATTGCGAAAGAAACACGTTCCGCAGCTTTGGAAAACCTTACACTTCACTGAAATGTAGTACTACACTCTATAACACAGTTGAGAGACAATGTTCCCGAGCTGCCTCAGTTCATAACAGTGTGTAGGAAGTTGTTTGATAAAGTGGGCAAAGCTTATACTTGGACCAGAAGGCAGAATATAGGAAACTACATGAAAACATGGATAATTCAGAGAAAATGACTGTAAACAGATGAGAACTTGTTTAGAACAGCTCAAAGAGATTCTCCAAGTCAGTTCTTAGTGTAGAAAAGGTAGCTAAGATCCGGGAAATCCTTAATTCGAGTTAAGATGACATGAAACACTGTATGAATCCTATATTCTTAACTTAAAGGAGACTAGAGTGGTAAATGTGTGTTATACAAGGCAGAACACCATTGAAATTGAGAAAGAAACAAGTTCCGCAGCTTTGGAAAACCTTACACTTCACTGAAATGTAGTACTACACTCTATAACACAGTTGAGAGACAATGTTCCCGAGCTGCCTCAGTTCATAACATTGTGTAGGAAGTTGTTTGATAAAGTGGGCAAAGCTTATACTTGGACCAGAAGGCAGAATATAGGAAACTACATGAAAACATGGATAATTCAGAGAAAATGACTGTAAACAGATGAGAACTTGTTTAGAACAGCTCAAAGAGATTCTCCAAGTCAGTTCTTAGTGTAGAAAAGGTAGCTAAGATCCGGGAAATCCTTAATTCGAGTTAAGATGACATGAAACACTGTATGAATCCTATATTCTTAACTTAAAGGAGACTAGAGTGGTAAATGTGTGTTATACAAGGCAGAATACCATTGAATTAGAGAAAGAAACACGTTTGGCAGCTTTGGAAAGCCTTACACTTCACTGAAAGGTAGTACTACACTCTATAACACAGTTGAGAGACAATGTTCCCGAGCTGCCTCAGTTCATAACAGTGTGTAGGAAGTTGTTTGATAAAGTGGGCAAAGCTTATACTTGGACCAGAAGGCAGATTATAGGAAACTATATGAAAACATGGATAATTCAGAGAAAATGAGTGTAAACAGATGAGAACTTGTTTAGAACAGCTCAAAGAGATTCTCCAGTCAGTTCTTAGTGTAGTAAAGGTAGCTACGATCCGGGAAATCTTTAATTTGAGTTAAGATGACATGAAACACGGTATGAATCCTATATTCTTTACTTAAAGGAGACTAGAGTGGTAAATGTGTGTTATACAAGGCAGAATACCATTGAAATAGAGAAAGAAACACGTTCGGCAGCTTTGGAAAGCCTTCCACTTCACTGAAATGTAGTACTACACTCTATAACACAGTTGAGAGACAATGTTCCTGAGCTGCCTCAGTTCATAACAGTGTGAAGGAAGTTGTTTGATAAAGTGGGCAAAGCTTATACTTGGACCAGAAGGAAGAATATTGGAAACTACATGAAAACATGGATAATTCAGAGAAAATGAGTGTAAACAGATGAGAACTTGTTTAGAATGGCTCAAAGAGATTCTCCAGTCAGTTCTTAGTGTAGTAAAGGTAGCTAAGATCCGGGAAATCCTTAATTGGAGTTAAGATGACATGAAACACTGTATGAATCCTATATTCTTTATTTAAGGAGAGTAGAGTGGTAAATGTGTTTTATACAAGGCAGAAGACCATTGAAATAGAGAAAGAAACACGTTCGGCAGCTTTGGAAAGCCTTACACTTCACTGAAAGGTAGTACTACACTCTATAACACAGTTGAGAGACAATGTTCCCGAGCTGCCTCAGTTCATAACAGTGTGTAGGAAGTTGTTTGATAAAGTGGGCAAAGCTTATACTTGGACCAGAAGGCAGATTATAGGAAACTATATGAAAACATGGATAATTCAGAGAAAATGAGTGTAAACAGATGAGAACTTGTTTAGAACAGCTCAAAGAGATTCTCCAGTCAGTTCTTAGTGTAGTAAAGGTAGCTACGATCCGGGAAATCTTTAATTTGAGTTAAGATGACATGAAACACGGTATGAATCCTATATTCTTTACTTAAAGGAGACTAGAGTGGTAAATGTGTGTTATACAAGGCAGAATACCATTGAAATAGAGAAAGAAACACGTTCGGCAGCTTTGGAAAGCCTTCCACTTCACTGAAATGTAGTACTACACTCTATAACACAGTTGAGAGACAATGTTCCTGAGCTGCCTCAGTTCATAACAGTGTGAAGGAAGTTGTTTGATAAAGTGGGCAAAGCTTATACTTGGACCAGAAGGAAGAATATTGGAAACTACATGAAAACATGGATAATTCAGAGAAAATGAGTGTAAACAGATGAGAACTTGTTTAGAATGGCTCAAAGAGATTCTCCAGTCAGTTCTTAGTGTAGTAAAGGTAGCTAAGATCCGGGAAATCCTTAATTGGAGTTAAGATGACATGAAACACTGTATGAATCCTATATTCTTTATTTAAGGAGAGTAGAGTGGTAAATGTGTTTTATACAAGGCAGAAGACCATTGAAATAGAGAAAGAAACACGTTCGGCAGCTTTGGAAAGCCTTCCACTTCACTGAAATGTAGTACTACACTCTATAACACAGTTGAGAGACAATGTTCCCGAGCTGCCTCAGTTCATAACAGTGTGTAGGAAGTTGTTTGATAAAGTGGGCAAAGCTTATACTTGGACCAGAAGGCAGAATATTGGAAACTACATGAAAACATGGATAATTCAGAGAAAATGAGTGTAAACAGATGAGAACTTGTTTAGAATGGCTCAAAGAGATTCTCCAGTCAGTTCTTAGTGTAGTAAAGGTAGCTAAGATCCGGGAAATCCTTAATTCGAGTTAAGATGACATGAAACACTGTATGAATCCTATATTCTTTATTTAAGGAGACTAGAGTGGTAAATGTGTTTTATACAAGGGAGAAGACCATTGAAATAGAGAAAGAAACACGTTCGGCAGCTTTGGAAAGCCTTACACTTCACTGAAATGTAGTACTACACTCTATAACACAGTTGAGAGACAATGTTCCCGAGCTGCCTCAGTTCATAACAGTATGTAGGAAGTTGTTTGATAAAGTGGGCAAAGCTTATACTTGGACCAGAAGGCAGAATATAGGAAACTACATGAAAACATGGATAATTCAGAGAAAATGACTGTAAACAGATGAGAACTTGTTTAGAACAGCTGAAAGAGATTCTCCAAGTCAGTTCTTAGTGTAGAAAAGGTAGCTAAGATCCAGGAAATCCTTAATTCGAGTTAAGATGACATGAAACACTATATGAATCCTATATTCTTTACAAAAAGGAGACTAGAGTGGTAAATGTGTGTTATACAAGGCAGAATACCATTGAAATTGCGAAAGAAACACGTTCCGCAGCTTTGGAAAACCTTACACTTCACTGAAATGTAGTACTACACTCTATAACACAGTTGAGAGACAATGTTCCCGAGCTGCCTCAGTTCATAACAGTGTGTAGGAAGTTGTTTGATAAAGTGGGCAAAGCTTATACTTGGACCAGAAGGCAGAATATAGGAAACTACATGAAAACATGGATAATTCAGAGAAAATGACTGTAAACAGATGAGAACTTGTTTAGAACAGCTCAAAGAGATTCTCCAAGTCAGTTCTTAGTGTAGAAAAGGTAGCTAAGATCCGGGAAATCCTTAATTCGAGTTAAGATGACATGAAACACTGTATGAATCCTATATTCTTAACTTAAAGGAGACTAGAGTGGTAAATGTGTGTTATACAAGGCAGAACACCATTGAAATTGAGAAAGAAACAAGTTCCGCAGCTTTGGAAAACCTTACACTTCACTGAAATGTAGTACTACACTCTATAACACAGTTGAGAGACAATGTTCCCGAGCTGCCTCAGTTCATAACATTGTGTAGGAAGTTGTTTGATAAAGTGGGCAAAGCTTATACTTGGACCAGAAGGCAGAATATAGGAAACTACATGAAAACATGGATAATTCAGAGAAAATGACTGTAAACAGATAAGAACTTGTTTAGAACAGCTCAAAGAGATTCTCCAAGTCAGTTCTTAGTGTAGAAAAGGTAGCTAAGATCCGGGAAATCCTTAATTCGAGTTAAGATGACATGAAACACTGTATGAATCCTATATTCTTAACTTAAAGGAGACTAGAGTGGTAAATGTGTGTTATACAAGGCAGAATACCATTGAATTAGAGAAAGAAACACGTTTGGCAGCTTTGGAAAGCCTTACACTTCACTGAAAGGTAGTACTACACTCTATAACACAGTTGAGAGACAATGTTCCTGAGCTGCCTCAGTTCATAACAGTGTGTAGGAAGTTGTTTGATAAAGTGGGCAAAGCTTATACTTGGACCAGAAGGCAGATTATAGGAAACTATATGAAAACATGGATAATTCAGAGAAAATGAGTGTAAACAGATGAGAACTTGTTTAGAACAGCTCAAAGAGATTCTCCAGTCAGTTCTTAGTGTAGTAAAGGTAGCTACGATCCGGGAAATCTTTAATTTGAGTTAAGATGACATGAAACACGGTATGAATCCTATATTCTTTACTTAAAGGAGACTAGAGTGGTAAATGTGTGTTATACAAGGCAGAATACCATTGAAATAGAGAAAGAAACACGTTCGGCAGCTTTGGAAAGCCTTCCACTTCACTGAAATGTAGTACTACACTCTATAACACAGTTGAGAGACAATGTTCCTGAGCTGCCTCAGTTCATAACAGTGTGAAGGAAGTTGTTTGATAAAGTGGGCAAAGCTTATACTTGGACCAGAAGGAAGAATATTGGAAACTACATGAAAACATGGATAATTCAGAGAAAATGAGTGTAAACAGATGAGAACTTGTTTAGAATGGCTCAAAGAGATTCTCCAGTCAGTTCTTAGTGTAGTAAAGGTAGCTAAGATCCGGGAAATCCTTAATTGGAGTTAAGATGACATGAAACACTGTATGAATCCTATATTCTTTATTTAAGGAGAGTAGAGTGGTAAATGTGTTTTATACAAGGCAGAAGACCATTGAAATAGAGAAAGAAACACGTTCGGCAGCTTTGGAAAGCCTTACACTTCACTGAAATGTAGTACTACACTCTATAACACAGTTGAGAGACAATGTTCCCGAGCTGCCTCAGTTCATAACAGTGTGTAGGAAGTTGTTTGATAAAGTGGGCAAAGCTTATACTTGGACCAGAAGGCAGAATATTGGAAACTACATGAAAACATGGATAATTCAGAGAAAATGAGTGTAAACAGATGAGAACTTGTTTAGAATGGCTCAAAGAGATTCTCCAGTCAGTTCTTAGTGTAGTAAAGGTAGCTAAGATCCGGGAAATCCTTAATTCGAGTTAAGATGACATGAAACACTGTATGAATCCTATATTCTTTATTTAAGGAGACTAGAGTGGTAAATGTGTTTTATACAAGGGAGAAGACCATTGAAATAGAGAAAGAAACACGTTCGGCAGCTTTGGAAAGCCTTACACTTCACTGAAATGTAGTACTACACTCTATAACACAGTTGAGAGACAATGTTCCTGAGCTGCCTCAGTTCATAACAGTATGTAGGAAGTTGTTTGATAAAGTGGGCAAAGCTTATACTTGGACCAGAAGGCAGAATATAGGAAACTACATGAAAACATGGATAATTCAGAGAAAATGACTGTAAACAGATGAGAACTTGTTTAGAACAGCTCAAAGAGATTCTCCAAGTCAGTTCTTAGTGTAGAAAAGGTAGCTAAGATCCGGGAAATCCTTAATTCGAGTTAAGATGACATGAAACACTATATGAATCCTATATTCTTTACAAAAAGGAGACTAGAGTGGTAAATGTGTGTTATACAAGGCAGAATACCATTGAAATTGCGAAAGAAACACGTTCCGCAGCTTTGGAAAACCTTACACTTCACTGAAATGTAGTACTACACTCTATAACACAGTTGAGAGACAATGTTCCCGAGCTGCCTCAGTTCATAACAGTGTGTAGGAAGTTGTTTGATAAAGTGGGCAAAGCTTATACTTGGACCAGAAGGCAGACTATAGGAAACTATATGAAAACATGGATAATTCAGAGAAAATGAGTGTAAACAGATGAGAACTTGTTTAGAACAGCTCAAAGAGATTCTCCAGTCAGTTCTTAGTGTAGTAAAGGTAGCTACGATCCGGGAAATCTTTAATTTGAGTTAAGATGACATGAAACACGGTATGAATCCTATATTCTTTACTTAAAGGAGACTAGAGTGGTAAATGTGTGTTATACAAGGCAGAATACCATTGAAATAGAGAAAGAAACACGTTCGGCAGCTTTGGAAAGCCTTCCACTTCACTGAAATGTAGTACTACACTCTATAACACAGTTGAGAGACAATGTTCCTGAGCTGCCTCAGTTCATAACAGTGTGAAGGAAGTTGTTTGATAAAGTGGGCAAAGCTTATACTTGGACCAGAAGGAAGAATATTGGAAACTACATGAAAACATGGATAATTCAGAGAAAATGAGTGTAAACAGATGAGAACTTGTTTAGAATGGCTCAAAGAGATTCTCAAGTCAGTTCTTAGTGTAGTAAAGGTAGCTAAGATCCGGGAAATCCTTAATTGGAGTTAAGATGACATGAAACACTGTATGAATCCTATATTCTTTATTTAAGGAGAGTAGAGTGGTAAATGTGTTTTATACAAGGCAGAAGACCATTGAAATAGAGAAAGAAACACGTTCGGCAGCTTTGGAAAGCCTTACACTTCACTGAAATGTAGTACTACACTCTATAACACAGTTGAGAGACAATGTTCCCGAGCTACCTCAGTTCATAACAGTATGTAGGAAGTTGTTTGATAAAGTGGGCAAAGCTTATACTTGGACCAGAAGGCAGAATATAGGAAACTACATGAAAACATGGATAATTCAGAGAAAATGACTGTAAACAGATGAGAACTTGTTTAGAACAGCTCAAAGAGATTCTCCAAGTCAGTTCTTAGTGTAGAAAAGGTAGCTAAGATCCGGGAAATCCTTAATTCGAGTTAAGATGACATGAAACACTGTATGAATCCTATATTCTTAACTCAAAGGAGACTAGAGTGGTAAATGTGTGTTATACAAGGCAGAATACCATTGAAATTGCGAAAGAAACACGTTCCGCAGCTTTGGAAAACCTTACACTTCACTGAAATGTAGTACTAAACTCTATAACACAGTTGAGAGACAATGTTCCCGAGCTGCCTCAGTTCATAACAGTGTGTAGGAAGTTGTTTGATAAAGTGGGCAAAGCTTATACTTGGACCAGAAGGCAGAATATAGGAAACTACATGAAAACATGGATAATTCAGAGAAAATGACTGTAAACAGATGAGAACTTGTTTAGAACAGCTCAAAGAGATTCTCCAAGTCAGTTCTTATTGTAGAAAAGGTAGCTAAGATCCGGGAAATCCTTAATTCGAGTTAAGATGACATGAAACACTGTATGAATCCTATATTCTTAACTTAAAGGAGACTAGAGTGGTAAATGTGTGTTATACAAGGCAGAATACCATTGAATTAGAGAAAGAAACACGTTTGGCAGCTTTGGAAAGCCTTACACTTCACTGAAAGGTAGTACTACACTCTATAACACAGTTGAGAGACAATGTTCCCGAGCTGCCTCAGTTCATAACAGTGTGTAGGAAGTTGTTTGATAAAGTGGGCAAAGCTTATACTTGGACCAGAAGGCAGACTATAGGAAACTATATGAAAACATGGATAATTCAGAGAAAATGAGTGTAAACAGATGAGAACTTGTTTAGAACAGCTCAAAGAGATTCTCCAGTCAGTTCTTAGTGTAGTAAAGGTAGCTACGATCCGGGAAATCTTTAATTTGAGTTAAGATGACATGAAACACTGTATGAATCCTATATTCTTTACTTAAAGGAGACTAGAGTGGTAAATGGGTGTTATACAAGGCAGAATACCATTGAAATAGAGAAAGAAACACGTTCGGCAGCTTGGGAAAGCCTTACACTTCACTGAAATGTAGTACTACACTCTATAACACAGTTGAGAGACAATGTTCCCGAGCTGCCTCAGTTCATAACAGTGTGTAGGAAGTTGTTTGATAAAGTGGGCAAAGCTTATACTTGGACCAGAAGGCAGAATATAGGAAACTACATGAAAACATGGATAATTCAGAGAAAATGACTGTAAACAGATGAGAACTTGTTTAGAACAGCTCAAAGAGATTCTCCAAGTCAGTTCTTAGTGTAGAAAAGGTAGCTAAGATCCGGGAAATCCTTAATTCGAGTTAAGATGACATGAAACACTGTATGAATCCTATATTCTTAACTTAAAGGAGACTAGAGTGGTAAATGTGTGTTATACAAGGCAGAACACCATTGAAATTGAGAAAGAAACAAGTTCCGCAGCTTTGGAAAACCTTACACTTCACTGAAATGTAGTACTACACTCTATAACACAGTTGAGAGACAATGTTCCCGAGCTGCCTCAGTTCATAACATTGTGTAGGAAGTTGTTTGATAAAGTGGGCAAAGCTTATACTTGGACCAGAAGGCAGAATATAGGAAACTACATGAAAACATGGATAATTCAGAGAAAATGACTGTAAACAGATGAGAACTTGTTTAGAACAGCTCAAAGAGATTCTCCAAGTCAGTTCTTAGTGTAGAAAAGGTAGCTAAGATCCGGGAAATCCTTAATTCGAGTTAAGATGACATGGATCACTGTATGAATCCTATATTCTTAACTTAAAGGAGACTAGAGTGGTAAATGTGTGTTATACAAGGCAGAATACCATTGAATTAGAGAAAGAAACACGTTTGGCAGCTTTGGAAAGCCTTACACTTCACTGAAAGGTAGTACTACACTCTATAACACAGTTGAGAGACAATGTTCCTGAGCTGCCTCAGTTCATAACAGTGTGTAGGAAGTTGTTTGATAAAGTGGGCAAAGCTTATACTTGGACCAGAAGGCAGATTATAGGAAACTATATGAAAACATGGATAATTCAGAGAAAATGAGTGTAAACAGATGAGAACTTGTTTAGAACAGCTCAAAGAGATTCTCCAGTCAGTTCTTAGTGTAGTAAAGGTAGCTACGATCCGGGAAATCTTTAATTTGAGTTAAGATGACATGAAACACGGTATGAATCCTATATTCTTTACTTAAAGGAGACTAGAGTGGTAAATGTGTGTTATACAAGGCAGAATACCATTGAAATAGAGAAAGAAACACGTTCGGCAGCTTTGGAAAGCCTTCCACTTCACTGAAATGTAGTACTACACTCTATAACACAATTGAGAGACAATGTTCCTGAGCTGCCTCAGTTCATAACAGTGTGAAGGAAGTTGTTTGATAAAGTGGGCAAAGCTTATACTTGGACCAGAAGGAAGAATATTGGAAACTACATGAAAACATGGATAATTCAGAGAAAATGAGTGTAAACAGATGAGAACTTGTTTAGAATGGCTCAAAGAGATTCTCCAGTCAGTTCTTAGTGTAGTAAAGGTAGCTAAGATCCGGGAAATCCTTAATTGGAGTTAAGATGACATGAAACACTGTATGAATCCTATATTCTTTATTTAAGGAGAGTAGAGTGGTAAATGTGTTTTATACAAGGCAGAAGACCATTGAAATAGAGAAAGAAACACGTTCGGCAGCTTTGGAAAGCCTTACACTTCACTGAAATGTAGTACTACACTCTATAACACAGTTGAGAGACAATGTTCCCGAGCTGCCTCAGTTCATAACAGTATGTAGGAAGTTGTTTGATAAAGTGGGCAAAGCTTATACTTGGACCAGAAGGCAGAATATAGGAAACTACATGAAAACATGGATAATTCAGAGAAAATGACTGTAAACAGATGAGAACTTGTTTAGAACAGCTCAAAGAGATTCTCCAAGTCAGTTCTTAGTGTAGAAAAGGTAGCTAAGATCCGGGAAATCCTTAATTCGAGTTAAGATGACATGAAACACTGTATGAATCCTATATTCTTAACTCAAAGGAGACTAGAGTGGTAAATGTGTGTTATACAAGGCAGAATACCATTGAAATTGAGAAAGAAACACGTTCCGCAGCTTTGGAAAACCTTACACTTCACTGAAATGTAGTACTACACTCTATAACACAGTTGAGAGACAATGTTCCCGAGCTGCCTCAGTTCATAACAGTGTGTAGGAAGTTGTTTGATAAAGTGGGCAAAGCTTATACTTGGACCAGAAGGCAGAATATAGGAAACTACATGAAAACATGGATAATTCAGAGAAAATGACTGTAAACAGATGAGAACTTGTTTAGAACAGCTCAAAAAGATTCTCCAAGTCAGTTCTTATTGTAGAAAAGGTAGCTAAGATCCGGGAAATCCTTAATTCGAGTTAAGATGACATGAAACACTGTATGAATCCTATATTCTTAACTTAAAGGAGACTAGAGTGGTAAATGTGTGTTATACAAGGCAGAATACCATTGAATTAGAGAAAGAAACACGTTTGGCAGCTTTGGAAAGCCTTACACTTCACTGAAAGGTAGTACTACACTCTATAACACAGTTGAGAGACAATGTTCCCGAGCTGCCTCAGTTCATAACAGTGTTTAGGAAGTTGTTTGATAAAGTGGGCAAAGCTTATACTTGGACCAGAAGGCAGACTATAGGAAACTATATGAAAACATGGATAATTCAGAGAAAATGAGTGTAAACAGATGAGAACTTGTTTAGAACAGCTCAAAGAGATTCTCCAGTCAGTTCTTAGTGTAGTAAAGGTAGCTACGATCCGGGAAATCTTTAATTTGAGTTAAGATGACATGAAACACTGTATGAATCCTATATTCTTTACTTAAAGGAGACTAGAGTGGTAAATGGGTGTTATACAAGGCAGAATACCATTGAAATAGAGAAAGAAACACGTTCGGCAGCTTGGGAAAGCCTTACACTTCACTGAAATGTAGTACTACACTCTATAACACAGTTGAGAGACAATGTTCCTGAGCTGCCTCAGTTCATAACAGTGTGAAGGAAGTTGTTTGATAAAGTGGGCAAAGCTTATACTTGGACCAGAAGGCAGAATATTGGAAACTACATGAAAACATGGATAATTCAGAGAAAATGAGTGTAAACAGATGAGAACTTGTTTAGAATGGCTCAAAGAGATTCTCCAGTCAGTTCTTAGTGTAGTAAAGGTAGCTAAGATCGGGGAAATCCTTAATTCGAGTTAAGATGACATGAAACACTGTATGAATCCTATATTCTTTATTTAAGGAGACTAGAGTGGTAAATGTGTTTTATACAAGGCAGAAGACCATTGAAATAGAGAAAGAAACACGTTCGGCAGCTTTGGAAAGCCTTACACTTCACTGAAATGTAGTACTACACTCTATAACACAGTTGAGAGACAATGTTCCCGAGCTGCCTCAGTTCATAACAGTGTGTAGGAAGTTGTTTGATAAAGTGGGCAAAGCTTATACTTGGACCAGAAGGCAGAATATTGGAAACTACATGAAAACATGGATAATTCAGAGAAAATGAGTGTAAACAGATGAGAACTTGTTTAGAATGGCTCAAAGAGATTCTCCAGTCAGTTCTTAGTGTAGTAAAGGTAGCTAAGATCCGGGAAATCCTTAATTCGAGTTAAGATGACATGAAACACTGTATGAATCCTATATTCTTTATTTAAGGAGAGTAGAGTGGTAAATGTGTTTTATACAAGGCAGAAGACCATTGAAATAGAGAAAGAAACACGTTCGGCAGCTTTGGAAAGACTTACACTTCACTGAAATGTAGTACTACACTCTATAACACAGTTGAGAGACAATGTTCCCGAGCTGCCTCAGTTCATAACAGTATGTAGGAAGTTGTTTGATAAAGTGGGCAAAGCTTATACTTGGACCAGAAGGCAGAATATAGGAAACTACATGAAAACATGGATAATTCAGAGAAAATGACTGTAAACAGATGAGAACTTGTTTAGAACAGCTCAAAGAGATTCTCCAAGTCAGTTCTTAGTGTAGAAAAGGTAGCTAAGATCCGGGAAATCCTTAATTCGAGTTAAGATGACATGAAACACTGTATGAATCCTATATTCTTTACAAAAAGGAGACTAGAGTGGTAAATGTGTGCTATACAAGGCAGAATACCATTGAAATTGTGAAATAAACACGTTCCGCAGCTTTGGAAAACCTTACACTTCACTGAAATGTAGTACACACTCTATAACACAGTTGAGAGACAATGTTCCCGAGCTGCCTCAGTTCATAACAGTGTGTAGGAAGTTGTTTGATAAAGTGGGCAAAGCTTATACTTGGACCAGAAGGCAGAATATAGTAAACTACATGAAAACATGGATAATTCAGAGAAAATGACTGTAAACAGATGAGAACTTGTTTAGAACAGCTCAAAGAGATTCTCCAAGTCAGTTCTTATTGTAGAAAAGGTAGCTAAGATCCGGGAAATCCTTAATTCGAGTTAAGATGACATGAAACACTGTATGAATCCTATATTCTTAACTTAAAGGAGACTAGAGTGGTAAATGTGTGTTATACAAGGCAGAATACCATTGAAATTGAGAAAGAAACACGTTCCGCAGCTTTGGAAAACCTTACACTTCACTGAAATGTAGTACTACACTCTATAACACAGTTGAGAGACAATGTTCCCGAGCTGCCTCAGTTCATAACAGTGTGTAGGAAGTTGTTTGATAAAGTGGGCAAAGCTTATACTTGGACCAGAAGGCAGAATATAGGAAACTACATGAAAACATGGATAATTCAGAGAAAATGACTGTAAACAGATGAGAACTTGTTTAGAACAGCTCAAAGAGATTCTCCAAGTCAGTTCTTAGTGTAGAAAAGGTAGCTAAGATCCGGGAAATCCTTAATTCGAGTTAAGATGACATGAAACACTGTATGAATCCTATATTCTTAACTTAAAGGAGACTAGAGTGGTAAATGTGTGTTATACAAGGCAGAATACCATTGAATTAGAGAAAGAAACACGTTTGGCAGCTTTGGAAAGCCTTACACTTCACTGAAAGGTAGTACTACACTCTATAACACAGTTGAGAGACAATGTTCCCGAGCTGCCTCAGTTCATAACAGTGTGTAGGAAGTTGTTTGATAAAGTGGGCAAAGCTTATACTTGGACCAGAAGGCAGACTATAGGAAACTATATGAAAACATGGATAATTCAGAGAAAATGAGTGTAAACAGATTAGAACTTGTTTAGAATGGCTCAAAGAGATTCTCCAGTCAGTTCTTAGTGTAGTAAAGGTAGCTAAGATCCGGGAAATCCTTAATTCGAGTTAAGATGACATGAAACACTGTATGAATCCTATATTCTTTATTTAAGGAGAATAGAGTGGTAAATGTGTTTTATACAAGGCAGAAGACCATTGAAATAGAGAAAGAAACACGTTCGGCAGCTTTGGAAAGCCTTACACTTCACTGAAATGTAGTACTACACTCTATAACACAGTTGAGAGACAATGTTCCCGAGCTGCCTCAGTTCATAACAGTGTGAAGGAAGTTGTTTGATAAAGTGGGCAAAGCTTATACTTGGACCAGAAGGCAGAATATTGGAAACTACATGAAAACATGGATAATTCAGAGAAAATGAGTGTAAACAGATGAGAACTTGTTTAGAATGGCTCAAAGAGATTCTCCAGTCAGTTCTTAGTGTAGTAAAGGTAGCTAAGATCCGGGAAATCCTTAATTCGAGTTAAGATGACATGAAACACTGTATGAATCCTATATTCTTTATTTAAGGAGACTAGAGTGGTAAATGTGTTTTATACAAGGCAGAAGACCATTGAAATAGAGAAAGAAACACCTTCGGCAGCTTTGGAAAGCCTTACACTTCACTGAAATGTAGTACTACACTCTATAACACAGTTGAGAGACAATGTTCCTGAGCTGCCTCAGTTCATAACAGTGTGTAGGAAGTTGTTTGATAAAGTGGGCAAAGCTTATACTTGGACCAGAAGGCAGAATATAGGAAACTACATGAAAACATGGATAATTCAGAGAAAATGACTGTAAACAGATGAGAACTTGTTTAGAACAGCTCAAAGAGATTCTCCAAGTCAGTTCTTAGTGTAGAAAAGGTAGCTAAGATCCGGGAAATCCTTAATTCGAGTTAAGATGACATGAAACACTGTATGAATCCTATATTCTTTACAAAAAGGAGACTAGAGTGGTAAATGTGTGCTATACAAGGCAGAATACCATTGAAATTGTGAAATAAACACGTTCCGAAGCTTTGGAAAACCTTACACTTCACTGAAATGTAGTACTACACTCTATAACACAGTTGAGAGACAATGTTCCCGAGCTGCCTCAGTTCATAACAGTGTGTAGGAAGTTGTTTGATAAAGTGGGCAAAGCTTATACTTGGACCAGAAGGCAGAATATAGTAAACTACATGAAAACATGGATAATTCAGAGAAAATGACTGTAAACAGATGAGAACTTGTTTAGAACAGCTCAAAGAGATTCTCCAAGTCAGTTCTTAGTGTAGAAAAGGTAGCTAAGATCCGGGAAATCCTTAATTCGAGTTAAGATGACATGAAACACTGTATGAATCCTATATTCTTTATTTAAGGAGACTAGAGTGGTAAATGTGTTTTATACAAGGCAGAAGACCATTGAAATAGAGAAAGAAACACCTTCGGCAGCTTTGGAAAGCCTTACACTTCACTGAAATGTAGTACTACACTCTATAACACAGTTGAGAGACAATGTTCCCGAGCTGCCTCAGTTCATAACAGTGTGTAGGAAGTTGTTTGATAAAGTGGGCAAAGCTTATACTTGGACCAGAAGGCAGAATATAGGAAACTACATGAAAACATGGATAATTCAGAGAAAATGACTGTAAACAGATGAGAACTTGTTTAGAACAGCTCAAAGAGATTCTCCAAGTCAGTTCTTAGTGTAGAAAAGGTAGCTAAGATCCGGGAAATCCTTAATTCGAGTTAAGATGACATGAAACACTGTATGAATCCTATATTCTTTACAAAAAGGAGACTAGAGTGGTAAATGTGTGCTATACAAGGCAGAATACCATTGAAATTGTGAAATAAACACGTTCCGCAGCTTTGGAAAACCTTACACTTCACTGAAATGTAGTACTACACTCTATAACACAGTTGAGAGACAATGTTCCCGAGCTGCCTCAGTTCATAACAGTGTGTAGGAAGTTGTTTGATAAAGTGGGCAAAGCTTATACTTGGACCAGAAGGCAGAATATAGTAAACTACATGAAAACATGGATAATTCAGAGAAAATGACTGTAAACAGATGAGAACTTGTTTAGAACAGCTCAAAGAGATTCTCCAAGTCAGTTCTTATTGTAGAAAAGGTAGCTAAGATCCGGGAAATCCTTAATTCGAGTTAAGATGACATGAAACACTGTATGAATCCTATATTCTTAACTTAAAGGAGACTAGAGTGGTAAATGTGTGTTATACAAGGCAGAATACCATTGAAATTGAGAAAGAAACACGTTCCGCAGCTTTGGAAAACCTTACACTTCACTGAAATGTAGTACTACACTCTATAACACAGTTGAGAGACAATGTTCCCGAGCTGCCTCAGTTCATAACAGTGTGTAGGAAGTTGTTTGATAAAGTGGGCAAAGCTTATACTTGGACCAGAAGGCAGAATATAGGAAACTACATGAAAACATGGATAATTCAGAGAAAATGACTGTAAACAGATGAGAACTTGTTTAGAACAGCTCAAAGAGATTCTCCAAGTCAGTTCTTAGTGTAGAAAAGGTAGCTAAGATCCGGGAAATCCTTAATTCGAGTTAAGATGACATGAAACACTGTATGAATCCTATATTCTTAACTTAAAGGAGACTAGAGTGGTAAATGTGTGTTATACAAGGCAGAATACCATTGAATTAGAGAAAGAAACTCGTTTGGCAGCTTTGGAAAGCCTTACACTTCACTGAAAGGTAGTACTACACTCTATAACACAGTTGAGAGACAATGTTCCCGAGCTGCCTCAGTTCATAACAGTGTGTAGGAAGTTGTTTGATAAAGTGGGCAAAGCTTATACTTGGACCAGAAGGCAGACTATAGGAAACTATATGAAAACATGGATAATTCAGAGAAAATGAGTGTAAACAGATGAGAACTTGTTTAGAACAGCTCAATGAGATTCTCGGGTCAGTTCTTAGTGTAGTAAAGGTAGCTACGATCCGGGAAATCTTTAATTTGAGTTAAGATGACATGAAACACTGTATGAATCCTATATTCTTTACTTAAAGGAGACTAGAGTGGTAAATGTGTGTTATACAAGGCAGAATACCATTGAAATAGAGAAAGAAACACGTTCGGCAGCTTGGGAAAGCCTTACACTTCACTGAAATGTAGTACTACACTCTATAACACAGTTGAGAGACAATGTTCCTGAGCTGCCTCAGTTCATAACAGTGTGAAGGAAGTTGTTTGATAAAGTGGGCAAAGCTTATACTTGGACCAGAAGGCAGAATATTGGAAACTACATGAAAACATGGATAATTCAGAGAAAATGAGTGTAAACAGATGAGAACTTGTTTAGAATGGCTCAAAGAGATTCTCCAGTCAGTTCTTAGTGTAGTAAAGGTAGCTAAGATCCGGGAAATACTTAATTCGAGTTAAGATGACATGAAACACTGTATGAATCCTATATTCTTTATTTAAGGAGACTAGAGTGGTAAATGTGTTTTATACAAGGCAGAAGACCATTGAAATAGAGAAAGAAACACGTTCGGCAGCTTTGGAAAGCCTTACACTTCACTGAAATGTAGTACTACACTCTATAACACAGTTGAGAGACAATGTTCCCGAGCTGCCTCAGTTCATAACAGTGTGAAGGAAGTTGTTTGATAAAGTGGGCAAAGCTTATACTTGGACCAGAAGGCAGAATATTGGAAACTACATGAAAACATGGATAATTCAGAGAAAATGAGTGTAAACAGATGAGAACTTGTTTAGAATGGCTCAAAGAGATTCTCCAGTCAGTTCTTAGTGTAGTAAAGGTAGCTAAGATCCGGGAAATCCTTAATTCGAGTTAATATGACATGAAACACTGTATGAATCCTATATTCTTTATTTAAGGAGACTAGAGTGGTAAATGTGTTTTATACAAGGCAGAAGACCATTGAAATAGAGAAAGAAACACCTTCGGCAGCTTTGGAAAGCCTTACACTTCACTGAAATGTAGTACTACACTCTATAACACAGTTGAGAGACAATGTTCCCGAGCTGCCTCAGTTCATAACAGTGTGTAGAAGTTGTTTGATAAAGTGGGCAAAGCTTATACTTGGACCAGAAGGCAGAATATTGGAAACTACATGAAAACATGGATAATTCAGAGAAAATGAGTGTAAACAGAAGAGAACTTGTTTAGAATGGCTCAAAGAGATTCTCCAGTCAGTTCTTAGTGTAGTAAAGGTAGCTAAGATCCGGGAAATCCTTAATTCGAGTTAAGATGACATGAAACACTGTATGAATCCTATATTCTTTATTTAAGGAGAGTAGAGTGGTAAATGTGTTTTATACAAGGCAGAAGACCATTGAAATAGAGAAAGAAACACGTTCGGCAGCTTTGGAAAGCCTTACACTTCACTGCAATGTAGTACTACACTCTATAACACAGTTGAGAGACAATGTTCCCGAGCTGCCTCAGTTCATAACAGTATGTAGGAAGTTGTTTGATAAAGTGGGCAAAGCTTATACTTGGACCAGAAGGCAGAATATAGGAAACTACATGAAAACATGGATAATTCAGAGAAAATGACTGTAAACAGATGAGAACTTGTTTAGAACAGCTCAAAGAGATTCTCCAAGTCAGTTCTTAGTGTAGAAAAGGTAGCTAAGATCCGGGAAATCCTTAATTCGAGTTAAGATGACATGAAACACTGTATGAATCCTATATTCTTTACAAAAAGGAGACTAGAGTGGTAAATGTGTGCTATACAAGGCAGAATACCATTGAAATTGAGAAAGAAACACGTTCCGCAGCTTTGGAAAACCTTACACTTCACTGAAATGTAGTACTACACTCTATAACACAGTTGAGAGACAATGTTCCCGAGCTGCCTCAGTTCATAACAGTGTGTAGGAAGTTGTTTGATAAAGTGGGCAAAGCTTATACTTGGACCAGAGGGCAGAATATAGTAAACTACATGAAAACATGGATAATTCAGAGAAAATGACTGTAAACAGATGAGAACTTGTTTAGAACAGCTCAAAGAGATTCTCCAAGTCAGTTCTTAGTGTAGAAAAGGTAGCTAAGATCCGGGAAATCCTTAATTCGAGTTAAGATGACATGAAACACTGTATGAATCCTATATTCTTAACTTAAAGGAGACTAGAGTGGTAAATGTGTGTTATACAAGGCAGAATACCATTGAATTAGAAAAAGAAACACGTTTGGCAGCTTTGGAAAGCCTTACACTTCACTGAAAGGTAGTACTACACTCTATAACACAGTTGAGAGACAATGTTCCCGAGCTGCCTCAGTTCATAACAGTGTGTAGGAAGTTGTTTGATAAAGTGGGCAAAGCTTATACTTGGACCAGAAGGCAGACTATAGGAAACTATATGAAAACATGGATAATTCAGAGAAAATGAGTGTAAACAGATGAGAACTTGTTTAGAACAGCTCAAAGAGATTCTCCAGTCAGTTCTTAGTGTAGTAAAGGTAGCTACGATCCGGGAAATCTTTAATTTGAGTTAAGATGACATGAAACACTGTATGAATCCTATATTCTTTACTTAAAGGAGACTAGAGTGGTAAATGTGTGTTATACAAGGCAGAATACCATTGAAATAGAGAAAGAAACACGTTCGGCAGCTTGGGAAAGCCTTACACTTCACTGAAATGTAGTACTACACTCTATAACACAGTTGAGAGACAATGTTCCTGAGCTGCCTCAGTTCATAACAGTGTGAAGGAAGTTGTTTGATAAAGTGGGCAAAGCTTATACTTGGACCAGAAGGCAGAATATTGGAAACTACATGAAAACATGGATAATTCAGAGAAAATGAGTGTAAACAGATGAGAACTTGTTTAGAATGGCTCAAAGAGATTCTCCAGTCAGTTCTTAGTGTAGTAAAGGTAGCTAAGATCCGGGAAATCCTTAATTCGAGTTAAGATGACATGAAACACTGTATGAATCCTATATTCTTTATTTAAGGAGACTAGAGTGGTAAATGTGTTTTATACAAGGCAGAAGACCATTGAAATAGAGAAAGAAACACGTTCGGCAGCTTTGGAAAGCCTTACACTTCACTGAAATGTAGTACTACACTCTATAACACAGTTGAGAGACAATGTTCCCGAGCTGCCTCAGTTCATAACAGTGTGAAGGAAGTTGTTTGATAAAGTGGGCAAAGCTTATACTTGGACCAGAAGGCAGAATATTGGAAACTACATGAAAACATGGATAATTCAGAGAAAATGAGTGTAAACAGATGAGAACTTGTTTAGAATGGCTCAAAGAGATTCTCCAGTCAGTTCTTAGTGTAGTAAAGGTAGCTAAGATCCGGGAAATCCTTAATTCGAGTTAAGATGACATGAAACACTGTATGAATCCTATATTCTTTATTTAAGGAGACTAGAGTGGTAAATGTGTTTTATACAAGGCAGAAGACCATTGAAATAGAGAAAGAAACACCTTCGGCAGCTTTGGAAAGCCTTACACTTCACTGAAATGTAGTACTACACTCTATAACACAGTTGAGAGACAATGTTCCCGAGCTGCCTCAGTTCATAACAGTGTGTAGGAAGTTGTTTGATAAAGTGGGCAAAGCTTATACTTGGACCAGAAGGCAGAATATTGGAAACTACATGAAAACATGGATAATTCAGAGAAAATGAGTGTAAACAGAAGAGAACTTGTTTAGAATGGCTCAAAGAGATTCTCCAGTCAGTTCTTAGTGTAGTAAAGGTAGCTAAGATCCGGGAAATCCTTAATTCGAGTTAAGATGACATGAAACACTGTATGAATCCTATATTCTTTATTTAAGGAGAGTAGAGTGGTAAATGTGTTTTATACAAGGCAGAAGACCATTGAAATAGAGAAAGAAACACGTTCGGCAGCTTTGGAAAGCCTTACACTTCACTGAAATGTAGTACTACACTCTATAACACAGTTGAGAGACAATGTTCCCGAGCTGCCTCAGTTCATAACAGTATGTAGGAAGTTGTTTGATAAAGTGGGCAAAGCTTATACTTGGACCAGAAGGCAGAATATAGGAAACTACATGAAAACATGGATAATTCAGAGAAAATGACTGTAAACAGATGAGAACTTGTTTAGAACAGCTCAAAGAGATTCTCCAAGTCAGTTCTTAGTGTAGAAAAGGTAGCTAAGATCCGGGAAATCCTTAATTCGAGTTAAGATGACATGAAACACTGTATGAATCCTATATTCTTTACAAAAAGGAGACTAGAGTGGTAAATGTGTGCTATACAAGGCAGAATACCATTGAAATTGAGAAAGAAACACGTTCCGCAGCTTTGGAAAACCTTACACTTCACTGAAATGTAGTACTACACTCTATAACACAGTTGAGAGACAATGTTCCCGAGCTGCCTCCGTTCATAACAGTGTGTAGGAAGTTGTTTGATAAAGTGGGCAAAGCTTATACTTGGACCAGAGGGCAGAATATAGTAAACTACATGAAAACATGGATAATTCAGAGAAAATGACTGTAAACAGATGAGAACTTGTTTAGAACAGCTCAAAGAGATTCTCCAAGTCAGTTCTTAGTGTAGAAAAGGTAGCTAAGATCCGGGAAATCCTTAATTCGAGTTAAGATGACATGAAACACTGTATGAATCCTATATTCTTAACTTAAAGGAGACTAGAGTGGTAAATGTGTGTTATACAAGGCAGAATACCATTGAATTAGAGAAAGAAACACGTTTGGCAGCTTTGGAAAGCCTTACACTTCACTGAAAGGTAGTACTACACTCTATAACACAGTTGAGAGACAATGTTCCCGAGCTGCCTCAGTTCATAACAGTGTGTAGGAAGTTGTTTGATAAAGTGGGCAAAGCTTATACTTGGACCAGAAGGCAGACTATAGGAAACTATATGAAAACATGGATAATTCAGAGAAAATGAGTGTAAACAGATGAGAACTTGTTTAGAACAGCTCAAAGAGATTCTCCAGTCAGTTCTTAGTGTAGTAAAGGTAGCTACGATCCGGGAAATCTTTAATTTGAGTTAAGATGACATGAAACACTGTATGAATCCTATATTCTTTACTTAAAGGAAACTAGAGTGGTAAATGTGTGTTATACAAGGCAGAATACCATTGAAATAGAGAAAGAAACACGTTCGGCAGCTTGGGAAAGCCTTACACTTCACTGAAATGTAGTACTACACTCTATAACACAGTTGAGAGACAATGTTCCTGAGCTGCCTTAGTTCATAACAGTGTGAAGGAAGTTGTTTGATAAAGTGGGCAAAGCTTATACTCGGACCAGAAGGCAGAATATTGGAAACTACATGAAAACATGGATAATTCAGAGAAAATGAGTGTAAACAGATGAGAACTTGTTTAGAATGGCTCAAAGAGATTCTCCAGTCAGTTCTTAGTGTAGTAAAGGTAGCTAAGATCCGGGAAATCCTTAATTCGAGTTAAGATGACATGAAACACTGTATGAATCCTATATTCTTTATTTAAGGAGACTAGAGTGGTAAATGTGTTTTATACAAGGCAGAAGACCATTGAAATAGAGAAAGAAACACATTCGGCAGCTTTGGAAAGCCTTACACTTCACTGAAATGTAGTACTACACTCTATAACACAGTTGAGAGACAATGTTCCCGAGCTGCCTCAGTTCATAACAGTATGTAGGAAGTTGTTTGATAAAGTGGGCAAAGCTTATACTTGGACCAGAAGGCAGAATATAGGAAACTACATGAAAACATGGATAATTCAGAGAAAATGACTGTAAACAGATGAGAACTTGTTTAGAACAGCTCAAAGAGATTCTCCAAGTCAGTTCTTAGTGTAGAAAAGGTAGCTAAGATCCGGGAAATCCTTAATTCGAGTTAAGATGACAAGAAACACTGTATGAATCCTATATTCTTTACAAAAAGGAGACTAGAGTGGTAAATGTGTGCTATACAAGGCAGAATACCATTGAAATTGAGAAAGAAACACGTTCCGCAGCTTTGGAAAACCTTACACTTCACTGAAATGTAGTACTACACTCTATAACACAGTTGAGAGACAATGTTCCCGAGCTGCCTCAGTTCATAACAGTGTGTAGGAAGTTGTTTGATAAAGTGGGCAAAGCTTATACTTGGACCAGAAGGCAGAATATAGTAAACTACATGAAAAAATGGATAATTCAGAGAAAATGACTGTAAACAGATGAGAACTTGTTTAGAACAGCTCAAAGAGATTCTCCAAGTCAGTTCTTATTGTAGAAAAGGTAGCTAAGATCCGGGAAATCCTTAATTCGAGTTAAGATGACATGAAACACTGTATGAATCCTATATTCTTAACTTAAAGGAGACTAGAGTGGTAAATGTGTGTTATACAAGGCAGAATACCATTGAAATTGAGAAAGAAACACGTTCCGCAGCTTTGGAAAACCTTACACTTCACTGAAATGTAGTACTACACTCTATAACACAGTTGAGAGACAATGTTCCCGAGCTGCCTCAGTTCATAACAGTGTGTAGGAAGTTGTTTGATAAAGTGGGCAAAGCTTATACTTGGACCAGAAGGCAGAATATAGGAAACTACATGAAAACATGGATAATTCAGAGAAAATGACTGTAAACAGATGAGAACTTGTTTAGAACAGCTCAAAGAGATTCTCCAAGTCAGTTCTTAGTGTAGAAAAGGTAGCTAAGATCCGGGAAATCCTTAATTCGAGTTAAGATGACATGAAACACTGTATGAATCCTATATTCTTAACTTAAAGGAGACTAGAGTGGTAAATGTGTGTTATACAAGGCAGAAAACCATTGAATTAGAGAAAGAAACACGTTTGGCAGCTTTGGAAAGCCTTACACTTCACTGAAAGGTAGTACTACACTCTATAACACAGTTGAGAGACAATGTTCCCGAGCTGCCTCAGTTCATAACAGTGTGTAGGAAGTTGTTTGATAAAGTGGGCAAAGCTTATACTTGGACCAGAAGGCAGACTATAGGAAACTATATGAAAACATGGATAATTCAGAGAAAATGAGTGTAAACAGATGAGAACTTGTTTAGAACAGCTCAAAGAGATTCTCCAGTCAGTTCTTAGTGTAGTAAAGGTAGCTAAGATCCGGGAAATCCTTAATTCGAGTTAAGATGACATGAAACACTGTATGAATCCTATATTCTTTATTTAAGGAGACTAGAGTGGTAAATGTGTTTTATACAAGGCAGAAGACCATTGAAATAGAGAAAGAAACACGTTCGGCAGCTTTGGAAAGCCTTACACTTCACTGAAATGTAGTACTACACTCTATAACACAGTTGAGAGACAATGTTCCCGAGCTGCCTTAGTTCATAATAGTGTGAAGGAAGTTGTTTGATAAAGTGGGCAAAGCTTATACTTGGACCAGAAGGCAGAATATTGGAAACTACATGAAAACATGGATAATTCAGAGAAAATGAGTGTAAACAGATGAGAACTTGTTTAGAATGGCTCAAAGAGATTCTCCAGTCAGTTCTTAGTGTAGTAAAGGTAGCTAAGATCCGGGAAATCCTTAATTCGAGTTAAGATGACATGAAACACTGTATGAATCCTATATTCTTTATTTAAGGAGACTAGAGTGGTAAATGTGTTTTATACAAGGCAGAAGACCATTGAAATAGAGAAAGAAACACCTTCGGCAGCTTTGGAAAGCCTTACACTTCACTGAAATGTAGTACTACACTCTATAACACAGTTGAGAGACAATGTTCCCGAGCTGCCTCAGTTCATAACAGTGTGTAGGAAGTTGTTTGATAAAGTGGGCAAAGCTTATACTTGGACCAGAAGGCAGCATATTGGAAACTACATGAAAACATGGATAATTCAGAGAAAATGAGTGTAAACAGATGAGAACTTGTTTAGAATGGCTCAAAGAGATTCTCCAGTCAGTTCTTAGTGTAGTAAAGGTAGCTAAGATCCGGGAAATCCTTAATTCGAGTTAAGATGACATGAAACACTGTATGAATCCTATATTCTTTATTTAAGGAGAGTAGAGTGGTAAATGTGTTTTATACAAGGCAGAAGACCATTGAAATAGAGAAAGAAACACGTTCGGCAGCTTTGGAAAGCCTTACACTTCACTGAAATGTAGTACTACACTCTATAACACAGTTGAGAGACAATGTTCCCGAGCTGCCTCAGTTCATAACAGTATGTAGGAAGTTGTTTGATAAAGTGGGCAAAGCTTATACTTGGACCAGAAGGCAGAATATAGGAAACTACATGAAAACATGGATAATTCAGAGAAAATGACTGTAAACAGATGAGAACTTGTTTAGAACAGCTCAAAGAGATTCTCCAAGTCAGTTCTTAGTGTAGAAAAGGTAGCTAAGATCCGGGAAATCCTTAATTCGAGTTAAGATGACATGAAACACTGTATGAATCCTATATTCTTTACAAAAAGGAGACTAGAGTGGTAAATGTGTGCTATACAAGGCAGAATACCATTGAAATTGAGAAAGAAACACGTTCCGCAGCTTTGGAAAACCTTACACTTCACTGAAATGTAGTACTACACTCTATAACACAGTTGAGAGACAATGTTCCCGAGCTGCCTCAGTTCATAACAGTGTGTAGGAAGTTGTTTGATAAAGTGGGCAAAGCTTATACTTGGACCAGAGGGCAGAATATAGTAAACTACATGAAAACATGGATAATTCAGAGAAAATGACTGTAAACAGATGAGAACTTGTTTAGAACAGCTCAAAGAGATTCTCCAAGTCAGTTCTTAGTGTAGAAAAGGTAGCTAAGATCCGGGAAATCCTTAATTCGAGTTAAGATGACATGAAACACTGTATGAATCCTATATTCTTAACTTAAAGGAGACTAGAGTGGTAAATGTGTGTTATACAAGGCAGAATACCATTGAATTAGAGAAAGAAACACGTTTGGCAGCTTTGGAAAGCCTTACACTTCACTGAAAGGTAGTACTACACTCTATAACACAGTTGAGAGACAATGTTCCCGAGCTGCCTCAGTTCATAACAGTGTGTAGGAAGTTGTTTGATAAAGTGGGCAAAGCTTATACTTGGACCAGAAGGCAGACTATAGGAAACTATATGAAAACATGGATAATTCAGAGAAAATGAGTGTAAACAGATGAGAACTTGTTTAGAACAGCTCAAAGAGATTCTCCAGTCAGTTCTTAGTGTAGTAAAGGTAGCTACGATCCGGGAAATCTTTAATTTGAGTTAAGATGACATGAAACACTGTATGAATCCTATATTCTTTACTTAAAGGAAACTAGAGTGGTAAATGTGTGTTATACAAGGCAGAATACCATTGAAATAGAGAAAGAAACACGTTCGGCAGCTTGGGAAAGCCTTACACTTCACTGAAATGTAGTACTACACTCTATAACACAGTTGAGAGACAATGTTCCTGAGCTGCCTTAGTTCATAACAGTGTGAAGGAAGTTGTTTGATAAAGTGGGCAAAGCTTATACTTGGACCAGAAGGCAGAATATTGGAAACTACATGAAAACATGGATAATTCAGAGAAAATGAGTGTAAACAGATGAGAACTTGTTTAGAATGGCTCAAAGAGATTCTCCAGTCAGTTCTTAGTGTAGTAAAGGTAGCTAAGATCCGGGAAATCCTTAATTCGAGTTAAGATGACATGAAACACTGTATGAATCCTATATTCTTTATTTAAGGAGACTAGAGTGGTAAATGTGTTTTATACAAGGCAGAAGACCATTGAAATAGAGAAAGAAACACATTCGGCAGCTTTGGAAAGCCTTACACTTCACTGAAATGTAGTACTACACTCTATAACACAGTTGAGAGACAATGTTCCCGAGCTGCCTCAGTTCATAACAGTATGTAGGAAGTTGTTTGATAAAGTGGGCAAAGCTTATACTTGGACCAGAAGGCAGAATATAGGAAACTACATGAAAACATGGATAATTCAGAGAAAATGACTGTAAACAGATGAGAACTTGTTTAGAACAGCTCAAAGAGATTCTCCAAGTCAGTTCTTAGTGTAGAAAAGGTAGCTAAGATCCGGGAAATCCTTAATTCGAGTTAAGATGACATGAAACACTGTATGAATCCTATATTCTTTACAAAAAGGAGACTAGAGTGGTAAATGTGTGCTATACAAGGCAGAATACCATTGAAATTGAGAAAGAAACACGTTCCGCAGCTTTGGAAAACCTTACACTTCACTGAAATGTAGTACTACACTCTATAACACAGTTGAGAGACAATGTTCCCGAGCTGCCTCAGTTCATAACAGTGTGTAGGAAGTTGTTTGATAAAGTGGGCAAAGCTTATACTTGGACCAGAAGGCAGAATATAGTAAACTACATGAAAACATGGATAATTCAGAGAAAATGACTGTAAACAGATGAGAACTTGTTTAGAACAGCTCAAAGAGATTCTCCAAGTCAGTTCTTATTGTAGAAAAGGTAGCTAAGATCCGGGAAATCCTTAATTCGAGTTAAGATGACATGAAACACTGTATGAATCCTATATTCTTAACTTAAAGGAGACTAGAGTGGTAAATGTGTGTTATACAAGGCAGAATACCATTGAAATTGAGAAAGAAACACGTTCCGCAGCTTTGGAAAACCTTACACTTCACTGAAATGTAGTACTACACTCTATAACACAGTTGAGAGACAATGTTCCCGAGCTGCCTCAGTTCATAACAGTGTGTAGGAAGTTGTTTGATAAAGTGGGCAAAGCTTATACTTGGACCAGAAGGCAGAATATAGGAAACTACATGAAAACATGGATAATTCAGAGAAAATGACTGTAAACAGATGAGAACTTGTTTAGAACAGCTCAAAGAGATTCTCCAAGTCAGTTCTTAGTGTAGAAAAGGTAGCTAAGATCCGGGAAATCCTTAATTCGAGTTAAGATGACATGAAACACTGTATGAATCCTATATTCTTAACTTAAAGGAGACTAGAGTGGTAAATGTGTGTTATACAAGGCAGAATACCATTGAAATTGAGAAAGAAACACGTTCGGCAGCTTGGGAAAGCCTTACACTTCACTGAAATGTAGTACTACACTCTATAACACAGTTGAGAAACAATGTTCCTGAGCTGCCTCAGTTCATAACAGTGTGAAGGAAGTTGTTTGATAAAGTGGGAAAGCTTATACTTGGACCAGAAGGCAGAATATTGGAAACTACATGAAAACATGGATAATTCAGAGAAAATGAGTGTAAACAGATGAGAACTTGTTTAGAATGGCTCAAAGAGATTCTCCAGTCAGTTCTTAGTGTAGTAAAGGTAGCTAAGATCCGGGAAATCCTTAATTCGAGTTAAGATGACATGAAACACTGTATGAATCCTATATTCTTTACTAAAAGGAGACTAGAGTGGTAAATGTGTGTTATACAAGGCAGAATACCATTGAAATTGAGAAAGAAACACGTTCGGCAGCTTTGGAAAGCCTTACACTTCACTGAAATGTAGTACTACACTCTATAACACAGTTGAGAGACAATATTCCCGAGCTGCCTCAGTTCATAACAGTGTGTAGGAAGTTGTTTGATAAAGTGGGAAAAGCTTATACTTGGACCAGAAGGCAGAATATAGGAAACGACATGAAGACATGGATAATTCAGAGAAAATGACTGTAAACAGATGAGAACTTGTTTAGAACAGCTCAAAGAGATTCTCTGGTCAGTTCTTAGTATAGTAAAGGTAGCTAAGATCCGGGAAATCCTTAATACGAGTTAAGATGACATGAAACACTGTATGAATCCTATATTCTTTACTTAAAGGAGACTAGAGTGGTAAATGTGTGTTATACAAGGCAGAATACCATTGAAATAGAGAAAGAAACACGTTCGGCAGCTTTGGAAAGCCTTACACTTCACTGAAATGTAGTACTACACTCTATAACACAGTTGAGAGACAATGTTCCCGAGCTGCCTCAGTTCATAACAGTATGTAGGAAGTTGTTTGATAACGTGGGCAAAGCTTATACTTGGACCAGAAGGCAGAATATAGGAAACTACATGAAAACATGGATAATTCAGAGAAAATGACTGTAAACAGATGAGAACTTGTTTAGAATGGCTCAAAGAGATTCTCCAGTCAGTTCTTAGTGTAGTAAAGGTAGCTAAGATCCGGGAAATCCTTAATTCGTGTTAAGATCACATGAAACACTGTATGAATCCTATATTCTTTACTAAAAGGAGACTGGAGTGGTAAATGTGTGTTATACAAGGCAGAATACCATTGAAATAGAGAAAGAAACACATTCGGCAGCTTTGGAAAGCCTTACACTTCACTAAAATGTAGTACTGCACTCTATAATACAGTTGAGAGACAATGTTCCCGAGATGCCTCAGTTCATAACAGTGTGTAGGAAGTTGTTTGATAAAGTGGGCAAAGCTTATACTTGGACCAGAAGGCAGAATATAGGAAACTACATGAAAACATGGATAATTCAGAGAAAATGACTGTAAACAGATGAGAACTTGTTTAGAACAGCTCAAAGAGATTCTCCAAGTCAGTTCTTAGTGTAGAAAAGGTAGCTAAGATCCGGGAAATCCTTAATTCGAGTTAAGATGACATGAAACACTGTATGAATCCTATATTCTTAACTTAAAGGAGACTAGAGTGGTAAATGTGTGTTATACAAGGCAGAATACCATTGAATTAGAGAAAGAAACACGTTTGGCAGCTTTGGAAAGCCTTACACTTCACTGAAAGGTAGTACTACACTCTATAACACAGTTGAGAGACAATGTTCCCGAGCGGCCTCAGTTCATAACAGTGTGTAGGAAGTTGTTTGATAAAGTGGGCAAAGCTTATACTTGGACCAGAAGGCAGACTATAGGAAACTATATGAAAACATGGATAATTCAGAGAAAATGAGTGTAAACAGATGAGAACTTGTTTAGAACAGCTCAAAGAGATTCTCCAGTCAGTTCTTAGTGTAGTAAAGGTAGCTAAGATCCGGGAAATCTTTAATTTGAGTTAAGATGACATGAAACACTGTATGAATCCTATATTCTTTACATAAAGGAGACTAGAGTGGTAAATGTGTGTTATACAAGGCAGAATACCATTGAAATAGAGAAAGAAACACGTTCGGCAGCTTGGGAAAGCCTTACACTTCACTGAAATGTAGTACTACACTCTATAACACAGTTGAGAGACAATGTTCCTGAGCTGCCTCAGTTCTTAACAGTGTGAAGGAAGTTGTTTGATAAAGTGGGCAAACCTTATACTTGGACCAGAAGGTAGAATATTGGAAACTACATGAAAACATGGATAATTCAGAGAAAATTAGTGTAAACAGATGAGAACTTGTTTAGAATGGCTCAAAGAGATTCTCCAGTCAGTTCTTAGTGTAGTAAAGGTAGCTAAGATCCGGGAAATCCTTAATTCGAGTTAAGATGACATGAAACACTGTATGAATCCTATATTCTTTATTTAAGGAGACTAGAGTGGTAAATGTGTTTTATACAAGGCAGAAGACCATTGAAATAGAGAAAGAAACAAGTTCGGCAGCTTTGGAAAGCCTTACACTTCACTGAAATGTAGTACTACACTCTATAACACAGTTGAGAGACAATGTTCCCGAGCTGCCTCAGTTCATAACAGTGTGTAGGAAGTTGTTTGATAAAGTGGGCAAAGCTTATACTTGGACCAGAAGGCAGAATATTGGAAACTACATGAAAACATGGATAATTCAGAGAAAATGAGTGTAAACAGATGAGAACTTGTTTAGAATGGCTCAAAGAGATTCTCCAGTCAGTTCTTAGTGTAGTAAAGGTAGCTAAGATCCGGGAAATCCTTAATTCGAGTTAAGATGACATAAAACACTGTATGAATCCTATATTCTTTATTTAAGGAGAGTAGAATGGTAAATGTGTTTTATACAAGGCAGAAGACCATTGAAATAGAGAAAGAAACACGTTCGGCAGCTTCGGAAAGCCTTACACTTCACTGAAATGTAGTACTACACTCTATAACACAGTTGAGAGACAATGTTCCCGAGCTGCCTCAGTTCATAACAGTATGTAGGAAGTTGTTTGATAAAGTGGGCAAAGCTTATACTTGGACCAGAAGGCAGAATATAGGAAACTACATGAAAACATGGATAATTCAGAGAAAATGACTGTAAACAGATGAGAACTTGTTTAGAACAGCTCAAAGAGATTCTCCAAGTCAGTTCTTAGTGTAGAAAAGGTAGCTAAGATCCGGGAAATCCTTAATTCGAGTTAAGATGACATGAAACACTGTTGAATCCTATATTCTTTACTAAAAGGAGACTAGAGTGGTAAATGTGTGTTATACAAGGCAGAATACCATTGAAATGGAGAAAGAAACACGTTCGGTCCTTGGGAAAGCCTTACACTTCACTGAAATGTAGTACTACACTCTATAACACAGTTGAGAGACAATGTTCCCGAGCTGCCTCAGTTCATAACAGTGTGAAGGAAGTTGTTTGATAAAGTGGGCAAAGCTTATACTTGGACCAGAAGGCAGAATATTGGAAACTACATGAAAACATGGATAATTCAGAGAAAATGAGTGTAAACAGACGAGAACTTGTTTCGAATGGCTCAAAGAGATTCTCCAGTCAGTTCTTAGTGTAGTAAAGGTAGCTAAGATCCGGGAAATCCTTAATTCGAGTTAAGATGACATGAAACACTGTATGAATCCTATATTCTTTATTTAAGGAGACTAGAGTGGTAAATGTGTTTTATACAAGGCAGAAGACCATTGAAATAGAGAAAGAAACAGGTTCGGCAGCTTCGGAAAGCCTTACACTTCACTGAAATGTAGTACTACACTCTATAACACAGTTGAGAGACAATGTTCCCGAGCTGCCTCAGTTCATAACAGTGTGTAGGAAGTTGTTTGATAAAGTGGGCAAAGCTTATACTTGGACCAGAAGGCAGAATATTGGAAACTACATGAAAACATGGATAATTCAGAGAAAATGAGTGTAAACAGATGAGAACTTGTTTAGAATGGCTCAAAGAGATTCTCCAGTCAGTTCTTAGTGTAGTAAAGGTAGCTAAGATCCGGGAAATCCTTAATTCGAGTTAAGATGACATGAAACACTGTATGAATCCTATATTCTTTACTAAAAGGAGACCAGAGTGGTAAATGTGTGTTATACAAGGCAGAATACCATTGAAATTGACAAAGAAACACGTTCAGCAGCTTGGGAAAGCCTTACTCTTCACTGAAATGTAGTACTACACTCTATAACACAGTTGAGAGACAATGTTCCTGAGCTGCCTCAGTTCATAACAGTGTGAAGGAAGTTGTTTGATAAAGTGGGCAAAGCTTATACTTGGACCAGAAGGCAGAATATTGGAAACTACATGAAAACATGGATAATTCAGAGAAAATGAGTGTAAACAGATGAGAACTTGTTTAGAATGGCTCAAAGAGATTCTCCAGTCAGTTCTTAGTGTAGTAAAGGTAGCTAAGATCCGGGAAATCCTTAATTCGAGTTAAGATGACATGAAACACTGTATGAATCCTATATTCTTTATTTAAGGAGACTAGAGTGGTAAATGTGTTTTATACAAGGCAGAAGACCATTGAAATAGAGAAAGAAACACGTTCGGCAGCTTTGGAAAGCCTTACACTTCACTGAAATGTAGTACTACACTCTATAACACAGTTGAGAGACAATGTTCCCGAGCTGCCTCAGTTCATAACAGTGTGTAGGAAGTTGTTTGATAAAGTGGGCAAAGCTTATACTTGGACCAGAAGGCAGAATATTGGAAACTACATGAAAACATGGATAATTCAGAGAAAATGAGTGTAAACAGATGAGAACTTGTTTAGAATGGCTCAAAGAGATTCTCCAGTCAGTTCTTAGTGTAGTAAAGGTAGCTAAGATCCGGGAAATCCTTAATTCGAGATAAGATGACATGAAACACTGTATGAATCCTATATTCTTAAATAAAGGAGACTAGAGTGGTAAATGTGTGTTATACAAGGAAGAATACCATTGAAATTGAGAAAGAAACACGTTCGGCAGCTTGGGAAAGCCTTACACTTCACTGAAATGTAGTACTACACTCTATAACACAGTTGAGAGACAATGTTCCTGAGCTGCCTCAGTTTATGACAGTGTGAAGGAAGTTGTTTGATAAAGTGGGAAAGCTTATACTTGGACCAGAAGGCAGAATATTGGAAACTACATGAAAACATGGATAATTCAGAGAAAATGAGTGTAACCAGATGGGAACTTGTTTAGAATGGCTCAAAGGGATTCTCCAGTCAGTTCTTAGTGTAGTAAAGGTAGCTAAGATCCGGGAAATCCTTAATTCGAGTTAAGATGACATGAAACACTGTATGAATCCTATATTCTTTACTTAAAGGAGACTAGAGTGGTAAATGTGTGTTATACAAGGCAGAATACCATTGAAATAGAGAAAGAAACACGTTCGGCAGCTTTGGAAAGCCTTACACTTCACTGAAATGTAGTACTACACTCTATAACACAGTTGAGAGACAATGTTCCCGAGCTGCCTCAGTTCATAACAGTATGTAGGAAGTTGTTTGATAACGTGGGCAAAGCTTATACTTGGACCAGAAGGCAGAATATAGGAAACTACATGAAAACATGGATAATTCAGAGAAAATGACTGTAAACAGATGAGAACTTGTTTAGAATGGCTCAAAGAGATTCTCCAGTCAATTCTTAGTGTAGTAAAGGTAGCTAAGATCCGGGAAATCCTTAATTCGAGTTAAGATGACATGAAACACTGTATGAATCCTATATTCTTTACTTAACGGAGACTAGAGTGGTAAATGTGTGTTATGCAAGGCAGAATACCATTGAAATAGAGAAAGAAACACGTTCGGCAGCTTTGGAAAGCCTTACACTTCACTGAAATGTAGTACTACACTCTATAACACAGTTGAGAGACAATGTTCCCGAGCTGCCTCAGTTCATAACAGTGTGTAGGAAGTTGTTTGATAAAGTGGGCAAAGCTTATACTTGGACCAGAAGGCAGAATATAGGAAACTACATGAAAACATGGATAATTCAGAGAAAATGACTGTAAACAGATGAGAACTTGTTTAGAACAGCTTGAAGAGATTCTCCAGTCAGTTCTTAGTGTAGTAAAGGTAGCTAAGATCCGGGAAATCCTTAATTCGTGTTAAGATCACATGAAACACTGTATGAATCCTATATTCTTTACTAAAAGGAGACTGGAGTGGTAAATGTGTGTTATACAAGGCAGAATACCATTGAAATAGAGAAAGAAACACGTTCGGCAGCTTTGGAAAGCCTTACACTTCACTAAAATGTACTACTGCACTCTATAACACAGTTGAGAGACAATGTTCCCGAGCTGCCTCAGTTCATAACAGTGTGTAGGAAGTTGTTTGATAAAGTGGGCAAAGCTTATACTTGGACCAGAAGGCAGAATATAGGAAACTACATGAAAACATGGATAATTCAGAGAAAATGACTGTAAACAGATGAGAACTTGTTTAGAACAGCTCAAAGAGATTCTCCAAGTCAGTTCTTAGTGTAGAAAAGGTAGCTAAGATCCGGGAAATCCTTAATTCGAGTTAAGATGACATGAAACACTGTATGAATCCTATATTCTTAACTTAAAGGAGACTAGAGTGGTAAATGTGTGTTATACAAGGCAGAATACCATTGAATTAGAGAAAGAAACAAGTTTGGCAGCTTTGGAAAGCCTTACACTTCACTGAAAGGTAGTACTACACTCTATAACACAGTTGAGAGACAATGTTCCCGAGCTGCCTCACTTCATAACAGTGTGTAGGAAGTTGTTTGATAAAGTGGGCAAAGCTTATACTTGGACCAGAAGGCAGACTATAGGAAACTATATGAAAACATGGATAATTCAGAGAAAATGTGTGTAAACAGATGAGAACTTGTTTAGAACAGCTCAAAGAGATTCTCCAGTCAGTTCTTAGTGTAGTAAAGGTAGCTAAGATCCGGGAAATCTTTAATTTGAGTTAAGATGACATGAAACACTGTATGAATCCTATATTCTTTACTTAAAGGAGACTAGAGTGGTAAATGTGTGTTATACAAGGCAGAATACCATTGAAATAGAGAAAGAAACACGTTCGGCAGCTTGGGAAAGCCTTACACTTCACTGAAATGTAGTACTACACTCTATAACACAGTTGAGAGACAATGTTCCTGAACTGCCTCAGTTCTTAACAGTGTGAAGGAAGTTGTTTGATAAAGTGGGCAAAGCTTATACTTGGACCAGAAGGCAGAATATTGGAAACTACATGAAAACATGGATAATTCAGAGAAAATGAGTGTAAACAGATGAGAACTTGTTTAGAATGGCTCAAAGAGATTCTCCAGTCAGTTCTTAGTGTAGTAAAGGTAGCTAAGATCCGGGAAATCCTTAATTCGAGTTAAGATGACATGAAACACTGTATGAATCCTATATTCTTTATTTAAGGAGACTAGAGTGGTAAATGTGTTTTATACAAGGCAGAAGACCATTGAAATAGAGAAAGAAACACGTTAGGCAGCTTTGGAAAGCCTTACACTTCACTGAAATGTAGTACTACACTCTATAACACAGTTGAGAGACAATGTTCCCGAGCTGCCTCAGTTCATAACAGTGTGTAGGAAGTTGTTTGATAAAGTGGGCAATGCTTATACTTGGACCAGAAGGCAGAATATTGGAAACTACATGAAAACATGGATAATTCAGAGAAAATGAGTGTAAACAGATGAGAACTTGTTTAGAATGGCTCAAAGAGATTCTCCAGTCAGTTCTTAGTGTAGTAAAGGTAGCTAAGATCCGGGAAATCCTTAATTCGAGTTAAGATGACATAAAACACTGTATGAATCCTATATTCTTTATTTAAGGAGAGTAGAGTGGTAAATGTGTTTTATACAAGGCAGAAGACCATTGAAATAGAGAAAGAAACACGTTCGGAAGCTTCGGAAAGCCTTACACTTCACTGAAATGTAGTACTACACTCTATAACACAGTTGAGAGACAATGTTCCCGAGCTGCCTCAGTTCATAACAGTATGTAGGAAGTTGTTTGATAAAGTGGGCAAAGCTTATACTTGGACCAGAAGGCAGAATATAGGAAACTACATGAAAACATGGATAATTCAGAGAAAATGACTGTAAACAGATGAGAACTTGTTTAGAACACCTCAAAGAGATTCTCCAAGTCAGTTCTTAGTGTAGAAAAGGTAGCTAAGATCCGGGAAATCCTTAATTCGAGTTAAGATGACATGAAACACTGTATGAATCCTATATTCTTTACTAAAAGGAGACTAGAGTGGTAAATGTGTGTTATACAAGGCAGAATAACATTGAAATGGAGAAAGAAACACGTTCGGTCCTTGGGAAAGCCTTACACTTCACTGAAATGTAGTACTACACTCTATAACACAGTTGAGAGACAATGTTCCTGAGCTGCCTCAGTTCATAACAGTGTGAAGGAAGTTGTTTGATAAAGTGGGCAAAGCTTATACTTGGACCAGAAGGCAGAATATTGGAAACTACATGAAAACATGGATAATTCAGAGAAAATGAGTGTAAACAGATGAGAACTTGTTTCGAATGGCTCAAAGAGATTCTCCAGTCAGTTCTTAGTGTAGTAAAGGTAGCTAAGATCCGGGAAATCCTTAATTCGAGTTAAGATGACATGAAACACTGTATGAATCCTATATTCTTTATTTAAGGAGACTAGAGTGGTAAATGTGTTTTATACAAGGCAGAAGACCATTGAAATAGAGAAAGAAACACGTTCAGCAGCTTTCGAAAGCCTTACACTTCACTGAAATGTAGTACTACACTCTATAACACAGTTGAGAGACAATGTTCCCGAGCTGCCTCAGTTCATAACAGTGTGTAGGAAGTTGTTTGATAAAGTGGGCAAAGCTTATACTTGGACCAGAAGGCAGAATATTGGAAACTACATGAAAACATGGATAATTCAGAGAAAATGAGTGTAAACAGATGAGAAGTTGTTTAGAATGGCTCAAAGAGATTCTCCAGTCAGTTCTTAGTGTAGTAAAGGTAGCTAAGATCCGGGAAATCCTTAATTCGAGTTAAGATGACATGAAACACTGTATGAATCCTATATTCTTAACTTAAAGGAGACTAGAGTGGTAAATGTGTGTTATACAAGGAAGAATACCATTGAATTAGAGAAAGAAACACGTTCGGCAGCTTTGGAAAGCCTTACACTTCACTGAAAGGTAGTACTACACTCTATAACACAGTTGAGAGACAATGTTCCCGAGCTGCCTCAGTTCATAACAGTGTGTAGGAAGTTGTTTGATAAAGTGGGCAAAGCTTATACTTGGACCAGAAGGCAGAATATAGGAAACTATATGAAAACATGGATAATTCAGAGAAAATGAGTGTAAACAGATGAGAACTTGTTTAGAACAGCTCAAAGAGATTCTCCAGTCAGTTCTTAGTGTAGTAAAGGTAGCTAAGATCCGGGAAATCCTTAATTCGAGTTAAGATGACATGAAACACTGTATGAATCATATATTCTTTACTTAAAGGAGACTAGAGTGGTAAATGTGTGTTATACAAGGCAGAATACCATTGAAATAGAGAAAGAAACACGTTCGGCAGCTTTGGAAAGCCTTACACTTCACTGAAATGTAGTACTACACTCTATAACACAGTTGAGAGACAATGTTCCCGAGCTGCCTCAGTTCATAACAGTATGTAGGAAGTTGATTGATAACGTGGGCAAAGCTTATACTTGGACCAGAAGGCAGAATATAGGAAACTACATGAAAACATGGATAATTCAGAGAAAATGACTGTAAACAGATGAGAACTTGTTTAGAATGGCTCAAAGAGATTCTCCAGTCAGTTCTTAGTGTAGTAAAGGTAGCTAAGATCCGGGAAATCCTTAATTCGTGTTAAGATCACATGAAACACTGTATGAATCCTATATTCTTTACTAAAAGGAGACTGGAGTGGTAAATGTGTGTTATACAAGGCAGAACACCATTGAAATAGAGAAAGAAACACGTTCGGCAGCTTTGGAAAGCCTTACACTTCACTGAAATGTAGTACTGCACTCTATAACACAGTTGAGAGACAATGTTCCCGAGCTGCCTCAGTTCATAACAGTGTGTAGGAAGTTGTTTGATAAAGTGGGCAAAGCTTATACTTGGACCAGAAGGCAGAATATAGGAAACTACATGAAAACATGGATAATCCAGAGAAAATGACTGTAAACAGATGAGAACTTGTTTTGAACAGCACAAAGATATTCTCCAGTCAGTTCTTATTGTAGAAAAGGTAGCTAAGATCCGGGAAATCCTTAATTCGAGTTAAGATGACATGAAACACTGTATGAATCCTATATTCTTTACTTAAAGGAGACTAGAGTGGTAAATGTGTGTTATACAAGGCAGAATACCATTGAAATAGAGAAAGAAACACGTTCGGCAGCTTGGAAAGCCTTACACTTCACTGAAATATAGTACTACACTCTATAACACAGTTGAGAGACAATGTTCCCGAGCTGCCTCAGTTCATAACAGTGTGTAGGAAGTTGTTTGATAAAGTGGGCAAAGGTTATACTTGGACCAGAAGGCAGGATATAGGAAACTACATGAAAACATGGATAATTCAGGGAAAATGAGTGTAAACAGATGAGAACTTGTTTTGAACAGCTCAAAGAGATTCTCCAGTCAGTTCTTAGTGTAGTGAAGGTAGCTAAGATCCGGGAAATCCTTAATTGGAGTTAAGATGACATGAAACAGTGTATGAATCCTATATTATTTACTTAAAGTCGACTAGAGTGGTAAATGTGTGTTATACAAGGCAGAATACCATTGAAATAGAGAAAGAAACACGTTCGGCAGCTTTGGAAAGCCTTACAGTTCACTGAAATGTAGTACTACACTCTATAACACAGTTGAGAGACAATGTTCCTGAGATGCCTCAGTTCATAACAGTGTGTAGGAAGTTGTTTGATAAAGTGGGCAAAGCTTATACTTGGACCAGAAGGCAGAATATAGGAAACTAAATGAAAACATGGATAATTCAGAGAAAATGACTGTAAACAGATGAGAACTTGTTTAGAACAGCTCAAACAGATTCATCAAGTAAGTTCTTAGTGTAGAAAAGGTAGCTAAGATCCGGGAAATCCTTAATTCGAGTTAAGATCACATGAAACACTATATGAATCCTATATTCTTTACTTAAAGGAGACTAGAGTGGTAAATGTGTGTTATACAAGGCAGAATACCATTGAAATAGAGAAAGAAACACGTTAGGCAGCTTTGGAAAGCCTTACACTTCACTGAAATGTAGTACTACACGCTATAACACAGTTGAGAGACAATGTTCCCGAGCTGCCTCAGTTCATAACAGTGTGTATGAAGTTGTTTGATAAAGTGGGCAAAGCTTATACTTGGACCAGAAGGCACAATATAGGAAACTACATGAAAACATGGATAATTCAGAGAAAATGAGTGTAAACAGATGAGAACTTGTTTAGAACAGCTCAAAGAGATTCTCCAAGTCAGTTCTTAGTGTAGAAAAGGTAGCTAAGATCCGGGAAATCTTTAATTCCAGTTAAGATGACATGAAACACTGTATGAATCCTATATTCTTTATTTAAGGAGTCTAGAGTGGTAAATGTGTTTTATACAAGGCAGAATACCATTGAAATAGAGAAAGAAACACGTTAGGCAGCTTTGGAAAGCCTTACACTTCACTGAAATGTAGTACTACACGCTATAACACAGTTGAGAGACAATGTTCCCGAGCTGCCTCAGTTCATAACAGTGTGTATGAAGTTGTTTGATAAAGTGGGCAAAGCTTATACTTGGACCAGAAGGCAGAATATAGGAAACTACATGAAAACATGGATAATTCAGAGAAAATGACTGTAAACAGATGAGAACTTGTTTAGAACAGCTCAAAGAGATTCTCCAAGTCAGTTCTTAGTGTAGAAAAGGTAGCTAAGATCCGGGAAATCTTTAATTCCAGTTAAGATGACATGAAACACTGTATGAATCCTATATTCTTTATTTAAGGAGTCTAGAGTGGTAAATGTGTTTTATACAAGGCAGAATACCATTGAAATAGAGAAAGAAACACGTTCGGCAGCTTTGGAAAGCCTTACACTTCACTGAAATGTAGTACTACACTCTATAACACAGTTGAGACACAATGTTCCCGAGCTGCCTCAGTTCATAACAGTGTGTAGGAAGTTGTTTGATAAACTGGGCAAAGCTTATGCTTGGACCAGAAGGCAGAATATAGGAAACTACATGAAAACATGGATAATTCAGAGAAAATGACTGTAAACAGATGAGAACTTGTTTAGAACAGCTCAAAGAGATTCTCCAAGTCAGTTCTTAGTGTAGAAAAGGTAGCTAAGATCCGGGAAATCCTTAATTCGAGTTAAGATGACATGAAACACTGTATGAATCCTATATTCTTTACTTAAAGGAGACTAGAGTGGTAAATGTGTGTTATACAAGGCAGAATACCATTGAAATAGAGAAAGAAACACGTTCGGCAGCTTGGAAAGCCTTACACTTCACTGAAATATAGTACTACACTCTATAACACAGTTGAGAGACAATGTTCCCGAGCTGCCTCAGTTCATAACAGTGTGTAGGAAGTTGTTTGATAAAGTGGGCAAAGGTTATACTTGGACCAGAAGGCAGGATATAGGAAACTACATGAAAACATGGATAATTCAGGGAAAATGAGTGTAAACAGATGAGAACTTGTTTTGAACAGCTCAAAGAGATTCTCCAGTCAGTTCTTAGTGTAGTAAAGGTAGCTAAGATCCGGGAAATCCTTAATTGGAGTTAAGATGACATGAAACAGTGTATGAATCCTATATTATTTACTTAAAGTCGACTAGAGTGGTAAATGTGTGTTATACAAGGCAGAATACCATTGAAATAGAGAAAGAAACACGTTCGGCAGCTTTGGAAAGCCTTACAGTTCACTGAAATGTAGTACTACACTCTATAACACAGTTGAGAGACAATGTTCCTGAGATGCCTCAGTTCATAACAGTGTGTAGGAAGTTGTTTGATAAAGTGGGCAAAGCTTATACTTGGACCAGAAGGCAGAATATAGGAAACTAAATGAAAACATGGATAATTCAGAGAAAATGACTGTAAACAGATGAGAACTTGTTTAGAACAGCTCAAACAGATTCATCAAGTAAGTTCTTAGTGTAGAAAAGGTAGCTAAGATCCGGGAAATCCTTAATTCGAGTTAAGATCACATGAAACACTATATGAATCCTATATTCTTTACTTAAAGGAGACTAGAGTGGTAAATGTGTGTTATACAAGGCAGAATACCATTGAAATAGAGAAAGAAACACGTTAGGCAGCTTTGGAAAGCCTTACACTTCACTGAAATGTAGTACTACACGCTATAACACAGTTGAGAGACAATGTTCCCGAGCTGCCTCAGTTCATAACAGTGTGTATGAAGTTGTTTGATAAAGTGGGCAAAGCTTATACTTGGACCAGAAGGCACAATATAGGAAACTACATGAAAACATGGATAATTCAGAGAAAATGAGTGTAAACAGATGAGAACTTGTTTAGAACAGCTCAAAGAGATTCTCCAAGTCAGTTCTTAGTGTAGAAAAGGTAGCTAAGATCCGGGAAATCTTTAATTCCAGTTAAGATGACATGAAACACTGTATGAATCCTATATTCTTTATTTAAGGAGTCTAGAGTGGTAAATGTGTTTTATACAAGGCAGAATACCATTGAAATAGAGAAAGAAACACGTTCGGCAGCTTTGGAAAGCCTTACACTTCACTGAAATGTAGTACTACACTCTATAACACAGTTGAGACACAATGTTCCCGAGCTGCCTCAGTTCATAACAGTGTGTAGGAAGTTGTTTGATAAACTGGGCAAAGCTTATGCTTGGACCAGAAGGCAGAATATAGGAAACTACATGAAAACATGGATAATTCAGAGAAAATGACTGTAAACAGATGAGAACTTGTTTAGAACAGCTCAAAGAGATTCTCCAAGTCAGTTCTTAGTGTAGAAAAGGTAGCTAAGATCCGGGAAATCCTTAATTCGAGTTAAGATGACATGAAACACTGTATGAATCCTATATTCTTTACTTAAAGGAGACTAGAGTGGTAAATGTGTGTTATACAAGGCAGAATACCATTGAAATAGAGAAAGAAAAACGTTCGGCAGCTTGGAAAGCCTTACACTTCACTGAAATATAGTACTACACTCTATAACACAGTTGAGAGACAATGTTCCCGAGCTGCCTCAGTTCATAACAGTGTGTAGGAAGTTGTTTGATAAAGTGGGAAAAGGTTATACTTGGACCAGAAGGCAGGATATAGGAAACTACATGAAAACATGGATAATTCAGGGAAAATGAGTGTAAACAGATGAGAACTTGTTTTGAACAGCTCAAAGAGATTCTCCAGTCAGTTCTTAGTGTAGTAAAGGTAGCTAAGATCCGGGAAATCCTTAATTGGAGTTAAGATGACATGAAACAGTGTATGAATCCTATATTATTTACTTAAAGTCGACTAGAGTGGTAAATGTGTGTTATACAAGGCAGAATACCATTGAAATAGAGAAAGAAACACGTTCGGCAGCTTTGGAAAGCCTTACAGTTCACTGAAATGTAGTACTACACTCTATAACACAGTTGAGAGACAATGTTCCTGAGATGCCTCAGTTCATAACAGTGTGTAGGAAGTTGTTTGATAAAGTGGGCAAAGCTTATACTTGGACCAGAAGGCAGAATATAGGAAACTAAATGAAAACATGGATAATTCAGAGAAAATGACTGTAAACAGATGAGAACTTGTTTAGAACAGCTCAAACAGATTCATCAAGTAAGTTCTTAGTGTAGAAAAGGTAGCTAAGATCCGGGAAATCCTTAATTCGAGTTAAGATCACATGAAACACTATATGAATCCTATATTCTTTACTTAAAGGAGACTAGAGTGGTAAATGTGTGTTATACAAGGCAGAATACCATTGAAATAGAGAAAGAAACACGTTAGGCAGCTTTGGAAAGCCTTACACTTCACTGAAATGTAGTACTACACGCTATAACACAGTTGAGAGACAATGTTCCCGAGCTGCCTCAGTTCATAACAGTGTGTATGAAGTTGTTTGATAAAGTGGGCAAAGCTTATACTTGGACCAGAAGGCACAATATAGGAAACTACATGAAAACATGGATAATTCAGAGAAAATGAGTGTAAACAGATGAGAACTTGTTTAGAACAGCTCAAAGAGATTCTCCAAGTCAGTTCTTAGTGTAGAAAAGGTAGCTAAGATCCGGGAAATCTTTAATTCCAGTTAAGATGACATGAAACACTGTATGAATCCTATATTCTTTATTTAAGGAGTCTAGAGTGGTAAATGTGTTTTATACAAGGCAGAATACCATTGAAATAGAGAAAGAAACACGTTCGGCAGCTTTGGAAAGCCTTACACTTCACTGAAATGTAGTACTACACTCTATAACACAGTTGAGACACAATGTTCCCGAGCTGCCTCAGTTCATAACAGTGTGTAGGAAGTTGTTTGATAAACTGGGCAAAGCTTATGCTTGGACCAGAAGGCAGAATATAGGAAACTACATGAAAACATGGATAATTCAGAGAAAATGACTGTAAACAGATGAGAACTTGTTTAGAACAGCTCAAAGAGATTCTCCAAGTCAGTTCTTAGTGTAGAAAAGGTAGCTAAGATCCGGGAAATCCTTAATTCGAGTTAAGATGACATGAAACACTGTATGAATCCTATATTCTTTACTTAAAGGAGACTAGAGTGGTAAATGTGTGTTATACAAGGCAGAATACCATTGAAATAGAGAAAGAAAAACGTTCGGCAGCTTGGAAAGCCTTACACTTCACTGAAATATAGTACTACACTCTATAACACAGTTGAGAGACAATGTTCCCGAGCTGCCTCAGTTCATAACAGTGTGTAGGAAGTTGTTTGATAAAGTGGGCAAAGGTTATACTTGGACCAGAAGGCAGGATATAGGAAACTACATGAAAACATGGATAATTCAGGGAAAATGAGTGTAAACAGATGAGAACTTGTTTTGAACAGCTCAAAGAGATTCTCCAGTCAGTTCTTAGTGTAGTAAAGGTAGCTAAGATCCGGGAAATCCTTAATTGGAGTTAAGATGACATGAAACAGTGTATGAATCCTATATTATTTACTTAAAGTCGACTAGAGTGGTAAATGTGTGTTATACAAGGCAGAATACCATTGAAATAGAGAAAGAAACACGTTCGGCAGCTTTGGAAAGCCTTACAGTTCACTGAAATGTAGTACTACACTCTATAACACAGTTGAGAGACAATGTTCCTGAGATGCCTCAGTTCATAACAGTGTGTAGGAAGTTGTTTGATAAACTGGGCAAAGCTTATGCTTGGACCAGAAGGCAGAATATAGGAAACTACATGAAAACATGGATAATTCAGAGAAAATGACTGTAAACAGATGAGAACTTGTTTAGAACAGCTCAAAGAGATTCTCCAAGTCAGTTCTTAGTGTAGAAAAGGTAGCTAAGATCCGGGAAATCCTTAATTCGAGTTAAGATGACATGAAACACTGTATGAATCCTATATTCTTTACTTAAAGGAGACTAGAGTGGTAAATGTGTGTTATACAACGCAGAATACCATTGAAATAGAGAAAGAAACACGTTCGCCAGCTTTGGAAAGCCTTACACTTCACTGAAATGTAGTACTACACTCTATAACACAGTTCAGAGACAATGTTCCCGAGCTGCCTCAGTTCATAACAGTGTGTAGGAAGTTGTTTGATAAACTGGGCAAAACTTATACTTGGACCAGAAGGCAAAATATAGGAAACTACATGAAAACATGGATAATTCAGAGAAAATGACTTTAAGCAGATGAGAACTTGTTTAGAACAGCTCAAACAGATTCATCAAGAAAGTTCTTAGTGTAGAAAAGGTAGCTAAGATCCGGGAAATCCTTAATTCGAGTTAAGATCACATGAAACACTATATGAATCCTATATTCTTTACTTAAAGGAGACTAGAGTGGTAAATGTGTGTTATACAAGGCAGAATACCATTGAAATAGAGAAAGAAACACGTTAGGCAGCTTTGGAAAGCCTTACACTTCACTGAAATGTAGTACTACACGCTATAACACAGTTGAGAGACAATGTTCCCGAGCTGCCTCAGTTCATAACAGTGTGTATGAAGTTTTTTGATAAAGTGGGCAAAGCTTATACTTGGACCAGAAGGCAGAATATAGGAAACTACATGAAAACATGGATAATTCAGAGAAAATGACTGTAAACAGATGAGAACTTGTTTAGAACAGCTCAAAGAGATTCTCCAAGTCAGTTCTTAGTGTAGAAAAGGTAGCTAAGATCCGGGAAATACTTAATTCGAGTTAAGATGACATGAAACACTGTATGAATCCTATATTCTTTACTTAAAGGAGACTAGAGTGGTAAATGTGTGTTATACAAGGCAGAATACCATTGAAATAGAGAAAGAAACACGTTCTGCAGCTTTGGAAAGCCTTACACTTCACTGAAATTTAGTACTACACTCTATAACACAGTTCAGAGACAATGTTCCCGAGCTGCCTCAGTTCATAACAGTGTGTAGGAAGTTGTTTGATAAACTGGGCAAAGCTTATACTTGGACCAGAAGGCAAAATATAGGAAACTACATGAAAACATGGATAATTCAGAGAAAATGACTGTAAACAGATGAGAACTTGTTTAGAACAGCTCAAAGAGATTCTCCAGTCAGTTCTTAGTGTAGAAAAGGTAGCTAAGATCCGGGAAATTCTTAATTCGAGTTAAGATGACATGAAACACTGTATGAATCCTATATTCTTTACTTAAAGGAGACTAGAGTGGTAAATGTGTGTTATACAAGGCAGAATACCATTGAAATAGAGAAAGAAACACGTTCGGCAGCTTGGAAAGCCTTACACTTCACTGAAATATAGTACTACACTCTATAACACAGTTGAGAGACAATGTTCCCGAGCTGCCTCAGTTCATAACAGTGTGTAGGAAGTTGTTTGATAAAGTGGGCAAAGGTTATACTTGGACCAGAAGGCAGGATATAGGAAACTACATGAAAACATGGATAATTCAGGGAAAATGAGTGTAAACAGATGAGAACTTGTTTTGAACAGCTCAAAGAGATTCTCCAGTCAGTTCTTAGTGTAGTAAAGGTAGCTAAGATCCGGGAAATCCTTAATTGGAGTTAAGATGACATGAAACAGTGTATGAATCCTATATTATTTACTTAAAGTCGACTAGAGTGGTAAATGTGTGTTATACAAGGCAGAATACCATTGAAATAGAGAAAGAAACACGTTCGGCAGCTTTGGAAAGCCTTACAGTTCACTGAAATGTAGTACTACACTCTATAACACAGTTGAGAGACAATGTTCCTGAGATGCCTCAGTTCATAACAGTGTGTAGGAAGTTGTTTGATAAAGTGGGCAAAGCTTATACTTGGACCAGAAGGCAGAATATAGGAAACTAAATGAAAACATGGATAATTCAGAGAAAATGACTGTAAACAGATGAGAACTTGTTTAGAACAGCTCAAACAGATTCATCAAGTAAGTTCTTAGTGTAGAAAAGGTAGCTAAGATCTGGGAAATCCTTAATTCGAGTTAAGATCACATGAAACACTATATGAATCCTATATTCTTTACTTAAAGGAGACTAGAGTGGTAAATGTGTGTTATACAAGGCAGAATACCATTGAAATAGAGAAAGAAACACGTTAGGCAGCTTTGGAAAGCCTTACACTTCACTGAAATGTATTACTACACTCTATAACACAATTGAGAGACAATGTTCCCGAGCTGCCTCAGTTCATAACAGTGTGTAGGAAGTGTTTTGATAAAGTGGGCAAAGCTTATACTTGGACCAGAAGGCAGAATATTGGAAACTACATGAAAACATGGATAATTCATAGAAAATGACTGTAAACAGACGAGAACGTGTTTAGAACAGCTCAAAGAGATTCTCCAAGTCAGTTCTTAGTGTAGAAAAGGTAGCTAAGATCCGGGAAATCCTTAATTCAAGTTAAGATGATATGAAACACTGTATGAATCCTATATTCTTTACTTAACGGAGACTAGAGTGGTAAATGTGTGTTATGCAAGGCAGAATACCATTGAAATAGAGAAAGAAACACGTTCTGCAGCTTTGGAAAGCCTTACACTTCACTGAAATGTAGTACTACACGCTATAACACAGTTGAGAGACAATGTTCCCGAGCCGCCTCAGTTCATAACAGTGTGTATGAAGTTGTTTGATAAAGTGGGCAAAGCTTATACTTGGACCAGAAGGCAGAATATAGGAAACTACATGAAAACATGGATAATTCAGAGAAAATGACTGTAAACAGATGAGAACTTGTTTAGAACAGCTCAAAGAGATTCTCCAAGTCAGTTCTTAGTGTAGAAAAGGTAGCTAAGATCCGGGAAATCTTTAATTCCAGTTAAGATGACATGAAACACTGTATGAATCCTATATTCTTTATTTAAGGAGTCTAGAGTGGTAAATGTGTTTTATACAAGGCAGAATACCATTGAAATAGAGAAAGAAACACGTTCGGCAGCTTTGGAAAGCCTTACACTTCACTGAAATGTAGTACTACACTCTATAACACAGTTGAGACACAATGTTCCCGAGCTGCCTCAGTTCATAACAGTGTGTAGGAAGTTGTTTGATAAACTGGGCAAAGCTTATGCTTGGACCAGAAGGCAGAATATAGGAAACTACAAGAAAACATGGATAATTCAGAGAAAATGACTGTAAACAGATGAGAACTTGTTTAGAACAGCTCAAAGAGATTCTCCAAGTCAGTTCTTAGTGTAGAAAAGGTAGCTAAGATCCGGGAAATCCTTAATTCGAGTTAAGATGACATGAAACGCTGTATGAATCCTATATTCTTTACTTAAAGGAGACTAGAGTGGTAAATGTGTGTTATACAAGGCAGAATACCATTGAAATAGAGAAAGAAACACGTTCGGCAGCTTGGAAAGCCTTACACTTCACTGAAATATAGTACTACACTCTATAACACAGTTGAGAGACAATGTTCCCGAGCTGCCTCAGTTTATAACAGTGTGTAGGAAGTTGTTTGATAAAGTGGGCAAAGGTTATACTTGGACCAGAAGGCAGGATATAGGAAACTACATGAAAACATGGATAATTCAGGGAAAATGAGTGTAAACAGATGAGAACTTGTTTTGAACAGCTCAAAGAGATTCTCCAGTCAGTTCTTAGTGTAGTAAAGGTAGCTAAGATCCGGGAAATCCTTAATTGGAGTTAAGATGACATGAAACAGTGTAGCAATCCTATATTATTTACTTAAAGTCGACTAGAGTGGTAAATGTGTGTTATACAAGGCAGAATACCATTGAAATAGAGAAAGAAACACGTTCGGCAGCTTTGGAAAGCCTTACAGTTCACTGAAATGTAGTACTACACTCTATAACACAGTTGAGAGACAATGTTCCTGAGATGCCTCAGTTCATAACAGTGTGTAGGAAGTTGTTTGATAAAGTGGGCAAAGCTTATACTTGGACCAGAAGGCAGAATATAGGAAACTAAATGAAAACATGGATAATTCAGAGAAAATGACTGTAAACAGATGAGAACTTGTTTAGAACAACTCAAACAGATTCATCAAGTAAGTTCTTAGTGTAGAAAAGGTAGCTAAGATCTGGGAAATCCTTAATTCGAGTTAAGATCACATGAAACACTATATGAATCCTATATTCTTTACTTAAAGGAGACTAGAGTGGTAAATGTGTGTTATACAAGGCAGAATACCATTGAAATAGAGAAAGAAACACGTTAGGCAGCTTTGGAAAGCCTTACACTTCACTGAAATGTATTACTACACTCTATAACACAATTGAGAGACAATGTTCCCGAGCTGCCTCAGTTCATAACAGTGTGTAGGAAGTGTTTTGATAAAGTGGGCAAAGCTTATACTTGGACCAGAAGGCAGAATATTGGAAACTACATGAAAACATGGATAATTCATAGAAAATGACTGTAAACAGACGAGAACGTGTTTAGAACAGCTCAAAGAGATTCTCCAAGTCAGTTCTTAGTGTAGAAAAGGTAGCTAAGATCCGGGAAATCCTTAATTCGAGTTAAGATGATTTGAAACACTGTATGAATCCTATATTCTTTATTTAACGGAGACTAGAGTGGTAAATGTGTGTTATGCAAGGCAGAATACCATTGAAATAGAGAAAGAAACACGTTCTGCAGCTTTGGAAAGCCTTACACTTCACTGAAATGTAGTACTACACGCTATAACACAGTTGAGAGACAATGTTCCCGAGCCGCCTCAGTTCAAAACAGTGTGTATGAAGTTGTTTGATAAAGTGGGCAAAGCTTATACTTGGACCAGAAGGCAGAATATAGGAAACTACATGAAAACATGGATAATTCAGAGAAAATGACTGTAAACAGATGAGAACTTGTTTAGAACAGCTCAAAGAGATTCTCCAAGTCAGTTCTTAGTGTAGAAAAGGTAGCTAAGATCCGGGAAATCTTTAATTCCAGTTAAGATGACATGAAACACTGTATGAATCCTATATTCTTTATTTAAGGAGTCTAGAGTGGTAAATGTGTTTTATACAAGGCAGAATACCATTGAAATAGAGAAAGAAACACGTTCGGCAGCTTTGGAAAGCCTTACACTTCACTGAAATGTAGTACTACACTCTATAACACAGTTGAGACACAATGTTCCCGAGCTGCCTCAGTTCATAACAGTGTGTAGGAAGTTGTTTGATAAACTGGGCAAAGCTTATGCTTGGACCAGAAGGCAGAATATAGGAAACTACATGAAAACATGGATAATTCAGAGAAAATGACTGTAAACAGATGAGAACTTGTTTAGAACAGCTCAAAGAGATTCTCCAAGTCAGTTCTTAGTGTAGAAAAGGTAGCTAAGATCCGGGAAATCCTTAATTCGAGTTAAGATGACATGAAACACTGTATGAATCCTATATTCTTTACTTAAAGGAGACTAGAGTGGTAAATGTGTGTTATACAAGGCAGAATACCATTGAAATAGAGAAAGAAACACGTTCGGCAGCTTGGAAAGCCTTACACTTCACTGAAATATAGTACTACACTCTATAACACAGTTGAGAGACAATGTTCCCGAGCTGCCTCAGTTCATAACAGTGTGTAGGAAGTTGTTTGATAAAGTGGGCAAAGGATATACTTGGACCAGAAGGCAGGATATAGGAAACTACATGAAAACATGGATAATTCAGGGAAAATGAGTGTAAACAGATGAGAACTTGTTTTGAACAGCTCAAAGAGATTCTCCAGTCAGTTCTTAGTGTAGTAAAGGTAGCTAAGATCCGGGAAATCCTTAATTGGAGTTAAGATGACATGAAACAGTGTATGAATCCTATATTATTTACTTAAAGTCGACTAGAGTGGTAAATGTGTGTTATACAAGGCAGAATACCATTGAAATAGAGAAAGAAACACGTTCGGCAGCTTTGGAAAGCCTTACAGTTCACTGAAATGTAGTACTACACGCTATAACACAGTTGAGAGACAATGTTCCTGAGATGCCTCAGTTCATAACAGTGTGTAGGAAGTTGTTTGATAAAGTGGGCAAAGCTTATACTTGGACCAGAAGGCAGAATATAGGAAACTAAATGAAAACATGGATAATTCAGAGAAAATGACTGTAAACAGATGAGAACTTGTTTAGAACAACTCAAACAGATTCATCAAGTAAGTTCTTAGTGTAGAAAAGGTAGCTAAGATCTGGGAAATCCTTAATTCGAGTTAAGATCACATGAAACACTATATGAATCCTATATTCTTTACTTAAAGGAGACTAGAGTGGTAAATGTGTGTTATACAAGGCAGAATACCATTGAAATAGAGAAAGAAACACGTTAGGCAGCTTTGGAAAGCCTTACACTTCACTGAAATGTATTACTACACTCTATAACACAATTGAGAGACAATGTTCCCGAGCTGCCTCAGTTCATAACAGTGTGTAGGAAGTGTTTTGATAAAGTGGGCAAAGCTTATACTTGGACCAGAAGGCAGAATATTGGAAACTACATGAAAACATGGATAATTCATAGAAAATGACTGTAAACAGACGAGAACGTGTTTAGAACAGCTCAAAGAGATTCTCCAAGTCAGTTCTTAGTGTAGAAAAGGTAGCTAAGATCCGGGAAATCCTTAATTCGAGTTAAGATGATATGAAACACTGTATGAATCCTATATTCTTTACTTAACGGAGACTAGAGTGGTAAATGTGTGTTATGCAAGGCAGAATACCATTGAAATAGAGAAAGAAACACGTTCTGCAGCTTTGGAAAGCCTTACACTTCACTGAAATGTAGTACTACACGCTATAAAACAGTTGAGAGACAATGTTCCCGAGCTGCCTCAGTTCATAACAGTGTGTATGAAGTTGTTTGATAAAGTGGGCAAAGCTTATACTTGGACCAGAAGGCAGAATATAGGAAACTACATGAAAACATGGATAATTCAGAGAAAATGACTATAAACAGATGAGAACTTGTTTAGAACAGCTCAAAGAGATTCTCCAAGTCAGTTCTTAGTGTAGAAAAGGTAGCTAAGATCCGGGAAATCTTTAATTCCAGTTAAGATGACATGAAACACTGTATGAATCCTATATTCTTTATTTAAGGAGTCTAGAGTGGTAAATGTGTTTTATACAAGGCAGAATACCATTGAAATAGAGAAAGAAACACGTTCGGCAGCTTTGGAAAGCCTTACACTTCACTGAAATGTAGTACTACACTCTATAACACAGTTGAGACACAATGTTCCCGAGCTGCCTCAGTTCATAACAGTGTGTAGGAAGTTGTTTGATAAACTGGGCAAAGCTTATGCTTGGACCAGAAGGCAGAATATAGGAAACTACATGAAAACATGGATAATTCAGAGAAAATGACTGTAAACAGATGAGAACTTGTTTAGAACAGCTCAAAGAGATTCTCCAAGTCAGTTCTTAGTGTAGAAAAGGTAGCTAAGATCCGGGAAATCCTTAATTCGAGTTAAGATGACATGAAACACTGTATGAATCCTATATTCTTTACTTAAAGGAGACTAGAGTGGTAAATGTGTGTTATACAAGGCAGAATACCATTGAAATAGAGAAAGAAACACGTTCGGCAGCTTGGAAAGCCTTACACTTCACTGAAATATAGTACTACACTCTATAACACAGTTGAGAGACAATGTTCCCGAGCTGCCTCAGTTCATAACAGTGTGTAGGAAGTTGTTTGATAAAGTGGGCAAAGGTTATACTTGGACCAGAAGGCAGGATATAGGAAACTACATGAAAACATGGATAATTCAGGGAAAATGAGTGTAAACAGATGAGAACTTGTTTAGAACAGCTCAAACAGATTCATCAAGTAAGTTCTTAGTGTAGAAAAGGTAGCTAAGATCTGGGAAATCCTTAATTCGAGTTAAGATGACATGAAACACTGTATGAATCCTATATTCTTTACTTAAAGGAGACTAGAGTGGTAAATGTGTGTTATACAAGGCAGAATACCATTGAAATAGAGAAAGAAACACGTTCGGCAGCTTGGAAAGCCTTACACTTCACTGAAATATAGTACTACACTCTATAACACGGTTGAGAGACAATGTTCCCGAGCTGCCTCAGTTCATAACAGTGTGTAGGAAGTTGTTTGATAAAGTGGGCAAAGGTTATACTTGGACCAGAAGGCAGGATATAGGAAACTACATGAAAACATGGATAATTCAGGGGAAATGAGTGTAAACAGATGAGAACTTGTTTTGAACAGCTCAAAGAGATTCTCCAGTCAGTACTTAGTGTAGTAAAGGTAGCTAAGTTCCGGGAAATCCTTAATTGGAGTTAAGATGACATGAAACACTGTATGAATCCTATATTCTTTACTTAAAGTCGACTAGAGTGGTAAATGTGTGTTATACAAGGCAGAATACCATTGAAATAGAGAAAGAAACACGTTCGGCAGCTTTGGAAAGCCTTACAGTTCACTGAAATGTAGTACTACACTCTATAACACAGTTGAGAGATAATGTTCCTGAGATGCCTCAGTTCATAACAGTGTGTAGGAAGTTGTTTGATAAAGTGGGCAAAGCTTATACTTGGACCAGAAGGCAGAATATAGGAAACTAAATGAAAACATGGATAATTCAGAGAAAATGACTGTAAACAGATGAGAACTTGTTTAGAACAGCTCAAACAGATTCATCAAGTAAGTTCTTAGTGTAGAAAAGGTAGCTAAGATCTGGGAAATCCTTAATTCGAGTTAAGATCACATGAAACACTATATGAATCCTATATTCTTTACTTAAAGGAGACTAGAGTGGTAAATGTGTGTTATACAAGGCAGAATACCATTGAAATAGAGAAAGAAACACGTTCGGCAGCTTTGGAAAGCCTTACACTTCACTGAAATGTAGTACTACACTCTATAACACAATTGAGAGACAATGTTCCCGAGCTGCCTCAGTTCATAACAGTGTGTAGGAAGTGTTTTGATAAAGTGGGCAAAGCTTATACTTGGACCAGAAGGCAGAATATTGGAAACTACATGAAAACATGGATAATTCATAGAAAATGACTGTAAACAGACGAGAACGTGTTTAGAACAGCTCAAAGAGATTCTCCAAGTCAGTTCTTAGTGTAGAAAAGGTAGCTAAGATCCGGGAAATCCTTAATTCGAGTTAAGATGATATGAAACACTGTATGAATCCTATATTCTTTACTTAACGGAGACTAGAGTGGTAAATGTGTGTTATGCAAGGCAGAATACCATTGAAATAGAGAAAGAAACACGTTCGGCAGCTTGGAAAGCCTTACACTTCACTGAAATATAGTACTACACTCTATAACACAGTTGAGAGACAATGTTCCCGAGCTGCCTCAGTTCATAACAGTGTGTAGGAAGTTGTTTGATAAAGTGGGCAAAGGTTATACTTGGACCAGAAGGCAGGATATAGGAAACTACATGAAAACATGGATAATTCAGGGGAAATGAGTGTAAACAGATGAGAACTTGTTTTGAACAGCTCAAAGAGATTCTCCAGTCAGTTCTTAGTGTAGTAAAGGTAGCTAAGTTCCGGGAAATCCTTAATTGGAGTTAAGATGACATGAAACACTGTATGAATACTATATTCTTTACTTAAAGTCGACTAGAGTGGTAAATGTGTGTTATACAAGGCAGAATACCATTGAAATAGAGAAAGAAACACGTTCGGCAGCTTTGGAAAGCCTTACAGTTCACTGAAATGTAGTACTACACTCTATAACACAGTTGAGAGACAATGTTCCTGAGATGCCTCAGTTCATAACAGTGTGTAGGAAGTTGTTTGATAAAGTGGGCAAAGCTTATACTTGGACCAGAAGGCAGAATATAGGAAACTAAATGAAAACATGGATAATTCAGAGAAAATGACTGTAAACAGATGAGAACTTGTTTAGAACAGCTCAAACAGATTCATCAAGTAAGTTCTTAGTGTAGAAAAGGTAGCTAAGATCTGGGAAATCCTTAATTCGAGTTAAGATCACATGAAACACTATATGAATCCTATATTCTTTACTTAAAGGAGACTAGAGTGGTAAATGTGTGTTATACAAGGCAGAATACCATTGAAATAGAGAAAGAAACACGTTCGGCAGCTTTGGAAAGCCTTACACTTCACTGAAATGTAGTACTACACTCTATAACACAATTGAGAGACAATGTTCCCGAGCTGCCTCAGTTCATAACAGTGTGTAGGAAGTGTTTTGATAAAGTGGGCAAAGCTTATACTTGGACCAGAAGGCAGAATATTGGAAACTACATGAAAACATGGATAATTCATAGAAAATGACTGTAAACAGACGAGAACGTGTTTAGAACAGCTCAAAGAGATTCTCCAAGTCAGTTCTTAGTGTAGAAAAGGTAGCTAAGATCCGGGAAATCCTTAATTCGAGTTAAGATGACATGAAACACTGTATGAATCCTATATTCTTTACTTAAAGTCGACTAGAGTGGTAAATGTGTGTTATACAAGGCAGAATACCATTGAAATAGAGAAAGAAACACGTTCGGCAGCTTTGGAAAGCCTTACACTTCACTGAAATGTAGTACTACACTCTATAACACAGTTGAGAGACAATGTTCCTGAGCTGCCTCAGTTCATAACAGTGTGTAGGAAGTGTTTTGATAAAGTGGGCAAAGCTTATACTTGGACCAGAAGGCAGAATATTGGAAACTACATGAAAACATGGATAATTCATAGAAAATGACTGTAAACTGACGAGAACGTGTTTAGAACAGCTCAAAGAGATTCTCCAAGTCAGTTCTTAGTGTAGAAAAGGTAGCTAAGATCCGGGAAATCCTTAATTCGAGTTAAGATGATTTGAAACACTGTATGAATCCTATATTCTTTACTTAACGGAGACTAGAGTGGTAAATGTGTGTTATGCAAGGCAGAATACCATTGAAATAGAGAAAGAAACACGTTCTGCAGCTTTGGAAAGCCTTACACTTCACTGAAATGTAGTACTACACGCTATAACACAGTTGAGAGACAATGTTCCCGAGCCGCCTCAGTTCAAAACAGTGTGTATGAAGTTGTTTGATAAAGTGGGCAAAGCTTATACTTGGACCAGAAGGCAGAATATAGGAAACTACATGAAAACATGGATAATTCAGAGAAAATGACTGTAAACAGATGAGAACTTGTTTAGAACAGCTCAAAGAGATTCTCCAAGTCAGTTCTTAGTGTAGAAAAGGTAGCTAAGATCCGGGAAATCTTTAATTCCAGTTAAGATGACATGAAACACTGTATGAATCCTATATTCTTTATTTAAGGAGTCTAGAGTGGTAAATGTGTTTTATACAAGGCAGAATACCATTGAAATAGAGAAAGAAACACGTTCGGCAGCTTTGGAAAGCCTTACACTTCACTGAAATGTAGTACTACACTCTATAACACAGTTGAGACACAATGTTCCCGAGCTGCCTCAGTTCATAACAGTGTGTAGGAAGTTGTTTGATAAACTGGGCAAAGCTTATGCTTGGACCAGAAGGCAGAATATAGGAAACTACATGAAAACATGGATAATTCAGAGAAAATGACTGTAAACAGATGAGAACTTGTTTAGAACAGCTCAAAGAGATTCTCCAAGTCAGTTCTTAGTGTAGAAAAGGTAGCTAAGATCCGGGAAATCCTTAATTCGAGTTAAGATGACATGAAACACTGTATGAATCCTATATTCTTTACTTAAAGGAGACTAGAGTGGTAAATGTGTGTTATACAAGGCAGAATACCATTGAAATAGAGAAAGAAACACGTTCGGCAGCTTGGAAAGCCTTACACTTCACTGAAATATAGTACTACACTCTATAACACAGTTGAGAGACAATGTTCCCGAGCTGCCTCAGTTCATAACAGTGTGTAGGAAGTTGTTTGATAAAGTGGGCAAAGGATATACTTGGACCAGAAGGCAGGATATAGGAAACTACATGAAAACATGGATAATTCAGGGAAAATGAGTGTAAACAGATGAGAACTTGTTTTGAACAGCTCAAAGAGATTCTCCAGTCAGTTCTTAGTGTAGTAAAGGTAGCTAAGATCCGGGAAATCCTTAATTGGAGTTAAGATGACATGAAACAGTGTATGAATCCTATATTATTTACTTAAAGTCGACTAGAGTGGTAAATGTGTGTTATACAAGGCAGAATACCATTGAAATAGAGAAAGAAACACGTTCGGCAGCTTTGGAAAGCCTTACAGTTCACTGAAATGTAGTACTACACGCTATAACACAGTTGAGAGACAATGTTCCTGAGATGCCTCAGTTCATAACAGTGTGTAGGAAGTTGTTTGATAAAGTGGGCAAAGCTTATACTTGGACCAGAAGGCAGAATATAGGAAACTAAATGAAAACATGGATAATTCAGAGAAAATGACTGTAAACAGATGAGAACTTGTTTAGAACAACTCAAACAGATTCATCAAGTAAGTTCTTAGTGTAGAAAAGGTAGCTAAGATCTGGGAAATCCTTAATTCGAGTTAAGATCACATGAAACACTATATGAATCCTATATTCTTTACTTAAAGGAGACTAGAGTGGTAAATGTGTGTTATACAAGGCAGAATACCATTGAAATAGAGAAAGAAACACGTTAGGCAGCTTTGGAAAGCCTTACACTTCACTGAAATGTATTACTACACTCTATAACACAATTGAGAGACAATGTTCCCGAGCTGCCTCAGTTCATAACAGTGTGTAGGAAGTGTTTTGATAAAGTGGGCAAAGCTTATACTTGGACCAGAAGGCAGAATATTGGAAACTACATGAAAACATGGATAATTCATAGAAAATGACTGTAAACAGACGAGAACGTGTTTAGAACAGCTCAAAGAGATTCTCCAAGTCAGTTCTTAGTGTAGAAAAGGTAGCTAAGATCCGGGAAATCCTTAATTCGAGTTAAGATGATATGAAACACTGTATGAATCCTATATTCTTTACTTAACGGAGACTAGAGTGGTAAATGTGTGTTATGCAAGGCAGAATACCATTGAAATAGAGAAAGAAACACGTTCTGCAGCTTTGGAAAGCCTTACACTTCACTGAAATGTAGTACTACACGCTATAAAACAGTTGAGAGACAATGTTCCCGAGCTGCCTCAGTTCATAACAGTGTGTATGAAGTTGTTTGATAAAGTGGGCAAAGCTTATACTTGGACCAGAAGGCAGAATATAGGAAACTACATGAAAACATGGATAATTCAGAGAAAATGACTATAAACAGATGAGAACTTGTTTAGAACAGCTCAAAGAGATTCTCCAAGTCAGTTCTTAGTGTAGAAAAGGTAGCTAAGATCCGGGAAATCTTTAATTCCAGTTAAGATGACATGAAACACTGTATGAATCCTATATTCTTTATTTAAGGAGTCTAGAGTGGTAAATGTTTTTTATACAAGGCAGAATACCATTGAAATAGAGAAAGAAACACGTTCGGCAGCTTTGGAAAGCCTTACACTTCACTGAAATGTAGTACTACACTCTATAACACAGTTGAGACACAATGTTCCCGAGCTGCCTCAGTTCATAACAGTGTGTAGGAAGTTGTTTGATAAACTGGGCAAAGCTTATGCTTGGACCAGAAGGCAGAATATAGGAAACTACATGAAAACATGGATAATTCAGAGAAAATGACTGTAAACAGATGAGAACTTGTTTAGAACAGCTCAAAGAGATTCTCCAAGTCAGTTCTTAGTGTAGAAAAGGTAGCTAAGATCCGGGAAATCCTTAATTCGAGTTAAGATGACATGAAACACTGTATGAATCCTATATTCTTTACTTAAAGGAGACTAGAGTGGTAAATGTGTGTTATACAAGGCAGAATACCATTGAAATAGAGAAAGAAACACGTTCGGCAGCTTGGAAAGCCTTACACTTCACTGAAATATAGTACTACACTCTATAACACAGTTGAGAGACAATGTTCCCGAGCTGCCTCAGTTCATAACAGTGTGTAGGAAGTTGTTTGATAAAGTGGGCAAAGGTTATACTTGGACCAGAAGGCAGGATATAGGAAACTACATGAAAACATGGATAATTCAGGGAAAATGAGTGTAAACAGATGAGAACTTGTTTAGAACAGCTCAAACAGATTCATCAAGTAAGTTCTTAGTGTAGAAAAGGTAGCTAAGATCTGGGAAATCCTTAATTCGAGTTAAGATGACATGAAACACTGTATGAATCCTATATTCTTTACTTAAAGGAGACTAGAGTGGTAAATGTGTGTTATACAAGGCAGAATACCATTGAAATAGAGAAAGAAACACGTTCGGCAGCTTGGAAAGCCTTACACTTCACTGAAATATAGTACTACACTCTATAACACGGTTGAGAGACAATGTTCCCGAGCTGCCTCAGTTCATAACAGTGTGTAGGAAGTTGTTTGATAAAGTGGGCAAAGGTTATACTTGGACCAGAAGGCAGGATATAGGAAACTACATGAAAACATGGATAATTCAGGGGAAATGAGTGTAAACAGATGAGAACTTGTTTTGAACAGCTCAAAGAGATTCTCCAGTCAGTACTTAGTGTAGTAAAGGTAGCTAAGTTCCGGGAAATCCTTAATTGGAGTTAAGATGACATGAAACACTGTATGAATCCTATATTCTTTACTTAAAGTCGACTAGAGTGGTAAATGTGTGTTATACAAGGCAGAATACCATTGAAATAGAGAAAGAAACACGTTCGGCAGCTTTGGAAAGCCTTACAGTTCACTGAAATGTAGTACTACACTCTATAACACAGTTGAGAGACAATGTTCCTGAGATGCCTCAGTTCATAACAGTGTGTAGGAAGTTGTTTGATAAAGTGGGCAAAGCTTATACTTGGACCAGAAGGCAGAATATAGGAAACTAAATGAAAACATGGATAATTCAGAGAAAATGACTGTAAACAGATGAGAACTTGTTTAGAACAGCTCAAACAGATTCATCAAGTAAGTTCTTAGTGTAGAAAAGGTAGCTAAGATCTGGGAAATCCTTAATTCGAGTTAAGATCACATGAAACACTATATGAATCCTATATTCTTTACTTAAAGGAGACTAGAGTGGTAAATGTGTGTTATACAAGGCAGAATACCATTGAAATAGAGAAAGAAACACGTTCGGCAGCTTTGGAAAGCCTTACACTTCACTGAAATGTAGTACTACACTCTATAACACAATTGAGAGACAATGTTCCCGAGCTGCCTCAGTTCATAACAGTGTGTAGGAAGTGTTTTGATAAAGTGGGCAAAGCTTATACTTGGACCAGAAGGCAGAATATTGGAAACTACATGAAAACATGGATAATTCATAGAAAATGACTGTAAACAGACGAGAACGTGTTTAGAACAGCTCAAAGAGATTCTCCAAGTCAGTTCTTAGTGTAGAAAAGGTAGCTAAGATCCGGGAAATCCTTAATTCGAGTTAAGATGATATGAAACACTGTATGAATCCTATATTCTTTACTTAACGGAGACTAGAGTGGTAAATGTGTGTTATGCAAGGCAGAATACCATTGAAATAGAGAAAGAAACACGTTCGGCAGCTTGGAAAGCCTTACACTTCACTGAAATATAGTACTACACTCTATAACACAGTTGAGAGACAATGTTCCCGAGCTGCCTCAGTTCATAACAGTGTGTAGGAAGTTGTTTGATAAAGTGGGCAAAGGTTATACTTGGACCAGAAGGCAGGATATAGGAAACTACATGAAAACATGGATAATTCAGGGGAAATGAGTGTAAACAGATGAGAACTTGTTTTGAACAGCTCAAAGAGATTCTCCAGTCAGTTCTTAGTGTAGTAAAGGTAGCTAAGTTCCGGGAAATCCTTAATTGGAGTTAAGATGACATGAAACACTGTATGAATACTATATTCTTTACTTAAAGTCGACTAGAGTGGTAAATGTGTGTTATACAAGGCAGAATACCATTGAAATAGAGAAAGAAACACGTTCGGCAGCTTTGGAAAGCCTTACAGTTCACTGAAATGTAGTACTACACTCTATAACACAGTTGAGAGACAATGTTCCTGAGATGCCTCAGTTCATAACAGTGTGTAGGAAGTTGTTTGATAAAGTGGGCAAAGCTTATACTTGGACCAGAAGGCAGAATATAGGAAACTAAATGAAAACATGGATAATTCAGAGAAAATGACTGTAAACAGATGAGAACTTGTTTAGAACAGCTCAAACAGATTCATCAAGTAAGTTCTTAGTGTAGAAAAGGTAGCTAAGATCTGGGAAATCCTTAATTCGAGTTAAGATCACATGAAACACTATATGAATCCTATATTCTTTACTTAAAGGAGACTAGAGTGGTAAATGTGTGTTATACAAGGCAGAATACCATTGAAATAGAGAAAGAAACACGTTCGGCAGCTTTGGAAAGCCTTACACTTCACTGAAATGTAGTACTACACTCTATAACACAATTGAGAGACAATGTTCCCGAGCTGCCTCAGTTCATAACAGTGTGTAGGAAGTGTTTTGATAAAGTGGGCAAAGCTTATACTTGGACCAGAAGGCAGAATATTGGAAACTACATGAAAACATGGATAATTCATAGAAAATGACTGTAAACAGACGAGAACGTGTTTAGAACAGCTCAAAGAGATTCTCCAAGTCAGTTCTTAGTGTAGAAAAGGTAGCTAAGATCCGGGAAATCCTTAATTCGAGTTAAGATGACATGAAACACTGTATGAATCCTATATTCTTTACTTAAAGTCGACTAGAGTGGTAAATGTGTGTTATACAAGGCAGAATACCATTGAAATAGAGAAAGAAACACGTTCGGCAGCTTTGGAAAGCCTTACACTTCACTGAAATGTAGTACTACACTCTATAACACAGTTGAGAGACAATGTTCCTGAGCTGCCTCAGTTCATAACAGTGTATAGGAAGTTGTTTGATAAAGTGGGCAAAGCTTATACTTGGACCAGAAGGCAGAATATAGGAAACTAAATGAAAACATGGATAATTCAGGGAAAATGAGTGTAAACAGATGAGAACTTGTTTTGAACAGCTCAAAGAGATTCTCCAGTCAGTTCTTAGTGTAGTAAAGGTAGCTAAGATCCGGGAAATCCTTAATTGGAGTTAAGATGACATGAAACAGTGTATGAATCCTATATTATTTACTTAAAGTCGACTAGAGTGGTAAATGTGTGTTATACAAGGCAGAATACCATTGAAATAGAGAAAGAAACACGTTCGGCAGCTTTGGAAAGCCTTACAGTTCACTGAAATGTAGTACTACACTCTATAACACAGTTGAGAGACAATGTTCCTGAGCTGCCTCAGTTCATAACAGTGTGTAGGAAGTTGTTTGATAAAGTGGGCAAAGCTTATACTTGGACCAGAAGGCAGAATATAGGAAACTAAATGAAAACATGGATAATTCAGAGAAAATGACTGTAATCAGATGAGAACTTGTTTAGAACAGCTCAAACAGATTCATCAAGTAAGTTCTTAGTGTAGAAAAGGTAGCTAAGATCTGGGAAATCCTTAATTCGAGTTAAGATCACATGAAACACTATATGAATCCTATATTCTTTACTTAAAGGAGACTAGAGTGGTAAATGTGTGTTATACAAGGCAGAATACCATTGAAATAGAGAAAGAAACACGTTAGGCAGCTTTGGAAAGCCTTACACTTCACTGAAATATAGTACTACACTCTATAACACAATTGAGAGACAATGTTCCCGAGCTGCCTCAGTTCATAACAGTGTGTAGGAAGTGTTTTGATAAAGTGGGCAAAGCTTATACTTGGACCAGAAGGCAGAATATAGGAAACTACATGAAAACATGGATAATTCGGAGAAAATGACTGTAAACCGATGAGAACTTGTTTAGAACAGCTCAAAGAGATTCTCCAAGTCAGTTCTTAGTGTAGAAAAGGTAGCTAAGATCCGGGAAATCCTTAATTCGAGTTAAGATGACATGAAACACTGTATGAATCCTATATTCTTTACTTAAAGTCGACTACAGTGGTAAATGTGTGTTATACAAGGCAGAATACCATTGAAATAGAGAAAGAAACACGTTCGGCAGCTTTGGAAAGCCTTACACTTCACTGAAATATAGTACTACACTCTATAACACAGTTGAGAGACAATGTTCCCGAGCTGCCTCAGTTCATAACAGTGTGTAGGAAGTTGTTTGATAAAGTGGGCAAAGGTTATACTTGGACCAGAAGGCAGGATATAGGAAACTACATGAAAACATGGATAATTCAGAGAAAATGAGTGTAAACAGATGAGAACTTGTTTTGAACAGCTCAAAGAGATTCTCCAGTCAGTTCTTAGTGTAGTAAAGGTAGCTAAGTTCCGGGAAATCCTTAATTGGAGTTAAGATGACATGAAACACTGTATGAATCCTATATTCTTTACTTAAAGTCGACTAGAGTGGTAAATGTGTGTTATACAAGGCAGAATACCATTGAAATAGAGAAAGAAACAAGTTCGGCAGATTTGGAAAGCCTTACACTACACTGAAATGTAGTACTACACTCTATAACACAGTTGAGAGACAATGTTCCTGAGCTGCCTCAGTTCATAACAGTGTGTAGGAAGTTGTTTGATAAAGTGGGCAAAGCTTATACTTGGACCAGAAGGCAGAATATAGGAAACTAAATGAAAACATGGATAATTCAGAGAAAATGACTGTAAACAGATGAGAACTTGTTTAGAACACCTCAAACAGATACATCAAGTAAGTTCTTAGTGTAGAAAAGGTAGCTAAGATCCGGGAAATCCTTAATTCGAGTTAAGATGACATGAAACACTATATGAATCCTATATTCTTTACTTAAAGGAGACTAGAGTGGTAAATGTGTGTTATACAAGGCAGAATACCATTGAAATAGAGAAAGAAACAGGTTCGGCGCTTTGGAAAGCCTTACACTTCACTGAAATGTAGTACTACACTCTATAACACAGTTGAGAGACAATGTTCCCGAGCTGCCTCAGTTCATAACAGTGTGTAGGAAGTTGTTTGATAAAGTGGGCAAAGTTTATACTTGGACCAGAAGGAAGAATATAGGGAACTACATGAAAACATGGATAATTCAGAGAAAATGACTGTAAACCGATGAGAACTTGTTTAGAACAGCTCAAAGAGATTCTCCAAGTCAGTTCTTAGTGTAGAAAAGGTAGCTAAGATCCGGGAAATCCTTAATTCGAGTTAAGATGACATGAAACACTGTATGAATCCTATATTCTTTACTTAAAGTCGACTACAGTGGTAAATGTGTGTTATACAAGGCAGAATACCATTGAAATAGAGAAAGAAACACGTTCGGCAGCTTTGGAAAGCCTTACACTTCACTGAAATATAGTACTACACTCTATAACACAGTTGAGAGACAATGTTCCCGAGCTGCCTCAGTTCATAACAGTGTGTAGGAAGTTGTTTGATAAAGTGGGCAAAGGTTATACTTGGACCAGAAGGCAGGATATACGAAACTACATGAAAACATGGATAATTCAGGGAAAATGAGTGTAAACAGATGAGAACTTGTTTTGAACAGCTCAAAGAGATTCTCCAGTCAGTTCTTAGTGTAGTAAAGGTAGCAAAGATCCGGGAAATCCTTAATTGGAGTTAAGATGACATGAAACAGTGTATGAATCCTATATTCTTTACTTAAAGTCGACTAGAGTGGTAAATGTGTGTTATACAAGGCAGAATACCATTGAAATAGAGAAAGTAACACGTTCGGCAGCTTTGGAAAGCCTTACAGTTCACTGAAATGTAGTACTACACTCTATAACACAGTTGAGAGACAATGTTCCCGAGCTGCCTCAGTTCATAACAGTGTGTAGGAAGTTGTTTGATAAAGTGGGCAAAGCTTATACTTGGACCAGAAGGCAGAATATAGGAAACTACATGAAAACATGGATAATTCAGAGAAAATGACTGTAAACAGATGAGAACTTGTTTAGAACAGCTCAAAGAGATTCTCCAAGTCAGTTCTTAGTGTAGAAAAGGTAGCTAAGATCCGGGAAATCCTTAATTCGAGTTAAGATGACATGAAACACTATATGAATCCTATATTCTTTACTTAAAGGAGACTAGAGTGGTAAATGTGTGTTATACAAGGCAGAATACCATTGAAATAGAGAAAGAAACACGTTCGGCAGCTTTGGAAAGCCTTACAGTTCACTGAAATGTAGTACTACACTCTATAACACAGTTGAGAGACAATGTTCCTGAGCTGCCTCAGTTCATAACAGTGTGTAGGAAGTTGTTTGATAAAGTGGGCAAAGCTTATACTTGGACCAGAAGGCAGAATATAGGAAACTAAATGAAAACATGGATAATTCAGAGAAAATGACTGTAAACAGATGAGAACTTGTTTAGAACAGCTCAAACAGATTCATCAAGTAAGTTCTTAGTGTAGAAAAGGTAGCTAAGATCTGGGAAATCCTTAATTCGAGTTAAGATCACATGAAACACTATATGAATCCTATATTCTTTACTTAAAGGAGACTAGAGTGGTAAATGTGTGTTATACAAGGCAGAATACCATTGAAATAGAGAAAGAAACACGTTAGGCAGCTTTGGAAAGCCTTACACTTCACTGAAATGTAGTACTACACTCTATAACACAATTGAGAGACAATGTTCCCGAGCTGCCTCAGTTCATAACAGTGTGTAGGAAGTGTTTTGATAAAGTGGGCAAAGCTTATACTTGGACCAGAAGGCAGAATATAGGAAACTACATGAAAACATGGATAATTCGGAGAAAATGACTGTAAACCGATGAGAACTTGTTTAGAACAGCTCAAAGAGATTCTCCAAGTCAGTTCTTAGTGTAGAAAAGGTAGCTAAGATCCGGGAAATCCTTAATTCGAGTTAAGATGACATGAAACACTGTATGAATCCTATATTCTTTACTTAAAGTCGACTAGAGTGGTAAATGTGTGTTATACAAGGCAGAATACCATTGAAATAGAGAAAGAAAGACGTTCGGCAGCTTTGGAAAGCCTTACACTTCACTGAAATGTAGTACTACACTCTATAACACAGTTGAGAGACAATGTTCCTGAGCTGCCTCAGTTCATAACAGTGTATAGGAAGTTGTTTGATAAAGTGGGCAAAGCTTATACTTGGACCAGAAGGCAGAATATATGAAACTAAATGAAAACATGGATAATTCAGGGAAAATGAGTGTAAACAGATGAGAACTTGTTTTGAACAGCTCAAAGAGATTCTCCAGTCAGTTCTTAGTGTAGTAAAGGTAGCTAAGATCCGGGAAATCCTTAATTGGAGTTAAGATGACATGAAACAGTGTATGAATCCTATATTATTTACTTAAAGTCGACTAGAGTGGTAAATGTGTGTTATACAAGGCAGAATACCATTGAAATAGAGAAAGAAACACGTTCGGCAGCTTTGGAAAGCCTTACAGTTCACTGAAATGTAGTACTACACTCTATAACACAGTTGAGAGACAATGTTCCTGAGCTGCCTCAGTTCATAACAGTGTGTAGGAAGTTTTTTGATAAAGTGGGCAAAGCTTATACTTGGACCAGAAGGCAGAATATAGGAAACTAAATGAAAACATGGATAATTCAGAGAAAATGACTGTAATCAGATGAGAACTTGTTTAGAACAGCTCAAACAGATTCATCAAGTAAGTTCTTAGTGTAGAAAAGGTAGCTAAGATCTGGGAAATCCTTAATTCGAGTTAAGATCACATGAAACACTATATGAATCCTATATTCTTTACTTAAAGGAGACTAGAGTGGTAAATGTGTGTTATACAAGGCAGAATACCATTGAAATAGAGAAAGAAACACGTTAGGCAGCTTTGGAAAGCCTTACACTTCACTGAAATGTAGTACTACACTCTATAACACAATTGAGAGACAATGTTCCCGAGCTGCCTCAGTTCATAACAGTGTGTAGGAAGTTGTTTGATAAAGTGGGCAAAGGTTATACTTGGACCAGAAGGCAGGATATAGGAAACTACATGAAAACATGGATAATTCAGAGAAAATGAGTGTAAACAGATGAGAACTTGTTTTGAACAGCTCAAAGAGATTCTCCAGTCAGTTCTTAGTGTAGTAAAGGTAGCTAAGTTCCGGGAAATCCTTAATTGGAGTTAAGATGACATGAAACACTGTATGAATCCTATATTCTTTACTTAAAGTCGACTAGAGTGGTAAATGTGTGTTATACAAGGCAGAATACCATTGAAATAGAGAAAGAAACAAGTTCGGCAGATTTGGAAAGCCTTACACTACACTGAAATGTAGTACTACACTCTATAACACAGTTGAGAGACAATGTTCCTGAGCTGCCTCAGTTCATAACAGTGTGTAGGAAGTTGTTTGATAAAGTGGGCAAAGCTTATACTTGGACCAGCAGGCAGAATATAGGAAACTAAATGAAAACATGGATAATTCAGAGAAAATGACTGTAAACAGATGAGAACTTGTTTAGAACAGCTCAAACAGATTCATCAAGTAAGTTCTTAGTGTAGAAAAGGTAGCTAAGATCTGGGAAATCCTTAATTCGAGTTAAGATCACATGAAACACTATATGAATCCTATATTCTTTACTTAAAGGAGACTAGAGTGGTAAATGTGTGTTATACAAGGCAGAATACCATTGAAATAGAGAAAGAAACACGTTAGGCAGCTTTGGAAAGCCTTACACTTCACTGAAATGTAGTACTACACTCTATAACACAATTGAGAGACAATGTTCCCGAGCTGCCTCAGTTCATAACAGTGTGTAGGAAGTGTTTTGATAAAGTGGGCAAAGCTTATACTTGGACCAGAAGGCAGAATATAGGAAACTACATGAAAACATGGATAATTCGGAGAAAATGACTGTAAACCGATGAGAACTTGTTTAGAACAGCTCAAAGAGATTCTCCAAGTCAGTTCTTAGTGTAGAAAAGGTAGCTAAGATCCGGGAAATCCTTAATTCGAGTTAAGATGACATGAAACACTGTATGAATCCTATATTCTTTACTTAAAGTCGACTACAGTGGTAAATGTGTGTTATACAAGGCAGAATACCATTGAAATAGAGAAAGAAACACGTTCGGCAGCTTTGGAAAGCCTTACACTTCAATGAAATGTAGTACTACACTCTATAACACAGTTGAGAGACAATGTTCCTGAGCTGCCTCAGTTCATAACAGTGTGTAGGAAGTTGTTTGATAAAGTGGGCAAAGCTTATACTTGGACCAGAAGGCAGAATATAGGAAACTAAATGAAAACATGGATAATTCAGAGAAAATGACTGTAAACGGATGAGAACTTGTTTAGAACACCTCAAACAGATACATCAAGTAAGTTCTTAGTGTAGAAAAGTTAGCTAAGATCCGGGAAATCCTTAATTCGAGTTAAGATGACATGAAACACTATATGAATCCTATATTCTTTACTTAAAGGAGACTAGAGTGGTAAATGTGTGTTATACAAGGCAGAATACCATTGAAATAGAGAAAGAAACACGTTCGGCAGCTTTGGAAAGCCTTACACTTCACTGAAATGTAGTACTACACTCTATAACACAGTTGAGAGACAATGTTCCCGAGCTGCCTCAGTTCATAACAGTGTGTAGGAAGTTGTTTGATAAAGTGGGCAAAGTTTATACTTGGACCAGAAGGAAGAATATAGGGAACTACATGAAAACATGGATAATTCAGAGAAAATGACTGTAAACAGATGAGAACTTGTTTAGAACAGCTCAAAGAGATTCTCCAAGTCAGTTCTTAGTGTAGAAAAGGTAGCTAAGATCCGGGAAATCCTTAATTCGAGTTAAGATGACATGAAACACTGTATGAATCCTATATTCTTTACTTAAAGTCGACTAGAGTGGTAAATGTGTGTTATACAAGGCAGAATACCATTGAAATAGAGAAAGATAGACGTTCGGCAGCTTTGGAAAGCCTTACACTTCACTGAAATGTAGTACTACACTCTATAACACAGTTGAGAGACAATGTTCCTGAGCTGCCTCAGTTCATAACAGTGTATAGGAAGTTGTTTGAGAAAGTGGGCAAAGCTTATACTTGGACCAGAAGGCAGAATATAGGAAACTAAATGAAAACATGGATAATTCAGGGAAAATGAGTGTAAACAGATGAGAACTTGTTTTGAACAGCTCAAAGAGATTCTCCAGTCAGTTCTTAGTGTAGTAAAGGTAGCTAAGATCCGGGAAATCCTTAATTGGAGTTAAGATGACATGAAACAGTGTATGAATCCTATATTATTTACTTAAAGTCGACTAGAGTGGTAAATGTGTGTTATACAAGGCAGAATACCATTGAAATAGAGAAAGAAACACGTTCGGCAGCTTTGGAAAGCCTTACAGTTCACTGAAATGTAGTACTACACTCTATAACACAGTTGAGAGACAATGTTCCTGAGCTGCCTCAGTTCCTAACAGTGTGTAGGAAGTTGTTTGATAAAGTGGGCAAAGCTTATACTTGGACCAGAAGGCAGAATATAGGAAACTAAATGAAAACATGGATAATTCAGAGAAAATGACTGTAATCAGATGAGAACTTGTTTAGAACAGCTCAAACAGATTCATCAAGTAAGTTCTTAGTGTAGAAAAGGTAGCTAAGATCTGGGAAATCCTTAATTCGAGTTAAGATCACATGAAACACTATATGAATCCTATATTCTTTACTTAAAGGAGACTAGAGTGGTAAATGTGTGTTATACAAGGCAGAATACCATTGAAATAGAGAAAGAAACACGTTAGGCAGCTTTGGAAAGCCTTACACTTCACTGAAATGTAGTACTACACTCTATAACACAATTGAGAGACAATGTTCCCGAGCTGCCTCAGTTCATAACAGTGTGTAGGAAGTGTTTTGATAAAGTGGGCAAAGCTTATACTTGGACCAGAAGGCAGAATATAGGAAACTACATGAAAACATGGATAATTCGGAGAAAATGACTGTAAACCGATGAGAACTTGTTTAGAACAGCTCAAAGAGATTCTCCAAGTCAGTTCTTAGTGTAGAAAAGGTAGCTAAGATCCGGGAAATCCTTAATTCGAGTTAAGATGACATGAAACACTGTATGAATCCTATATTCTTTACTTAAAGTCGACTAGAGTGGTAAATGTGTGTTATACAAGGCAGAATACCATTGAAATAGAGAAAGAAACAAGTTCGGCAGATTTGGAAAGCCTTACACTACACTGAAATGTAGTACTACACTCTATAACACAGTTGAGAGACAATGTTCCTGAGCTGCCTCAGTTCATAACAGTGTGTAGGAAGTTGTTTGATAAAGTGGGCAAAGCTTATACTTGGACCAGCAGGCAGAATATAGGAAACTAAATGAAAACATGGATAATTCAGAGAAAATGACTGTAAACAGATGAGAACTTGTTTAGAACAGCTCAAACAGATTCATCAAGTAAGTTCTTAGTGTAGAAAAGGTAGCTAAGATCTGGGAAATCCTTAATTCGAGTTAAGATCACATGAAACACTATATGAATCCTATATTCTTTACTTAAAGGAGACTAGAGTGGTAAATGTGTGTTATACAAGGCAGAATACCATTGAAATAGAGAAAGAAACACGTTAGGCAGCTTTGGAAAGCCTTACACTTCACTGAAATGTAGTACTACACTCTATAACACAATTGAGAGACAATGTTCCTGAGCTGCCTCAGTTCATAACAGTGTGTAGGAAGTGTTTTGATAAAGTGGGCAAAGCTTATACTTGGACCAGAAGGCAGAATATAGGAAACTACATGAAAACATGGATAATTCGGAGAAAATGACTGTAAACCGATGAGAACTTGTTTAGAACAGCTCAAAGAGATTCTCCAAGTCAGTTCTTAGTGTAGAAAAGGTAGCTAAGATCCGGGAAATCCTTAATTCGAGTTAAGATGACATGAAACACTGTATGAATCCTATATTCTTTACTTAAAGTCGACTACAGTGGTAAATGTGTGTTATACAAGGCAGAATACCATTGAAATAGAGAAAGAAACACGTTCGGCAGCTTTGGAAAGCCTTACACTTCAATGAAATGTAGTACTACACTCTATAACACAGTTGAGAGACAATGTTCCTGAGCTGCCTCAGTTCATAACAGTGTGTAGGAAGTTGTTTGATAAAGTGGGCAAAGCTTATACTTGGACCAGAAGGCAGAATATAGGAAACTAAATGAAAACATGGATAATTCAGAGAAAATGACTGTAAACGGATGAGAACTTGTTTAGAACACCTCAAACAGATACATCAAGTAAGTTCTTAGTGTAGAAAAGTTAGCTAAGATCCGGGAAATCCTTAATTCGAGTTAAGATGACATGAAACACTATATGAATCCTATATTCTTTACTTAAAGGAGACTAGAGTGGTAAATGTGTGTTATACAAGGCAGAATACCATTGAAATAGAGAAAGAAACACGTTCGGCAGCTTTGGAAAGCCTTACACTTCACTGAAATGTAGTACTACACTCTATAACACAGTTGAGAGACAATGTTCCCGAGCTGCCTCAGTTCATAACAGTGTGTAGGAAGTTGTTTGATAAAGTGGGCAAAGTTTATACTTGGACCAGAAGGAAGAATATAGGGAACTACATGAAAACATGGATAATTCAGAGAAAATGACTGTAAACAGATGAGAACTTGTTTAGAACAGCTCAAAGAGATTCTCCAAGTCAGTTCTTAGTGTAGAAAAGGTAGCTAAGATCCGGGAAATCCTTAATTCGAGTTAAGATGACATGAAACACTGTATGAATCCTATATTCTTTACTTAAAGTCGACTAGAGTGGTAAATGTGTGTTATACAAGGCAGAATACCATTGAAATAGAGAAAGATAGACGTTCGGCAGCTTTGGAAAGCCTTACACTTCACTGAAATGTAGTACTACACTCTATAACACAGTTGAGAGACAATGTTCCTGAGCTGCCTCAGTTCATAACAGTGTATAGGAAGTTGTTTGAGAAAGTGGGCAAAGCTTATACTTGGACCAGAAGGCAGAATATAGGAAACTAAATGAAAACATGGATAATTCAGGGAAAATGAGTGTAAACAGATGAGAACTTGTTTTGAACAGCTCAAAGAGATTCTCCAGTCAGTTCTTAGTGTAGTAAAGGTAGCTAAGATCCGGGAAATCCTTAATTGGAGTTAAGATGACATGAAACAGTGTATGAATCCTATATTATTTACTTAAAGTCGACTAGAGTGGTAAATGTGTGTTATACAAGGCAGAATACCATTGAAATAGAGAAAGAAACACGTTCGGCAGCTTTGGAAAGCCTTACAGTTCACTGAAATGTAGTACTACACTCTATAACACAGTTGAGAGACAATGTTCCTGAGCTGCCTCAGTTCCTAACAGTGTGTAGGAAGTTGTTTGATAAAGTGGGCAAAGCTTATACTTGGACCAGAAGGCAGAATATAGGAAACTAAATGAAAACATGGATAATTCAGAGAAAATGACTGTAATCAGATGAGAACTTGTTTAGAACAGCTCAAACAGATTCATCAAGTAAGTTCTTAGTGTAGAAAAGGTAGCTAAGATCTGGGAAATCCTTAATTCGAGTTAAGATCACATGAAACACTATATGAATCCTATATTCTTTACTTAAAGGAGACTAGAGTGGTAAATGTGTGTTATACAAGGCAGAATACCATTGAAATAGAGAAAGAAACACGTTAGGCAGCTTTGGAAAGCCTTACACTTCACTGAAATGTAGTACTACACTCTATAACACAATTGAGAGACAATGTTCCCGAGCTGCCTCAGTTCATAACAGTGTGTAGGAAGTGTTTTGATAAAGTGGGCAAAGCTTATACTTGGACCAGAAGGCAGAATATAGGAAACTACATGAAAACATGGATAATTCGGAGAAAATGACTGTAAACCGATGAGAACTTGTTTAGAACAGCTCAAAGAGATTCTCCAAGTCAGTTCTTAGTGTAGAAAAGGTAGCTAAGATCCGGGAAATCCTTAATTCGAGTTAAGATGACATGAAACACTGTATGAATCCTATATTCTTTACTTAAAGTCGACTACAGTGGTAAATGTGTGTTATACAAGGCAGAATACCATTGAAATAGAGAAAGAAACACGTTCGGCAGCTTTGGAAAGCCTTACACTTCACTGAAATATAGTACTACACTCTATAACACAGTTGAGAGACAATGTTCCCGAGCTGCCTCAGTTCATAACAGTGTGTAGGAAGTTGTTTGATAAAGTGGGCAAAGGTTATACTTGGACCAGAAGGCAGGATATACGAAACTACATGAAAACATGGATAATTCAGGGAAAATGAGTGTAAACAGATGAGAACTTGTTTTGAACAGCTCAAAGAGATTCTCCAGTCAGTTCTTAGTGTAGTAAAGGTAGCAAAGATCCGGGAAATCCTTAATTGGAGTTAAGATGACATGAAACAGTGTATGAATCCTATATTCTTTACTTAAAGTCGACTAGAGTGGTAAATGTGTGTTATACAAGGCAGAATACCATTGAAATAGAGAAAGTAACACGTTCGGCAGCTTTGGAAAGCCTTACAGTTCACTGAAATGTAGTACTACACTCTATAACACAGTTGAGAGACAATGTTCCCGAGCTGCCTCAGTTCATAACAGTGTGTAGGAAGTTGTTTGATAAAGTGGGCAAAGCTTATACTTGGACCAGAAGGCAGAATATAGGAAACTACATGAAAACATGGATAATTCAGAGAAAATGACTGTAAACAGATGAGAACTTGTTTAGAACAGCTCAAAGAGATTCTCCAAGTCAGTTCTTAGTGTAGAAAAGGTAGCTAAGATCCGGGAAATCCTTAATTCGAGTTAAGATGACATGAAACACTATATGAATCCTATATTCTTTACTTAAAGGAGACTAGAGTGGTAAATGTGTGTTATACAAGGCAGAATACCATTGAAATAGAGAAAGAAACACGTTCGGCAGCTTTGGAAAGCCTTACAGTTCACTGAAATGTAGTACTACACTCTATAACACAGTTGAGAGACAATGTTCCTGAGCTGCCTCAGTTCATAACAGTGTGTAGGAAGTTGTTTGATAAAGTGGGCAAAGCTTATACTTGGACCAGAAGGCAGAATATAGGAAACTAAATGAAAACATGGATAATTCAGAGAAAATGACTGTAAACAGATGAGAACTTGTTTAGAACAGCTCAAACAGATTCATCAAGTAAGTTCTTAGTGTAGAAAAGGTAGCTAAGATCTGGGAAATCCTTAATTCGAGTTAAGATCACATGAAACACTATATGAATCCTATATTCTTTACTTAAAGGAGACTAGAGTGGTAAATGTGTGTTATACAAGGCAGAATACCATTGAAATAGAGAAAGAAACACGTTAGGCAGCTTTGGAAAGCCTTACACTTCACTGAAATGTAGTACTACACTCTATAACACAATTGAGAGACAATGTTCCCGAGCTGCCTCAGTTCATAACAGTGTGTAGGAAGTGTTTTGATAAAGTGGGCAAAGCTTATACTTGGACCAGAAGGCAGAATATAGGAAACTACATGAAAACATGGATAATTCGGAGAAAATGACTGTAAACCGATGAGAACTTGTTTAGAACAGCTCAAAGAGATTCTCCAAGTCAGTTCTTAGTGTAGAAAAGGTAGCTAAGATCCGGGAAATCCTTAATTCGAGTTAAGATGACATGAAACACTGTATGAATCCTATATTCTTTACTTAAAGTCGACTACAGTGGTAAATGTGTGTTATACAAGGCAGAATACCATTGAAATAGAGAAAGAAACACGTTCGGCAGCTTTGGAAAGCCTTACACTTCAATGAAATGTAGTACTACACTCTATAACACAGTTGAGAGACAATGTTCCTGAGCTGCCTCAGTTCATAACAGTGTGTAGGAAGTTGTTTGATAAAGTGGGCAAAGCTTATACTTGGACCAGAAGGCAGAATATAGGAAACTAAATGAAAACATGGATAATTCAGAGAAAATGACTGTAAACGGATGAGAACTTGTTTAGAACACCTCAAACAGATACATCAAGTAAGTTCTTAGTGTAGAAAAGGTAGCTAAGATCCGGGAAATCCTTAATTCGAGTTAAGATGACATGAAACACTATATGAATCCTATATTCTTTACTTAAAGGAGACTAGAGTGGTAAATGTGTGTTATACAAGGCAGAATACCATTGAAATAGAGAAAGAAACACGTTCGGCAGCTTTGGAAAGCCTTACACTTCACTGAAATGTAGTACTACACTCTATAACACAGTTGAGAGACAATGTTCCCGAGCTGCCTCAGTTCATAACAGTGTGTAGGAAGTTGTTTGATAAAGTGGGCAAAGTTTATACTTGGACCAGAAGGAAGAATATAGGGAACTACATGAAAACATGGATAATTCAGAGAAAATGACTGTAAACAGATGAGAACTTGTTTAGAACAGCTCAAAGAGATTCTCCAAGTCAGTTCTTAGTGTAGAAAAGGTAGCTAAGATCCGGGAAATCCTTAATTCGAGTTAAGATGACATGAAACACTGTATGAATCCTATATTCTTTACTTAAAGTCGACTAGAGTGGTAAATGTGTGTTATACAAGGCAGAATACCATTGAAATAGAGAAAGAAAGACGTTCGGCAGCTTTGGAAAGCCTTACACTTCACTGAAATGTAGTACTACACTCTATAACACAGTTGAGAGACAATGTTCCTGAGCTGCCTCAGTTCATAACAGTGTATAGGAAGTTGTTTGATAAAGTGGGCAAAGCTTATACTTGGACCAGAAGGCAGAATATATGAAACTAAATGAAAACATGGATAATTCAGGGAAAATGAGTGTAAACAGATGAGAACTTGTTTTGAACAGCTCAAAGAGATTCTCCAGTCAGTTCTTAGTGTAGTAAAGGTAGCTAAGATCCGGGAAATCCTTAATTGGAGTTAAGATGACATGAAACAGTGTATGAATCCTATATTATTTACTTAAAGTCGACTAGAGTGGTAAATGTGTGTTATACAAGGCAGAATACCATTGAAATAGAGAAAGAAACACGTTCGGCAGCTTTGGAAAGCCTTACAGTTCACTGAAATGTAGTACTACACTCTATAACACAGTTGAGAGACAATGTTCCTGAGCTGCCTCAGTTCATAACAGTGTGTAGGAAGTTGTTTGATAAAGTGGGCAAAGCTTATACTTGGACCAGAAGGCAGAATATAGGAAACTAAATGAAAACATGGATAATTCAGAGAAAATGACTGTAATCAGATGAGAACTTGTTTAGAACAGCTCAAACAGATTCATCAAGTAAGTTCTTAGTGTAGAAAAGGTAGCTAAGATCTGGGAAATCCTTAATTCGAGTTAAGATCACATGAAACACTATATGAATCCTATATTCTTTACTTAAAGGAGACTAGAGTGGTAAATGTGTGTTATACAAGGCAGAATACCATTGAAATAGAGAAAGAAACACGTTAGGCAGCTTTGGAAAGCCTTACACTTCACTGAAATGTAGTACTACACTCTATAACACAATTGAGAGACAATGTTCCCGAGCTGCCTCAGTTCATAACAGTGTGTAGGAAGTTGTTTGATAAAGTGGGCAAAGGTTATACTTGGACCAGAAGGCAGGATATAGGAAACTACATGAAAACATGGATAATTCAGAGAAAATGAGTGTAAACAGATGAGAACTTGTTTTGAACAGCTCAAAGAGATTCTCCAGTCAGTTCTTAGTGTAGGAAAGGTAGCTAAGTTCCGGGAAATCCTTAATTGGAGTTAAGATGACATGAAACACTGTATGAATCCTATATTCTTTACTTAAAGTCGACTAGAGTGGTAAATGTGTGTTATACAAGGCAGAATACCATTGAAATAGAGAAAGAAACAAGTTCGGCAGATTTGGAAAGCCTTACACTACACTGAAATGTAGTACTACACTCTATAACACAGTTGAGAGACAATGTTCCTGAGCTGCCTCAGTTCATAACAGTGTGTAGGAAGTTGTTTGATAAAGTGGGCAAAGCTTATACTTGGACCAGAAGGCAGAATATAGGAAACTAAATGAAAACATGGATAATTCAGAGAAAATGACTGTAAACAGATGAGAACTTGTTTAGAACACCTCAAACAGATACATCAAGTAAGTTCTTAGTGTAGAAAAGGTAGCTAAGATCCGGGAAATCCTTAATTCGAGTTAAGATGACATGAAACACTATATGAATCCTATATTCTTTACTTAAAGGAGACTAGAGTGGTAAATGTGTGTTATACAAGGCAGAATACCATTGAAATAGAGAAAGAAACACGTTCGGCGCTTTGGAAAGCCTTACACTTCACTGAAATGTAGTACTACACTCTATAACACAGTTGAGAGACAATGTTCCCGAGCTGCCTCAGTTCATAACAGTGTGTAGGAAGTTGTTTGATAAAGTGGGCAAAGTTTATACTTGGACCAGAAGGAAGAATATAGGGAACTACATGAAAACATGGATAATTCAGAGAAAATGACTGTAAACCGATGAGAACTTGTTTAGAACAGCTCAAAGAGATTCTCCAGTCAGTTCTTAGTGTAGTAAAGGTAGCAAAGATCCGGGAAATCCTTAATTGGAGTTAAGATGACATGAAACAGTGTATGAATCCTATATTCTTTACTTAAAGTCGACTAGAGTGGTAAATGTGTGTTATACAAGGCAGAATACCATTGAAATAGAGAAAGTAACACGTTCGGCAGCTTTGGAAAGCCTTACAGTTCACTGAAATGTAGTACTACACTCTATAACACAGTTGAGAGACAATGTTCCCGAGCTGCCTCAGTTCATAACAGTGTGTAGGAAGTTGTTTGATAAAGTGGGCAAAGCTTATACTTGGACCAGAAGGCAGAATATAGGAAACTACATGAAAACATGGATAATTCAGAGAAAATGACTGTAAACAGATGAGAACTTGTTTAGAACAGCTCAAAGAGATTCTCCAAGTCAGTTCTTAGTGTAGAAAAGGTAGCTAAGATCCGGGAAATCCTTAATTCGAGTTAAGATGACATGAAACACTATATGAATCCTATATTCTTTACTTAAAGGAGACTAGAGTGGTAAATGTGTGTTATACAAGGCAGAATACCATTGAAATAGAGAAAGAAACACGTTCGGCAGCTTTGGAAAGCCTTACAGTTCACTGAAATGTAGTACTACACTCTATAACACAGTTGAGAGACAATGTTCCTGAGCTGCCTCAGTTCATAACAGTGTGTAGGAAGTTGTTTGATAAAGTGGGCAAAGCTTATACTTGGACCAGAAGGCAGAATATAGGAAACTAAATGAAAACATGGATAATTCAGAGAAAATGACTGTAAACAGATGAGAACTTGTTTAGAACAGCTCAAACAGATTCATCAAGTAAGTTCTTAGTGTAGAAAAGGTAGCTAAGATCTGGGAAATCCTTAATTCGAGTTAAGATCACATGAAACACTATATGAATCCTATATTCTTTACTTAAAGGAGACTAGAGTGGTAAATGTGTGTTATACAAGGCAGAATACCATTGAAATAGAGAAAGAAACACGTTAGGCAGCTTTGGAAAGCCTTACACTTCACTGAAATGTAGTACTACACTCTATAACACAATTGAGAGACAATGTTCCCGAGCTGCCTCAGTTCATAACAGTGTGTAGGAAGTGTTTTGATAAAGTGGGCAAAGCTTATACTTGGACCAGAAGGCAGAATATAGGAAACTACATGAAAACATGGATAATTCGGAGAAAATGACTGTAAACCGATGAGAACTTGTTTAGAACAGCTCAAAGAGATTCTCCAAGTCAGTTCTTAGTGTAGAAAAGGTAGCTAAGATCCGGGAAATCCTTAATTCGAGTTAAGATGACATGAAACACTGTATGAATCCTATATTCTTTACTTAAAGTCGACTACAGTGGTAAATGTGTGTTATACAAGGCAGAATACCATTGAAATAGAGAAAGAAACACGTTCGGCAGCTTTGGAAAGCCTTACACTTCAATGAAATGTAGTACTACACTCTATAACACAGTTGAGAGACAATGTTCCTGAGCTGCCTCAGTTCATAACAGTGTGTAGGAAGTTGTTTGATAAAGTGGGCAAAGCTTATACTTGGACCAGAAGGCAGAATATAGGAAACTAAATGAAAACATGGATAATTCAGAGAAAATGACTGTAAACGGATGAGAACTTGTTTAGAACACCTCAAACAGATACATCAAGTAAGTTCTTAGTGTAGAAAAGGTAGCTAAGATCCGGGAAATCCTTAATTCGAGTTAAGATGACATGAAACACTATATGAATCCTATATTCTTTACTTAAAGGAGACTAGAGTGGTAAATGTGTGTTATACAAGGCAGAATACCATTGAAATAGAGAAAGAAACACGTTCGGCAGCTTTGGAAAGCCTTACACTTCACTGAAATGTAGTACTACACTCTATAACACAGTTGAGAGACAATGTTCCCGAGCTGCCTCAGTTCATAACAGTGTGTAGGAAGTTGTTTGATAAAGTGGGCAAAGTTTATACTTGGACCAGAAGGAAGAATATAGGGAACTACATGAAAACATGGATAATTCAGAGAAAATGACTGTAAACAGATGAGAACTTGTTTAGAACAGCTCAAAGAGATTCTCCAAGTCAGTTCTTAGTGTAGAAAAGGTAGCTAAGATCCGGGAAATCCTTAATTCGAGTTAAGATGACATGAAACACTGTATGAATCCTATATTCTTTACTTAAAGTCGACTAGAGTGGTAAATGTGTGTTATACAAGGCAGAATACCATTGAAATAGAGAAAGAAAGACGTTCGGCAGCTTTGGAAAGCCTTACACTTCACTGAAATGTAGTACTACACTCTATAACACAGTTGAGAGACAATGTTCCTGAGCTGCCTCAGTTCATAACAGTGTATAGGAAGTTGTTTGATAAAGTGGGCAAAGCTTATACTTGGACCAGAAGGCAGAATATATGAAACTAAATGAAAACATGGATAATTCAGGGAAAATGAGTGTAAACAGATGAGAACTTGTTTTGAACAGCTCAAAGAGATTCTCCAGTCAGTTCTTAGTGTAGTAAAGGTAGCTAAGATCCGGGAAATCCTTAATTGGAGTTAAGATGACATGAAACAGTGTATGAATCCTATATTATTTACTTAAAGTCGACTAGAGTGGTAAATGTGTGTTATACAAGGCAGAATACCATTGAAATAGAGAAAGAAACACGTTCGGCAGCTTTGGAAAGCCTTACAGTTCACTGAAATGTAGTACTACACTCTATAACACAGTTGAGAGACAATGTTCCTGAGCTGCCTCAGTTCATAACAGTGTGTAGGAAGTTGTTTGATAAAGTGGGCAAAGCTTATACTTGGACCAGAAGGCAGAATATAGGAAACTAAATGAAAACATGGATAATTCAGAGAAAATGACTGTAATCAGATGAGAACTTGTTTAGAACAGCTCAAACAGATTCATCAAGTAAGTTCTTAGTGTAGAAAAGGTAGCTAAGATCTGGGAAATCCTTAATTCGAGTTAAGATCACATGAAACACTATATGAATCCTATATTCTTTACTTAAAGGAGACTAGAGTGGTAAATGTGTGTTATACAAGGCAGAATACCATTGAAATAGAGAAAGAAACACGTTAGGCAGCTTTGGAAAGCCTTACACTTCACTGAAATGTAGTACTACACTCTATAACACAATTGAGAGACAATGTTCCCGAGCTGCCTCAGTTCATAACAGTGTGTAGGAAGTTGTTTGATAAAGTGGGCAAAGGTTATACTTGGACCAGAAGGCAGGATATAGGAAACTACATGAAAACATGGATAATTCAGAGAAAATGAGTGTAAACAGATGAGAACTTGTTTTGAACAGCTCAAAGAGATTCTCCAGTCAGTTCTTAGTGTAGGAAAGGTAGCTAAGTTCCGGGAAATCCTTAATTGGAGTTAAGATGACATGAAACACTGTATGAATCCTATATTCTTTACTTAAAGTCGACTAGAGTGGTAAATGTGTGTTATACAAGGCAGAATACCATTGAAATAGAGAAAGAAACAAGTTCGGCAGATTTGGAAAGCCTTACACTACACTGAAATGTAGTACTACACTCTATAACACAGTTGAGAGACAATGTTCCTGAGCTGCCTCAGTTCATAACAGTGTGTAGGAAGTTGTTTGATAAAGTGGGCAAAGCTTATACTTGGACCAGAAGGCAGAATATAGGAAACTAAATGAAAACATGGATAATTCAGAGAAAATGACTGTAAACAGATGAGAACTTGTTTAGAACACCTCAAACAGATACATCAAGTAAGTTCTTAGTGTAGAAAAGGTAGCTAAGATCCGGGAAATCCTTAATTCGAGTTAAGATGACATGAAACACTATATGAATCCTATATTCTTTACTTAAAGGAGACTAGAGTGGTAAATGTGTGTTATACAAGGCAGAATACCATTGAAATAGAGAAAGAAACACGTTCGGCGCTTTGGAAAGCCTTACACTTCACTGAAATGTAGTACTACACTCTATAACACAGTTGAGAGACAATGTTCCCGAGCTGCCTCAGTTCATAACAGTGTGTAGGAAGTTGTTTGATAAAGTGGGCAAAGTTTATACTTGGACCAGAAGGAAGAATATAGGGAACTACATGAAAACATGGATAATTCAGAGAAAATGACTGTAAACCGATGAGAACTTGTTTAGAACAGCTCAAAGAGATTCTCCAAGTCAGTTCTTAGTGTAGAAAAGGTAGCTAAGATCCGGGAAATCCTTAATTCGAGTTAAGATGACATGAAACACTGTATGAATCCTATATCTTTACTTAAAGTCGACTACAGTGGTAAATGTGTGTTATACAAGGCAGAATACCATTGAAATAGAGAAAGAAACACGTTCGGCAGCTTTGGAAAGCCTTACACTTCACTGAAATATAGTACTACACTCTATAACACAGTTGAGAGACAATGTTCCCGAGCTGCCTCAGTTCATAACAGTGTGTAGGAAGTTGTTTGATAAAGTGGGCAAAGGTTATACTTGGACCAGAAGGCAGGATATACGAAACTACATGAAAACATGGATAATTCAGGGAAAATGAGTGTAAACAGAAGAGAACTTGTTTTGAACAGCTCAAAGAGATTCTCCAGTCAGTTCTTAGTGTAGTAAAGGTAGCAAAGATCCGGGAAATCCTTAATTGGAGTTAAGATGACATGAAACAGTGTATGAATCCTATATTCTTTACTTAAAGTCGACTAGAGTGGTAAATGTGTGTTATACAAGGCAGAATACCATTGAAATAGAGAAAGTAACACGTTCGGCAGCTTTGGAAAGCCTTACAGTTCACTGAAATGTAGTACTACACTCTATAACACAGTTGAGAGACAATGTTCCCGAGCTGCCTCAGTTCATAACAGTGTGTAGGAAGTTGTTTGATAAAGTGGGCAAAGCTTATACTTGGACCAGAAGGCAGAATATAGGAAACTACATGAAAACATGGATAATTCAGAGAAAATGACTGTAAACAGATGAGAACTTGTTTAGAACAGCTCAAAGAGATTCTCCAAGTCAGTTCTTAGTGTAGAAAAGGTAGCTAAGATCCGGGAAATCCTTAATTCGAGTTAAGATGACATGAAACACTATATGAATCCTATATTCTTTACTTAAAGGAGACTAGAGTGGTAAATGTGTGTTATACAAGGCAGAATACCATTGAAATAGAGAAAGAAACACGTTCGGCAGCTTTGGAAAGCCTTACAGTTCACTGAAATGTAGTACTACACTCTATAACACAGTTGAGAGACAATGTTCCTGAGCTGCCTCAGTTCATAACAGTGTGTAGGAAGTTGTTTGATAAAGTGGGCAAAGCTTATACTTGGACCAGAAGGCAGAATATAGGAAACTAAATGAAAACATGGATAATTCAGAGAAAATGACTGTAAACAGATGAGAACTTGTTTAGAACAGCTCAAACAGATTCATCAAGTAAGTTCTTAGTGTAGAAAAGGTAGCTAAGATCTGGGAAATCCTTAATTCGAGTTAAGATCACATGAAACACTATATGAATCCTATATTCTTTACTTAAAGGAGACTAGAGTGGTAAATGTGTGTTATACAAGGCAGAATACCATTGAAATAGAGAAAGAAACACGTTAGGCAGCTTTGGAAAGCCTTACACTTCACTGAAATGTAGTACTACACTCTATAACACACTTGAGAGACAATGTTCCCGAGCTGCCTCAGTTCATAACAGTGTGTAGGAAGTGTTTTGATAAAGTGGGCAAAGCTTATACTTGGACCAGAAGGCAGAATATAGGAAACTACATGAAAACATGGATAATTCGGAGAAAATGACTGTAAACCGATGAGAACTTGTTTAGAACAGCTCAAAGAGATTCTCCAAGTCAGTTCTTAGTGTAGAAAAGGTAGCTAAGATCCGGGAAATCCTTAATTCGAGTTAAGATGACATGAAACACTGTATGAATCCTATATTCTTTACTTAAAGTCGACTACAGTGGTAAATGTGTGTTATACAAGGCAGAATACCATTGAAATAGAGAAAGAAACACGTTCGGCAGCTTTGGAAAGCCTTACACTTCAATGAAATGTAGTACTACACTCTATAACACAGTTGAGAGACAATGTTCCTGAGCTGCCTCAGTTCATAACAGTGTGTAGGAAGTTGTTTGATAAAGTGGGCAAAGCTTATACTTGGACCAGAAGGCAGAATATAGGAAACTAAATGAAAACATGGATAATTCAGAGAAAATGACTGTAAACGGATGAGAACTTGTTTAGAACACCTCAAACAGATACATCAAGTAAGTTCTTAGTGTAGAAAAGGTAGCTAAGATCCGGGAAATCCTTAATTCGAGTTAAGATGACATGAAACACTATATGAATCCTATATTCTTTACTTAAAGGAGACTAGAGTGGTAAATGTGTGTTATACAAGGCAGAATACCATTGAAATAGAGAAAGAAACACGTTCGGCAGCTTTGGAAAGCCTTACACTTCACTGAAATGTAGTACTACACTCTATAACACAGTTGAGAGACAATGTTCCCGAGCTGCCTCAGTTCATAACAGTGTGTAGGAAGTTGTTTGATAAAGTGGGCAAAGTTTATACTTGGACCAGAAGGAAGAATATAGGGAACTACATGAAAACATGGATAATTCAGAGAAAATGACTGTAAACAGATGAGAACTTGTTTAGAACAGCTCAAAGAGATTCTCCAAGTCAGTTCTTAGTGTAGAAAAGGTAGCTAAGATCCGGGAAATCCTTAATTCGAGTTAAGATGACATGAAACACTGTATGAATCCTATATTCTTTACTTAAAGTCGACTAGAGTGGTAAATGTGTGTTATACAAGGCAGAATACCATTGAAATAGAGAAAGAAAGAAGTTCGGCAGCTTTGGAAAGCCTTACACTTCACTGAAATGTAGTACTACACTCTATAACACAGTTGAGAGACAATGTTCCTGAGCTGCCTCAGTTCATAACAGTGTATAGGAAGTTGTTTGATAAAGTGGGCAAAGCTTATACTTGGACCAGAAGGCAGAATATATGAAACTAAATGAAAACATGGATAATTCAGGGAAAATGAGTGTAAACAGATGAGAACTTGTTTTGAACAGCTCAAAGAGATTCTCCAGTCAGTTCTTAGTGTAGTAAAGGTAGCTAAGATCCGGGAAATCCTTAATTGGAGTTAAGATGACATGAAACAGTGTATGAATCCTATATTATTTACTTAAAGTCGACTAGAGTGGTAAATGTGTGTTATACAAGGCAGAATACCATTGAAATAGAGAAAGAAACACGTTCGGCAGCTTTGGAAAGCCTTACAGTTCACTGAAATGTAGTACTACACTCTATAACACAGTTGAGAGACAATGTTCCTGAGCTGCCTCAGTTCATAACAGTGTGTAGGAAGTTGTTTGATAAAGTGGGCAAAGCTTATACTTGGACCAGAAGGCAGAATATAGGAAACTAAATGAAAACATGGATAATTCAGAGAAAATGACTGTAATCAGATGAGAACTTGTTTAGAACAGCTCAAACAGATTCATCAAGTAAGTTCTTAGTGTAGAAAAGGTAGCTAAGATCTGGGAAATCCTTAATTCGAGTTAAGATCACATGAAACACTATATGAATCCTATATTCTTTACTTAAAGGAGACTAGAGTGGTAAATGTGTGTTATACAAGGCAGAATACCATTGAAATAGAGAAAGAAACACGTTAGGCAGCTTTGGAAAGCCTTACACTTCACTGAAATGTAGTACTACACTCTATAACACAATTGAGAGACAATGTTCCCGAGCTGCCTCAGTTCATAACAGTGTGTAGGAAGTTGTTTGATAAAGTGGGCAAAGGTTATACTTGGACCAGAAGGCAGGATATAGGAAACTACATGAAAACATGGATAATTCAGAGAAAATGAGTGTAAACAGATGAGAACTTGTTTTGAACAGCTCAAAGAGATTCTCCAGTCAGTTCTTAGTGTAGGAAAGGTAGCTAAGTTCCGGGAAATCCTTAATTGGAGTTAAGATGACATGAAACACTGTATGAATCCTATATTCTTTACTTAAAGTCGACTAGAGTGGTAAATGTGTGTTATACAAGGCAGAATACCATTGAAATAGAGAAAGAAACAAGTTCGGCAGATTTGGAAAGCCTTACACTACACTGAAATGTAGTACTACACTCTATAACACAGTTGAGAGACAATGTTCCTGAGCTGCCTCAGTTCATAACAGTGTGTAGGAAGTTGTTTGATAAAGTGGGCAAAGCTTATACTTGGACCAGAAGGCAGAATATAGGAAACTAAATGAAAACATGGATAATTCAGAGAAAATGACTGTAAACAGATGAGAACTTGTTTAGAACACCTCAAACAGATACATCAAGTAAGTTCTTAGTGTAGAAAAGGTAGCTAAGATCCGGGAAATCCTTAATTCGAGTTAAGATGACATGAAACACTATATGAATCCTATATTCTTTACTTAAAGGAGACTAGAGTGGTAAATGTGTGTTATACAAGGCAGAATACCATTGAAATAGAGAAAGAAACACGTTCGGCGCTTTGGAAAGCCTTACACTTCACTGAAATGTAGTACTACACTCTATAACACAGTTGAGAGACAATGTTCCCGAGCTGCCTCAGTTCATAACAGTGTGTAGGAAGTTGTTTGATAAAGTGGGCAAAGTTTATACTTGGACCAGAAGGAAGAATATAGGGAACTACATGAAAACATGGATAATTCAGAGAAAATGACTGTAAACCGATGAGAACTTGTTTAGAACAGCTCAAAGAGATTCTCCAAGTCAGTTCTTAGTGTAGAAAAGGTAGCTAAGATCCGGGAAATCCTTAATTCGAGTTAAGATGACATGAAACACTGTATGAATCCTATATCTTTACTTAAAGTCGACTACAGTGGTAAATGTGTGTTATACAAGGCAGAATACCATTGAAATAGAGAAAGAAACACGTTCGGCAGCTTTGGAAAGCCTTACACTTCACTGAAATATAGTACTACACTCTATAACACAGTTGAGAGACAATGTTCCCGAGCTGCCTCAGTTCATAACAGTGTGTAGGAAGTTGTTTGATAAAGTGGGCAAAGGTTATACTTGGACCAGAAGGCAGGATATACGAAACTACATGAAAACATGGATAATTCAGGGAAAATGAGTGTAAACAGAAGAGAACTTGTTTTGAACAGCTCAAAGAGATTCTCCAGTCAGTTCTTAGTGTAGTAAAGGTAGCAAAGATCCGGGAAATCCTTAATTGGAGTTAAGATGACATGAAACAGTGTATGAATCCTATATTCTTTACTTAAAGTCGACTAGAGTGGTAAATGTGTGTTATACAAGGCAGAATACCATTGAAATAGAGAAAGTAACACGTTCGGCAGCTTTGGAAAGCCTTACAGTTCACTGAAATGTAGTACTACACTCTATAACACAGTTGAGAGACAATGTTCCCGAGCTGCCTCAGTTCATAACAGTGTGTAGGAAGTTGTTTGATAAAGTGGGCAAAGCTTATACTTGGACCAGAAGGCAGAATATAGGAAACTACATGAAAACATGGATAATTCAGAGAAAATGACTGTAAACAGATGAGAACTTGTTTAGAACAGCTCAAAGAGATTCTCCAAGTCAGTTCTTAGTGTAGAAAAGGTAGCTAAGATCCGGGAAATCCTTAATTCGAGTTAAGATGACATGAAACACTATATGAATCCTATATTCTTTACTTAAAGGAGACTAGAGTGGTAAATGTGTGTTATACAAGGCAGAATACCATTGAAATAGAGAAAGAAACACGTTCGGCAGCTTTGGAAAGCCTTACAGTTCACTGAAATGTAGTACTACACTCTATAACACAGTTGAGAGACAATGTTCCTGAGCTGCCTCAGTTCATAACAGTGTGTAGGAAGTTGTTTGATAAAGTGGGCAAAGCTTATACTTGGACCAGAAGGCAGAATATAGGAAACTAAATGAAAACATGGATAATTCAGAGAAAATGACTGTAAACAGATGAGAACTTGTTTAGAACAGCTCAAACAGATTCATCAAGTAAGTTCTTAGTGTAGAAAAGGTAGCTAAGATCTGGGAAATCCTTAATTCGAGTTAAGATCACATGAAACACTATATGAATCCTATATTCTTTACTTAAAGGAGACTAGAGTGGTAAATGTGTGTTATACAAGGCAGAATACCATTGAAATAGAGAAAGAAACACGTTAGGCAGCTTTGGAAAGCCTTACACTTCACTGAAATGTAGTACTACACTCTATAACACAATTGAGAGACAATGTTCCCGAGCTGCCTCAGTTCATAACAGTGTGTAGGAAGTGTTTTGATAAAGTGGGCAAAGCTTATACTTGGACCAGAAGGCAGAATATAGGAAACTACATGAAAACATGGATAATTCGGAGAAAATGACTGTAAACCGATGAGAACTTGTTTAGAACAGCTCAAAGAGATTCTCCAAGTCAGTTCTTAGTGTAGAAAAGGTAGCTAAGATCCGGGAAATCCTTAATTCGAGTTAAGATGACATGAAACACTGTATGAATCCTATATTCTTTACTTAAAGTCGACTACAGTGGTAAATGTGTGTTATACAAGGCAGAATACCATTGAAATAGAGAAAGAAACACGTTCGGCAGCTTTGGAAAGCCTTACACTTCAATGAAATGTAGTACTACACTCTATAACACAGTTGAGAGACAATGTTCCTGAGCTGCCTCAGTTCATAACAGTGTGTAGGAAGTTGTTTGATAAAGTGGGCAAAGCTTATACTTGGACCAGAAGGCAGAATATAGGAAACTAAATGAAAACATGGATAATTCAGAGAAAATGACTGTAAACGGATGAGAACTTGTTTAGAACACTTCAAACAGATACATCAAGTAAGTTCTTAGTGTAGAAAAGGTAGCTAAGATCCGGGAAATCCTTAATTCGAGTTAAGATGACATGAAACACTATATGAATCCTATATTCTTTACTTAAAGGAGACTAGAGTGGTAAATGTGTGTTATACAAGGCAGAATACCATTGAAATAGAGAAAGAAACACGTTCGGCAGCTTTGGAAAGCCTTACACTTCACTGAAATGTAGTACTACACTCTATAGCATAGTTGAGAGACAATGTTCCCGAGCTGCCTCAGTTCATAACAGTGTGTAGGAAGTTGTTTGATAAAGTGGGCAAAGTTTATACTTGGACCAGAAGGAAGAATATAGGGAACTACATGAAAACATGGATAATTCAGAGAAAATGACTGTAAACAGATGAGAACTTGTTTAGAACAGCTCAAAGAGATTCTCCAAGTCAGTTCTTAGTGTAGAAAAGGTAGCTAAGATCCGGGAAATCCTTAATTCGAGTTAAGATGACATGAAACACTGTATGAATCCTATATTCTTTACTTAAAGTCGACTAGAGTGGTAAATGTGTGTTATACAAGGCAGAATACCATTGAAATAGAGAAAGATAGACGTTCGGCAGCTTTGGAAAGCCTTACACTTCACTGAAATGTAGTACTACACTCTATAACACAGTTGAGAGACAATGTTCCTGAGCTGCCTCAGTTCATAACAGTGTATAGGAAGTTGTTTGATAAAGTGGGCAAAGCTTATACTTGGACCAGAAGGCAGAATATAGGAAACTAAATGAAAACATGGATAATTCAGGGAAAATGAGTGTAAACAGATGAGAACTTGTTTTGAACAGCTCAAAGAGATTCTCCAGTCAGTTCTTAGTGTAGTAAAGGTAGCTAAGATCCGGGAAATCCTTAATTGGAGTTAAGATGACATGAAACAGTGTATGAATCCTATATTATTTACTTAAAGTCGACTAGAGTGGTAAATGTGTGTTATACAAGGCAGAATACCATTGAAATAGAGAAAGAAACACGTTCGGCAGCTTTGGAAAGCCTTACAGTTCACTGAAATGTAGTACTACACTCTATAACACAGTTGAGAGACAATGTTCCTGAGCTGCCTCAGTTCATAACAGTGTGTAGGAAGTTGTTTGATAAAGTGGGCAAAGCTTATACTTGGACCAGAAGGCAGAATATAGGAAACTAAATGAAAACATGGATAATTCAGAGAAAATGACTGTAATCAGATGAGAACTTGTTTAGAACAGCTCAAACAGATTCATCAAGTAAGTTCTTAGTGTAGAAAAGGTAGCTAAGATCTGGGAAATCCTTAATTCGAGTTAAGATCACATGAAACACTATATGAATCCTATATTCTTTACTTAAAGGAGACTAGAGTGGTAAATGTGTGTTATACAAGGCAGAATACAATTGAAATAGAGAAAGAAACACGTTCGGCAGCTTTGGAAAGCCTTACACTTCACTGAAATATAGTACTACACTCTATAAAACAGTTGAGAGACAATGTTCCCGAGCTGCCTCAGTTCATAACAGTGTGTAGGAAGTTGTTTGATAAAGTGGGCAAAGGTTATACTTGGACCAGAAGGCAGGATATAGGAAACTACATGAAAACATGGATAATTCAGAGAAAATGAGTGTAAACAGATGAGAACTTGTTTTGAACAGCTCAAAGAGATTCTCCAGTCAGTTCTTAGTGTAGTAAAGGTAGCTAAGTTCCGGGAAATCCTTAATTGGAGTTAAGATGACATGAAACACTGTATGAATCCTATATTCTTTACTTAAAGTCGACTAGAGTGGTAAATGTGTGTTATACAAGGCAGAATACCATTGAAATAGAGAAAGAAACACGTTCGGCAGCTTTGGAAAGCCTTACACTTCACTGAAATGTAGTACTACACTCTATAACACAGTTGAGAGACAATGTTCCTGAGCTGCCTCAGTTCATAACAGTGTATAGGAAGTTGTTTGATAAAGTGGGCAAAGCTTATACTTGGACCAGAAGGCAGAATATAGGAAACTAAATGAAAACATGGATAATTCAGGGAAAATGAGTGTAAACAGATGAGAACTTGTTTTGAACAGCTCAAAGAGATTCTCCAGTCAGTTCTTAGTGTAGTAAAGGTAGCTAAGATCCGGGAAATCCTTAATTGGAGTTAAGATGACATGAAACAGTGTATGAATCCTATATTATTTACTTAAAGTCGACTAGAGTGGTAAATGTGTGTTATACAAGGCAGAATACCATTGAAATAGAGAAAGAAACACGTTCGGCAGCTTTGGAAAGCCTTACAGTTCACTGAAATGTAGTACTACACTCTATAACACAGTTGAGAGACAATGTTCCTGAGCTGCCTCAGTTCATAACAGTGTGTAGGAAGTTGTTTGATAAAGTGGGCAAAGCTTATACTTGGACCAGAAGGCAGAATATAGGAAACTAAATGAAAACATGGATAATTCAGAGAAAATGACTGTAATCAGATGAGAACTTGTTTAGAACAGCTCAAACAGATTCATCAAGTAAGTTCTTAGTGTAGAAAAGGTAGCTAAGATCTGGGAAATCCTTAATTCGAGTTAAGATCACATGAAACACTATATGAATCCTATATTCTTTACTTAAAGGAGACTAGAGTGGTAAATGTGTGTTATACAAGGCAGAATACCATTGAAATAGAGAAAGAAACACGTTAGGCAGCTTTGGAAAGCCTTACACTTCACTGAAATGTAGTACTACACTCTATAACACAATTGAGAGACAATGTTCCCGAGCTGCCTCAGTTCATAACAGTGTGTAGGAAGTGTTTTGATAAAGTGGGCAAAGCTTATACTTGGACCAGAAGGCAGAATATAGGAAACTACATGAAAACATGGATAATTCGGAGAAAATGACTGTAAACCGATGAGAACTTGTTTAGAACAGCTCAAAGAGATTCTCCAAGTCAGTTCTTAGTGTAGAAAAGGTAGCTAAGATCCGGGAAATCCTTAATTCGAGTTAAGATGACATGAAACACTGTATGAATCCTATATTCTTTACTTAAAGTCGACTACAGTGGTAAATGTGTGTTATACAAGGCAGAATACCATTGAAATAGAGAAAGAAACACGTTCGGCAGCTTTGGAAAGCCTTACACTTCACTGAAATATAGTACTACACTCTATAACACAGTTGAGAGACAATGTTCCCGAGCTGCCTCAGTTCATAACAGTGTGTAGGAAGTTGTTTGATAAAGTGGGCAAAGGTTATACTTGGACCAGAAGGCAGGATATAGGAAACTACATGAAAACATGGATAATTCAGAGAAAATGAGTGTAAACAGATGAGAACTTGTTTTGAACAGCTCAAAGAGATTCTCCAGTCAGTTCTTAGTGTAGTAAAGGTAGCTAAGTTCCGGGAAATCCTTAATTGGAGTTAAGATGACATGAAACACTGTATGAATCCTATATTCTTTACTTAAAGTCGACTAGAGTGGTAAATGTGTGTTATACAAGGCAGAATACCATTGAAATAGAGAAAGAAACAAGTTCGGCAGATTTGGAAAGCCTTACACTACACTGAAATGTAGTACTACACTCTATAACACAGTTGAGAGACAATGTTCCTGAGCTGCCTCAGTTCATAACAGTGTGTAGGAAGTTGTTTGATAAAGTGGGCAAAGCTTATACTTGGACCAGAAGGCAGAATATAGGAAACTAAATGAAAACATGGATAATTCAGAGAAAATGACTGTAAACAGATGAGAACTTGTTTAGAACACCTCAAACAGATACATCAAGTAAGTTCTTAGTGTAGAAAAGGTAGCTAAGATCCGGGAAATCCTTAATTCGAGTTAAGATGACATGAAACACTATATGAATCCTATATTCTTTACTTAAAGGAGACTAGAGTGGTAAATGTGTGTTATACAAGGCAGAATACCATTGAAATAGAGAAAGAAACACGTTCGGCAGCTTTGGAAAGCCTTACACTTCACTGAAATGTAGTACTACACTCTATAACACAGTTGAGAGACAATGTTCCCGAGCTGCCTCAGTTCATAACAGTGTGTAGGAAGTTGTTTGATAAAGTGGGCAAAGTTTATACTTGGACCAGAAGGAAGAATATAGGGAACTACATGAAAACATGGATAATTCAGAGAAAATGACTGTAAACAGATGATAACTTGTTTAGAACAGCTCAAAGAGATTCTCCAAGTCAGTTCTTAGTGTAGAAAAGGTAGCTAAGATCCGGGAAATCCTTAATTCGAGTTAAGATGACATGAAACACTGTATGAATCCTATATTCTTTACTTAAAGTCGACTACAGTGGTAAATGTGTGTTATACAAGGCAGAATACCATTGAAATAGAGAAAGAAACACGTTCGGCAGCTTTGGAAAGCCTTACACTTCACTGAAATATAGTACTACACTCTATAACACAGTTGAGAGACAATGTTCCCGAGCTGCCTCAGTTCATAACAGTGTGTAGGAAGTTGTTTGATAAAGTGGGCAAAGGTTATACTTGGACCAGAAGGCAGGATATACGAAACTACATGAAAACATGGATAATTCAGGGAAAATGAGTGTAAACAGATGAGAACTTGTTTTGAACAGCTCAAAGAGATTCTCCAGTCAGTTCTTAGTGTAGTAAAGGTAGCAAAGATCCGGGAAATCCTTAATTGGAGTTAAGATGACATGAAACAGTGTATGAATCCTATATTATTTACTTAAAGTCAACTAGAGTGGTAAATGTGTGTTATACAAGGCAGAATACCATTGAAATAGAGAAAGAAACACGTTCGGCAGCTTTGGAAAGCCTTACAGTTCACTGAAATGTAGTACTACACTCTATAACACAGTTGAGAGACAATGTTCCTGAGCTGCCTCAGTTCATAACAGTGTGTAGGAAGTTGTTTGATAAAGTGGGCAAAGCTTATACTTGGACCAGAAGGCAGAATATAGGAAACTAAATGAAAACATGGATAATTCAGAGAAAATGACTGTAAACAGATGAGAACTTGTTTAGAACAGCTCAAACAGATTCATCAAGTAAGTTCTTAGTGTAGAAAAGGTAGCTAAGATCTGGGAAATCCTTAATTCGAGTTAAGATCACATGAAACACTATATGAATCCTATATTCTTTACTTAAAGGAGACTAGAGTGGTAAATGTGTGTTATACAAGGCAGAATACCATTGAAATAGAGAAAGAAACACGTTAGGCAGCTTTGGAAAGCCTTACACTTCACTGAAATGTAGTACTACACTCTATAACACAATTGAGAGACAATGTTCCCGAGCTGCCTCAGTTCATAACAGTGTGTAGGAAGTGTTTTGATAAAGTGGGCAAAGCTTATACTTGGACCAGAAGGCAGAATATAGGAAACTACATGAAAACATGGATAATTCGGAGAAAATGACTGTAAACCGATGAGAACTTGTTTAGAACAGCTCAAAGAGATTCTCCAAGTCAGTTCTTAGTGTAGAAAAGGTAGCTAAGATCCGGGAAATCCTTAATTCGAGTTAAGATGACATGAAACACTGTATGAATCCTATATTCTTTACTTAAAGTCGACTACAGTGGTAAATGTGTGTTATACAAGGCAGAATACCATTGAAATAGAGAAAGAAACACGTTCGGCAGCTTTGGAAAGCCTTACACTTCACTGAAATATCGTACTACACTCTATAACACAGTTGAGAGACAATGTTCCCGAGCTGCCTCAGTTCATAACAGTGTGTAGGAAGTTGTTTGAAAAAGTGGGCAAAGGTTATACTTGGACCAGAAGGCAGGATATAGGAAACTACATGAAAACATGGATAATTCAGAGAAAATGAGTGTAAACAGATGAGAACTTGTTTTGAACAGCTCAAAAGATTCTCCAGTCAGTTCTTAGTGTAGTAAAGGTAGCTAAGTTCCGGGAAATCCTTAATTGGAGTTAAGATGACATGAAACACTGTATGAATCCTATATTCTTTACTTAAAGTCGACTAGAGTGGTAAATGTGTGTTATACAAGGCAGAATACCATTGAAATAGAGAAAGAAACACGTTCGGCAGCTTTGGAAAGCCTTACACTTCACTGAAATGTAGTACTACACTCTATAACACAGTTGAGAGACAATGTTCCTGAGCTGCCTCAGTTCATAACAGTGTGTAGGAAGTTGTTTGATAAAGTGGGCAAAGCTTATACTTGGACCAGAAGGCAGAATATAGGAAACTAAATGAAAACATGGATAATTCAGGGAAAATGAGTGTAAACAGATGAGAACTTGTTTAGAACAGCTCAAAGAGATTCTCCAAGTCAGTTCTTAGTGTAGAAAAGGTAGCTAAGATCCGGGAAATCCTTAATTCGAGTTAAGATGACATGAAACACTGTATGAATCCTATATTCTTTACTTAAAGTCGACTACAGTGGTAAATGTGTGTTATACAAGGCAGAATACCATTGAAATAGAGAAAGAAACACGTTCGGCAGCTTTGGAAAGCCTTACACTTCACTGAAATGTAGTACTACACTCTATAACATAGTTGAGAGACAATGTTCCCGAGCTGCCTCAGTTCATAACAGTGTGTAGGAAGTTGTTTGATAAAGTGGGCAAAGTTTATACTTGGACCAGAAGGAAGAATATAGGGAACTACATGAAAACATGGATAATTCAGAGAAAATGACTGTAAACAGATGAGAACTTGTTTAGAACAGCTCAAAGAGATTCTCCAAGTCAGTTCTTAGTGTAGAAAAGGTAGCTAAGATCCGGGAAATCCTTAATTCGAGTTAAGATGACATGAAACACTGTATGAATCCTATATTCTTTACTTAAAGTCGACTAGAGTGGTAAATGTGTGTTATACAAGGCAGAATACCATTGAAATAGAGAAAGATAGACGTTCGGCAGCTTTGGAAAGCCTTACACTTCACTGAAATGTAGTACTACACTCTATAACACAGTTGAGAGACAATGTTCCTGAGCTGCCTCAGTTCATAACAGTGTATAGGAAGTTGTTTGATAAAGTGGGCAAAGCTTATACTTGGACCAGAAGGCAGAATATAGGAAACTAAATGAAAACATGGATAATTCAGGGAAAATGAGTGTAAACAGATGAGAACTTGTTTTGAACAGCTCAAAGAGATTCTCCAGTCAGTTCTTAGTGTAGTAAAGGTAGCTAAGATCCGGGAAATCCTTAATTGGAGTTAAGATGACATGAAACAGTGTATGAATCCTATATTATTTACTTAAAGTCGACTAGAGTGGTAAATGTGTGTTATACAAGGCAGAATACCATTGAAATAGAGAAAGAAACACGTTCGGCAGCTTTGGAAAGCCTTACAGTTCACTGAAATGTAGTACTACACTCTATAACACAGTTGAGAGACAATGTTCCTGAGCTGCCTCAGTTCATAACAGTGTGTAGGAAGTTGTTTGATAAAGTGGGCAAAGCTTATACTTGGACCAGAAGGCAGAATATAGGAAACTAAATGAAAACATGGATAATTCAGAGAAAATGACTGTAATCAGATGAGAACTTGTTTAGAACAGCTCAAACAGATTCATCAAGTAAGTTCTTAGTGTAGAAAAGGTAGCTAAGATCTGGGAAATCCTTAATTCGAGTTAAGATCACATGAAACACTATATGAATCCTATATTCTTTACTTAAAGGAGACTAGAGTGGTAAATGTGTGTTATACAAGGCAGAATACCATTGAAATAGAGAAAGAAACACGTTAGGCAGCTTTGGAAAGCCTTACACTTCACTGAAATGTAGTACTACACTCTATAACACAATTGAGAGACAATGTTCCCGAGCTGCCTCAGTTCATAACAGTGTGTAGGAAGTGTTTTGATAAAGTGGGCAAAGCTTATACTTGGACCAGAAGGCAGAATATAGGAAACTACATGAAAACATGGATAATTCGGAGAAAATGACTGTAAACCGATGAGAACTTGTTTAGAACAGCTCAAAGAGATTCTCCAAGTCAGTTCTTAGTGTAGAAAAGGTAGCTAAGATCCGGGAAATCCTTAATTCGAGTTAAGATGACATGAAACACTGTATGAATCCTATATTCTTTACTTAAAGTCGACTACAGTGGTAAATGTGTGTTATACAAGGCAGAATACAATTGAAATAGAGAAAGAAACACGTTCGGCAGCTTTGGAAAGCCTTACACTTCACTGAAATATAGTACTACACTCTATAAAACAGTTGAGAGACAATGTTCCCGAGCTGCCTCAGTTCATAACAGTGTGTAGGAAGTTGTTTGATAAAGTGGGCAAAGGTTATACTTGGACCAGAAGGCAGGATATAGGAAACTACATGAAAACATGGATAATTCAGAGAAAATGAGTGTAAACAGATGAGAACTTGTTTTGAACAGCTCAAAGAGATTCTCCAGTCAGTTCTTAGTGTAGTAAAGGTAGCTAAGTTCCGGGAAATCCTTAATTGGAGTTAAGATGACATGAAACACTGTATGAATCCTATATTCTTTACTTAAAGTCGACTAGAGTGGTAAATGTGTGTTATACAAGGCAGAATACCATTGAAATAGAGAAAGAAACACGTTCGGCAGCTTTGGAAAGCCTTACACTTCACTGAAATGTAGTACTACACTCTATAACACAGTTGAGAGACAATGTTCCTGAGCTGCCTCAGTTCATAACAGTGTATAGGAAGTTGTTTGATAAAGTGGGCAAAGCTTATACTTGGACCAGAAGGCAGAATATAGGAAACTAAATGAAAACATGGATAATTCAGGGAAAATGAGTGTAAACAGATGAGAACTTGTTTTGAACAGCTCAAAGAGATTCTCCAGTCAGTTCTTAGTGTAGTAAAGGTAGCTAAGATCCGGGAAATCCTTAATTGGAGTTAAGATGACATGAAACAGTGTATGAATCCTATATTATTTACTTAAAGTCGACTAGAGTGGTAAATGTGTGTTATACAAGGCAGAATACCATTGAAATAGAGAAAGAAACACGTTCGGCAGCTTTGGAAAGCCTTACAGTTCACTGAAATGTAGTACTACACTCTATAACACAGTTGAGAGACAATGTTCCTGAGCTGCCTCAGTTCATAACAGTGTGTAGGAAGTTGTTTGATAAAGTGGGCAAAGCTTATACTTGGACCAGAAGGCAGAATATAGGAAACTAAATGAAAACATGGATAATTCAGAGAAAATGACTGTAATCAGATGAGAACTTGTTTAGAACAGCTCAAACAGATTCATCAAGTAAGTTCTTAGTGTAGAAAAGGTAGCTAAGATCTGGGAAATCCTTAATTCGAGTTAAGATCACATGAAACACTATATGAATCCTATATTCTTTACTTAAAGGAGACTAGAGTGGTAAATGTGTGTTATACAAGGCAGAATACCATTGAAATAGAGAAAGAAACACGTTAGGCAGCTTTGGAAAGCCTTACACTTCACTGAAATGTAGTACTACACTCTATAACACAATTGAGAGACAATGTTCCCGAGCTGCCTCAGTTCATAACAGTGTGTAGGAAGTGTTTTGATAAAGTGGGCAAAGCTTATACTTGGACCAGAAGGCAGAATATAGGAAACTACATGAAAACATGGATAATTCGGAGAAAATGACTGTAAACCGATGAGAACTTGTTTAGAACAGCTCAAAGAGATTCTCCAAGTCAGTTCTTAGTGTAGAAAAGGTAGCTAAGATCCGGGAAATCCTTAATTCGAGTTAATATGACATGAAACACTGTATGAATCCTATATTCTTTACTTAAAGTCGACTACAGTGGTAAATGTGTGTTATACAAGGCAGAATACCATTGAAATAGAGAAAGAAACACGTTCGGCAGCTTTGGAAAGCCTTACACTTCACTGAAATATAGTACTACACTCTATAACACAGTTGAGAGACAATGTTCCCGAGCTGCCTCAGTTCATAACAGTGTGTAGGAAGTTGTTTGATAAAGTGGGCAAAGGTTATACTTGGACCAGAAGGCAGGATATAGGAAACTACATGAAAACATGGATAATTCAGAGAAAATGAGTGTAAACAGATGAGAACTTGTTTTGAACAGCTCAAAGAGATTCTCCAGTCAGTTCTTAGTGTAGTAAAGGTAGCTAAGTTCCGGGAAATCCTTAATTGGAGTTAAGATGACATGAAACACTGTATGAATCCTATATTCTTTACTTAAAGTCGACTAGAGTGGTAAATGTGTGTTATACAAGGCAGAATACCATTGAAATAGAGAAAGAAACAAGTTCGGCAGATTTGGAAAGCCTTACACTACACTGAAATGTAGTACTACACTCTATAACACAGTTGAGAGACAATGTTCCTGAGCTGCCTCAGTTCATAACAGTGTGTAGGAAGTTGTTTGATAAAGTGGGCAAAGCTTATACTTGGACCAGAAGGCAGAATATAGGAAACTAAATGAAAACATGGATAATTCAGAGAAAATGACTGTAAACAGATGAGAACTTGTTTAGAACACCTCAAACAGATACATCAAGTAAGTTCTTAGTGTAGAAAAGGTAGCTAAGATCCGGGAAATCCTTAATTCGAGTTAAGATGACATGAAACACTATATGAATCCTATATTCTTTACTTAAAGGAGACTAGAGTGGTAAATGTGTGTTATACAAGGCAGAATACCATTGAAATAGAGAAAGAAACACGTTCGGCAGCTTTGGAAAGCCTTACACTTCACTGAAATGTAGTACTACACTCTATAACACAGTTGAGAGACAATGTTCCCGAGCTGCCTCAGTTCATAACAGTGTGTAGGAAGTTGTTTGATAAAGTGGGCAAAGTTTATACTTGGACCAGAAGGAAGAATATAGGGAACTACATGAAAACATGGATAATTCAGAGAAAATGACTGTAAACAGATGAGAACTTGTTTTGAACAGCTCAAAAGATTCTCCAGTCAGTTCTTAGTGTAGTAAAGGTAGCTAAGTTCCGGGAAATCCTTAATTGGAGTTAAGATGACATGAAACACTGTATGAATCCTATATTCTTTACTTAAAGTCGACTAGAGTGGTAAATGTGTGTTATACAAGGCAGAATACCATTGAAATAGAGAAAGAAACACGTTCGGCAGCTTTGGAAAGCCTTACACTTCACTGAAATGTAGTACTACACTCTATAACACAGTTGAGAGACAATGTTCCTGAGCTGCCTCAGTTCATAACAGTGTGTAGGAAGTTGTTTGATAAAGTGGGCAAAGCTTATACTTGGACCAGAAGGCAGAATATAGGAAACTAAATGAAAACATGGATAATTCAGGGAAAATGAGTGTAAACAGATGAGAACTTGTTTAGAACAGCTCAAAGAGATTCTCCAAGTCAGTTCTTAGTGTAGAAAAGGTAGCTAAGATCCGGGAAATCCTTAATTCGAGTTAAGATGACATGAAACACTGTATGAATCCTATATTCTTTACTTAAAGTCGACTACAGTGGTAAATGTGTGTTATACAAGGCAGAATACCATTGAAATAGAGAAAGAAACACGTTCGGCAGCTTTGGAAAGCCTTACACTTCACTGAAATATAGTACTACACTCTATAACACAGTTGAGAGACAATTTTCCCGAGCTGCCTCAGTTCATAACAGTGTGTAGGAAGTTGTTTGATAAAGTGGGCAAAGGTTATACTTGGACCAGAAGGCAGGATATAGGAAACTACATGAAAACATGGATAATTCAGGGAAAATGAGTGTAAACAGATGAGAACTTGTTTTGAACAGCTCAAAGAGATTCTCCAGTCAGTTCTTAGTGTAGTAAAGGTAGCTAAGATCCGGGAAATCCTTAATTGGAGTTAAGATGACATGAAACAGTGTATGAATCCTATATTATTTACTTAAAGTCGACTAGAGAGGTAAATGTGTGTTATACAAGGCAGAATACCATTGAAATAGAGAAAGAAACACGTTCGGCAGCTTTGGAAAGCCTTACAGTTCACTGAAATGTAGTACTACACTCTATAACACAGTTGAGAGACAATGTTCCTGAGCTGCCTCAGTTCATAACAGTGTGTAGGAAGTTGTTTGATAAAGTGGGCAAAGCTTATACTTGGACCAGAAGGCAGAATATAGGAAACTAAATGAAAACATGGATAATTCAGAGAAAATGACTGTAATCAGATGAGAACTTGTTTAGAACAGCTCAAACAGATTCATCAAGTAAGTTCTTAGTGTAGAAAAGGTAGCTAAGATCTGGGAAATCCTTAATTCGAGTTAAGATCACATGAAACACTATATGAATCCTATATTCTTTACTTAAAGGAGACTAGAGTGGTAAATGTGTGTTATACAAGGCAGAATACCATTGAAATAGAGAAAGAAACACGTTAGGCAGCTTTGGAAAGCCTTACACTTCACTGAAATGTAGTACTACACTCTATAACACAATTGAGAGACAATGTTCCCGAGCTGCCTCAGTTCATAACAGTGTGTAGGAAGTGTTTTGATAAAGTGGGCAAAGCTTATACTTGGACCAGAAGGCAGAATATAGGAAACTACATGAAAACATGGATAATTCGGAGAAAATGACTGTAAACCGATGAGAACTTGTTTAGAACAGCTCAAAGAGATTCTCCAAGTCAGTTCTTAGTGTAGAAAAGGTAGCTAAGATCCGGGAAATCCTTAATTCGAGTTAAGATGACATGAAACACTGTATGAATCCTATATTCTTTACTTAAAGTCGACTACAGTGGTAAATTTGTGTTATACAAGGCAGAATACCATTGAAATAGAGAAAGAAACACGTTCGGCAGCTTTGGAAAGCCTTACACTTCACTGAAATATAGTACTACACTCTATAACACAGTTGAGAGACAATGTTCCCGAGCTGCCTCAGTTCATAACAGTGTGTAGGAAGTTGTTTGATAAAGTGGGCATACCTTATACTTGGACCAGAAGGCAGAATATAGGAAACTACATGAAAACATGGATAATTCAGAGAAAATGACTGTAAACAGATGAGAACTTGTTTAGGACAGCTGAAAGAGATTCTCCAGTCAGTTCTTAGTGTAGAAAAGGTAGCTGAGATCCGGGAAATCCTTAATTCGACTTAAGATGACATGAAACACTGTATGAATCCTATATTCTTTACTTAATGGAGACTAGAGTGGTAAATGTGTGTTATACAAGGCAGAATACCATTGAAATAGAGAAAGAAACACGTTCGGCAGCTTTGGAAAGCCTTCCACTTCACTGAAATGTAGTACTACACTCTATAACACAGTTGAGAGACAATGTTCCCGAGCTGCCTCAGTTCATAACAGTGTGTAGTAAGTTGTTTGATAAAGTGGGCAAAGCTTATACTTGGACCAGAAGGCAGGATATAGGAAACTACATGAAAACATGGATAATTCAGAGAAAATGAGTGTAAACACATGAGAACTTGTTTTGAACAGCTCAAAGATATTCTCCAGTCAGTTCTTAGTGTAGTAAAGGTAGCTAAGATCTGGGAAATCCTTAATTCGAGTTAAGATGACATGAAACACTGTATGAATCCTATATTCTTAACTTAAAGGAGACTAGAGTGGTAAATGTGTGTTATACAAGGCAGAATACCATTGAAATAGAGAAAGAAACACGTTCGGCAGCTTTGGAAAGCTTTACACTTCAATGAAATGTAGTACTACACTCTATAACACAGTTGAGAGACAATGTTTTCCAGCTGCCTCAGTTCATAACAGTGTGTAGGAAGTTGTTTGATAAAGTGGGCAAAGCTTATACTTGGACCAGAAGGCAGAATATAGGAAACTACATGAAAACATGAATTATTCAGAGAAAATGACTGTAAACAGATGAGAACTTGTTTAGAACAGCTCAAAGAGATTCTCCAGTCAGTTCTTAGTGCAGTAAAGGTAGCTAATATACGGGAAATCCTTAATTCCAGTTAAGATCACATGAAACACTGTATGAATCCTATATTCTTTACTTAAAGGAGACTAGAGTGGTAAATGTGTGTTATACAAGGCAGAATACCATTGAAATAGAGAAAGAAACACGTTCTGCAGCTTTGGAAAGCCTTACACTTCACTGAAATTTAGTACTACACTCTATAACACAGTTGAGAGACAATGTTCCTGAGCTGCCTCAGTTCATAACAGTGTGTAGGAAGTTGTTTGATAAAGTGGGCAAAGCTTATACTTGGACCAGAAGGCAGAATATAGGAAACTACATGAAAACATGGATAATTCAGAGAAAATGACTGTAAACAGATGAGAACTTGTTTAGAAAAGCTCAAAGAGATTCTCCAAGTCAGTTCTTAGTGTAGAAAAGGTAGCTAAGATCCGGGAAATCCTTAATTCGAGTTAAGATGACATGAAACACTATATGAATCCTATATTCTTTACTTAAAGGAGACTGGAGTGGTAAATGTGTGTTATACAAGGCAGAATACCATTGAAATAGAGAAAGAAACACGTTGGGCAGCTTTGGAAAGTCTTACACTTCACTGAAATGTAGTACTACACTCTATAACACAGTTGAGAGACAATGTTCCCGAGCTGCCTCAGTTCATAACAGTGTGTAGGAAGTTGTTTGATAAAGTGGGCAAAGCTTATACTTGGACCAGAAGGCAGAATGTAGGAAACTACCTGAAAACATGGATAATTGAGAGAAAATGACTGTAAACAGATGAGAACTTGTTTAGAACAGCTCAAAGAGATTCTCCAGTCAGTTCTTAGTGTAGAAAAGGTAGCTAAGATCCGGGAAATCCTTAATTCGAGTTAAGATGACATGAAACACTGTATGAATCCTATATTCTTTACTTAAAAGAGACTAGAGTGGTAAATGTGTGTTATACAAGGCAGAATACCATTGAAATAGAGAAAGAAACACGTTCGGCAGCTTTGGAAAGCCTTACACTTCACTGAAATGTAGTACTACACTCTATAACACAGTTGAGAGACAATGTTCCCGAGCTGCCTTAGTTCATAACAGTGTGTAGGAAGTTGTTTGATAAAGTGGGCAAAGCTTATACTTGGACCAGAAGGCAGGATATAGGAAACTACATGAAAACATGGATAATTCAGAGAAAATGAGTGTAAACAGATGAGAACTTGTTTTGAACAGCTCAAAGAAATTCTCCAGTCAGTTCTTAGTGTAGTAAAGGTAGCTAAGATCCGGAAAATCCTTAATTCGAGTTAAGATGACATGAAACACTCTATGAATCCTATATTCTTTACTTAAAGTCGACTAGGGTGGTAAATGTGTGTTATACAAGGCAGAATAACATTGAAATAGAGAAAGAAACACGTTCGGCAGCTTTGGAAAGCCTTACACTTCACTGAAATGTAGTACTACACTCTATAACACAGTTGAGAGACAATGTTCCCCAGCTGCCTTATTTCATAACAGTGTGTAGGAAGTTGTTTGATAAAGTGGGCAAAGCTTATACTTGGACCAGAAGGCAGAATATAGGAAACTACATGAAAACATGGATAATTCAGGGAAAATGAGTGTAAACAGATGAGAACTTGTTTTGAACAGCTCAAAGAGATTCTCCAGTCAGTTCTTAGTGTAGTAAAGGTAGCTAAGATCCGGGAAATCCTTAATTGGAGTTAAGATGACATGAAACAGTGTATGAATCCTATATTATTTACTTAAAGTCGACTAGAGAGGTAAATGTGTGTTATACAAGGCAGAATACCATTGAAATAGAGAAAGAAACACGTTCGGCAGCTTTGGAAAGCCTTACAGTTCACTGAAATGTAGTACTACACTCTATAACACAGTTGAGAGACAATGTTCCTGAGCTGCCTCAGTTCATAACAGTGTGTAGGAAGTTGTTTGATAAAGTGGGCAAAGCTTATACTTGGACCAGAAGGCAGAATATAGGAAACTAAATGAAAACATGGATAATTCAGAGAAAATGACTGTAATCAGATGAGAACTTGTTTAGAACAGCTCAAACAGATTCATCAAGTAAGTTCTTAGTGTAGAAAAGGTAGCTAAGATCTGGGAAATCCTTAATTCGAGTTAAGATCACATGAAACACTATATGAATCCTATATTCTTTACTTAAAGTCGACTAGAGTGGTAAATGTGTGTTATACAAGGCAGAATACCATTGAAATAGAGAAAGAAACACGTTAGGCAGCTTTGGAAAGCCTTACACTTCACTGAAATGTAGTACTACACTCTATAACACAATTGAGAGACAATGTTCCCGAGCTGCCTCAGTTCATAACAGTGTGTAGGAAGTGTTTTGATAAAGTGGGCAAAGCTTATACTTGGACCAGAAGGCAGAATATAGGAAACTACATGAAAACATGGATAATTCGGAGAAAATGACTGTAAACCGATGAGAACTTGTTTAGAACAGCTCAAAGAGATTCTCCAAGTCAGTTCTTAGTGTAGAAAAGGTAGCTAAGATCCGGGAAATCCTTAATTCGAGTTAAGATGACATGAAACACTGTATGAATCCTATATTCTTTACTTAAAGTCGACTACAGTGGTAAATTTGTGTTATACAAGGCAGAATACCATTGAAATAGAGAAAGAAACACGTTCGGCAGCTTTGGAAAGCCTTACACTTCACTGAAATATAGTACTACACTCTATAACACAGTTGAGAGACAATGTTCCCGAGCTGCCTCAGTTCATAACAGTGTGTAGGAAGTTGTTTGATAAAGTGGGCATACCTTATACTTGGACCAGAAGGCAGAATATAGGAAACTACATGAAAACATGGATAATTCAGAGAAAATGACTGTAAACAGATGAGAACTTGTTTAGGACAGCTGAAAGAGATTCTCCAGTCAGTTCTTAGTGTAGAAAAGGTAGCTGAGATCCGGGAAATCCTTAATTCGACTTAAGATGACATGAAACACTGTATGAATCCTATATTCTTTACTTAATGGAGACTAGAGTGGTAAATGTGTGTTATACAAGGCAGAATACCATTGAAATAGAGAAAGAAACACGTTCGGCAGCTTTGGAAAGCCTTCCACTTCACTGAAATGTATTACTACACTCTATAACACAGTTGAGAGACAATGTTCCCGAGCTGCCTCAGTTCATAACAGTGTGTAGTAAGTTGTTTGATAAAGTGGGCAAAGCTTATACTTGGACCAGAAGGCAGGATATAGGAAACTACATGAAAACATGGATAATTCAGAGAAAATGAGTGTAAACACATGAGAACTTGTTTTGAACAGCTCAAAGATATTCTCCAGTCAGTTCTTAGTGTAGTAAAGGTAGCTAAGATCTGGGAAATCCTTAATTCGAGTTAAGATGACATGAAACACTGTATGAATCCTATATTCTTAACTTAAAGGAGACTAGAGTGGTAAATGTGTGTTATACAAGGCAGAATACCATTGAAATAGAGAAAGAAACACGTTCGGCAGCTTTGGAAAGCTTTACACTTCAATGAAATGTAGTACTACACTCTATAACACAGTTGAGAGACAATGTTTTCCAGCTGCCTCAGTTCATAACAGTGTGTAGGAAGTTGTTTGATAAAGTGGGCAAAGTTTATACTTGGACCAGAAGGCAGAATATAGGAAACTACATGAAAACATGAATTATTCAGAGAAAATGACTGTAAACAGATGAGAACTTGTTTAGAACAGCTCAAAGAGATTCTCCGGTCAGTTCTTAGTGCAGTAAAGGTAGCTAATATACGGGAAATCCTTAATTCCAGTTAAGATCACATGAAACACTGTATGAATCCTATATTCTTTACTTAAAGGAGACTAGAGTGGTAAATGTGTGTTATACAAGGCAGAATACCATTGAAATAGAGAAAGAAACACGTTCTGCAGCTTTGGAAAGCCTTACACTTCACTGAAATTTAGTACTACACTCTATAACACAGTTGAGAGACAATGTTCCTGAGCTGCCTCAGTTCATAACAGTGTGTAGGAAGTTGTTTGATAAAGTCTGCAAAGCTTATACTTGGACCAGAAGGCAGAATATAGGAAACTACATGAAAACATGGATAATTCAGAGAAAATGACTGTAAACAGATGAGAACTTGTTTAGAAAAGCTCAAAGAGATTCTCCAAGTCAGTTCTTAGTGTAGAAAAGGTAGCTAAGATCCGGGAAATCCTTAATTCGAGTTAAGATGACATGAAACACTATATGAATCCTATATTCTTTACTTAAAGGAGACTGGAGTGGTAAATGTGTGTTATACAAGGCAGAATACCATTGAAATAGAGAAAGAAACACGTTGGGCAGCTTTGGAAAGTCTTACACTTCACTGAAATGTAGTACTACACTCTATAACACAGTTGAGAGACAATGTTCCCGAGCTGCCTCAGTTCATAACAGTGTGTAGGAAGTTGTTTGATAAAGTGGGCAAAGCTTATACTTGGACCAGAAGGCAGAATGTAGGAAACTACCTGAAAACATGGATAATTGAGAGAAAATGACTGTAAACAGATGAGAACTTGTTTAGAACAGCTCAAAGAGATTCTCCAGTCAGTTCTTAGTGTAGAAAAGGTAGCTAAGATCCGGGAAATCCTTAATTCGAGTTAAGATGACATGAAACACTGTATGAATCCTATATTCTTTACTTAAAAGAGACTAGAGTGGTAAATGTGTGTTATACAAGGCAGAATACCATTGAAATAGAGAAAGAAACACGTTCGGCAGCTTTGGAAAGCCTTACACTTCACTGAAATGTAGTACTACACTCTATAACACAGTTGAGAGACAATGTTCCCGAGCTGCCTTAGTTCATAACAGTGTGTAGGAAGTTGTTTGATAAAGTGGGCAAAGCTTATACTTGGACCAGAAGGCAGGATATAGGAAACTACATGAAAACATGGATAATTCAGAGAAAATGAGTGTAAACAGATGAGAACTTGTTTTGAACAGCTCAAAGAAATTCTCCAGTCAGTTCTTAGTGTAGTAAAGGTAGCTAAGATCCGGAAAATCCTTAATTCGAGTTAAGATGACATGAAACACTCTATGAATCCTATATTCTTTACTTAAAGTCGACTAGGGTGGTAAATGTGTGTTATACAAGGCAGAATAACATTGAAATAGAGAAAGAAACACGTTCGGCAGCTTTGGAAAGCCTTACACTTCACTGAAATGTAGTACTACACTCTATAACACAGTTGAGAGACAATGTTCCCCAGCTGCCTTATTTCATAACAGTGTGTAGGAAGTTGTTTGATAAAGTGGGCAAAGCTTATACTTGGACCAGAAGGCAGAATATAGGAAACTACATGAAAACATGGATAATTCAGAGAAAATGACTGTAAACAGATGAGAACTTGTTTAGAACAGCTCAAAGAGATTCTCCGGTCAGTTCTTAGTGTTGTAAAGGTAGCTAATATACGGGAAATCCTTAATTCCATGTAAGATCACATGAAACACTGTATGAATCCTATATTTTTTACTTAAAGGAGACTAGAGTGGTAAATGTGTGTTATACAAGGCAGAATACCATTGAAATAGAGAAAGAAACACGTTCGGCAGCTTTGGAAAGCCTTACACTTCACTGAAATTTAGTACTACACTCTATAACACAGTTGAGAGACAATGTTCCCCAGCTGCCTCAGTTCATAACAGTGTGTAGGAAGTTGTTTGATAAAGTGGGCAAAGCTTATACTTGGACCAGAAGGCAGAATATAGGAAACTACATGAAAACATGGATAATTCAGAGAAAATGACTGTAAACAGATGAGAACTTGTTTAGAACTGCTGAAAGAGATTCTTCGGTCAGTTCTTAGTGTAGTAAAGGTAGCTAATATACGGGAAATCCTTAATTCCACTTAAGATCACATGAAACACTGTATGAATCCTGTATTCTTTACTTAAAGTCGACTAGAGTGGTAAATGTGTGTTATACAAGGCAGAATACCATTGAAATAGAGAAAGAAACACGTTCTGCAGCTTTGGAAAGCCTTACACTTCACTGAAATGTAGTACTATACTGTATAACACAGTTGAGAGACAATGTTCCCGAGCTGCCTCAGTTCATAACAGTGTGTAGGAAGTTGTTTAAAAAGTGGGAAAAGCTTTTATTTGGACCAGAAGGCAGAATATAGGAAACTACATGAAAACATGGATAAGTCTCAGAAAATGACTGTAAACAGATGAGAACTTGTTTAGAACAGCTCAAAGAGATTCTTCAAGTCAGTTCTTAGTGTAGAAAAGATAGCTAAGATCCGGGAAATCCTTAATTTGAGTTAAGATGACATGAAACACTGTATGAATCCTATATTCTTTACTTAAAGGAGACAAGAGTGGTAAATGTGTGTTATACAAGGCAGAATACCATTGAAATAGAGAAAGAAACACGTTCTGCAGCTTTGGAAAGCCTTACACTTCACTGAAATTTAGTACTACACTCTATAACACAGTTGAGAGACAATGGTCCCGAGCTGCCTCAGTTCATAACAGTGTGTAGGAAGTTGTTTGATAAAGTGGGCAAAGCTTATACTTGGACCAGAAGGCAGAATATAGGAAACTACATGAAAACATGGATAATTCAGAGAAAATGACTGTAAACAGATGAGAACTTGTTTAGAAAAGCTCAAAGAGATTCTCCAAGTCAGTTCTTAGTGTAGAAAAGGTAGCTAAGATCCGGGAAATCCTTAATTCGAGTTAAGATGACATGAAACACTATATGAATCCTATATTCTTTACTTAAAGGAGACTGGAGTGGTAAATGTGTGTTATACAAGGCAGAATACCATTGAAATAGAGAAAGAAACACGTTCGGCAGCTTTGGAAAGCCTTACACTTCACTGAAATGTAGTACTACACTCTATAACACAGTTGAGAGACAATGTTCTGAGCTGCCTCAGTTCATAACAGTGTGTAGGAAGTTGTTTGATAAAGTGGGCAAAGCTTATACTTGGACCAGAAGGCACTATGTAGGAAACTACCTGAAAACATGGATAATTGAGAGAAAATGACTGTAAACAGATGAGAACTTGTTTAGAACAGCTCAAAGAGATTCTCCAGTCAGTTCTTAGTGTAGAAAAGGTAGCTAAGATCCGGGAAATCCTTAATTCGAGTTAAGATGACATGAAACACTGTATGAATCCTATATTCTTTACTTAAAAGAGACTAGAGTGGTAAATGTGTGTTATACAAGGCAGAATACAATTGAAATAGAGAAAGAAACACGTTCGGCAGCTTTGGAAAGCCTTACACTTCACTGAAATGTAGTACTACACTCTATAACACAGTTGAGAGACAATGTTCCCGAGCTGCCTTAGTTCATAACAGTGTGTAGGAAGTTGTTTGATAAACTGGGCAAAGCTTATACTTGGACCAGAAGGCAGGATATAGGAAACTACATGAAAACATGGATAATTCAGAGAAAATGAGTGTAAACAGATGAGAACTTGTTTTGAACAGCTCAAAGAAATTCTCCAGTCAGTTCTTAGTGTAGTAAAGGTAGCTAAGATCCGGAAAATCCTTAATTCGAGTTAAGATGACATGAAACACTCTATGAATCCTATATTCTTTACTTAAAGTCGACTAGAGTGGTAAATGTGTGTTATACAAGGCAGAATAACATTGAAATAGAGAAAGAAACACGTTCGGCAGCTTTGGAAAGCCTTACACTTCACTGAAATGTAGTACTACACTCTATAACACAGTTGAGAGACAATGTTCCCCAGCTGCCTTATTTCATAACAGTGTGTAGGAAGTTGTTTGATAAAGTGGGCAAAGCTTATACTTGGACCAGAAGGCAGAATATAGGAAACTACATGAAAACATGGATAATTCAGAGAAAATGACTGTAAACAGATGAGAACTTGTTTAGAACAGCTCAAAGAGATTCTCCGGTCAGTTCTTAGTGTTGTAAAGGTAGCTAATATACGGGAAATCCTTAATTCCAGGTTAGATCACATGAAACACTGTATGAATTCTATATTCTTTACTTAAAGGAGACTAGAGTGGTAAATGTGTGTTATACAAGGCAGAATACCATTGAAATAGAGAAAGAAACACGTTCGGCAGCTTTGGAAAGCCTTACACTTCACTGAAATTTAGTACTACACTCTATAACACAGTTGAGAGACAATGTTCCCCAGCTGCCTCAGTTCATAACAGTGTGTAGGCAGTTGTTTGATAAAGTGGGCAAAGCTTATACTTGGACCAGAAGGCAGGATATAGGAAACTACATGAAAACATGGATAATTCAGAGAAAATGAGTGTAAACACATGAGAACTTGTTTTGAACAGCTCAAAGATATTCTCCAGTCAGTTCTTAGTGTAGTAAAGGTAGCTAAGATCTGGGAAATCCTTAATTCGAGTTAAGATGACATGAAACACTGTATGAATCCTATATTCTTTACTTAAAGTCGACTAGAGTGGTAAATGTGTTTTATAGAAGGCAGAATACCATTGAAATGGAGAAAGAAACACGTTCAGCAGCTTTGGAAAGCCTTACACTTCACTGAAATGTAGTACTACACTGTATAACACAGTTGAGAGACAATGTTCCCGAGCTGCCTCAGTTCATAACAGTGTGTAGGAAGTTGTTTGATAAACTGGGCATAGCTTATACTTGGACCAGAAGGCAGAATATAGGAAACTACATGAAAACATGGATAAGTCTCAGAAAATGACTGTAAACAGATGAGAACTTGTTTAGAACAGCTCAAAGAGATTCTCCAAGTCAGTTCTTAGTGTAGAAAAGATAGCTAAGATCCGGGAAATCCTTAATTCGAGTTAAGATGACATGAAACACTGTATGAATCCTATATTCTTTACTTAAAGGAGACAAGAGTGGTAAATGTGTGTTATACAAGGCAGAATACCATTGAAATAGAGAAAGAAACACGTTCGGCAGCTTTGGAAAGCCTTACACTTCACTGAAATGTAGTACTACACTCTATAACACAGTTGAGAGACAATGTTCCCCAGCTGCCTTAGTTCATAACAGTGTGTAGGAAGTTGTTTGATAAAGTGGGCAAAGCTTATACTTGGACCAGAAGGCAGAATATAAGAAACTACATGAAAACATGGATAATTCAGAGAAAATGACTGTAAACAGATGAGAACTTGTTTAGAACAGCTCAAAGAGATTCTCCGGTCAGTTCGTAGTGTAGTAAAGGTAGCTAATATACGGGAAATCCTAAATTCCAGTTAAGATCACATGAAACACTGTATGAATCCTATATTCTTTACTTAAAGGAGACTAGAGTGGTAAATGTGTGTTATACAAGGCAGAATAACATTGAAATAGAGAAAGAAACACGTTCTGCAGCTTTGGAAAGCCTTACACTTTACTGAAATTTTGTAGTACACTCTATAACACAGTTGAGAGACAATGTTCCCCAGCTGCCTCAGTTCATAACAGTGTGTAGGAAGTTGTTTGATAAACTGGGCAAAGCTTATACTTGGACCAGAAGGCAGAATATAGGAAACTACATGAAAACATGGATAATTCAGAGAAAATTACTGTAAACAGATGAGAACTTGTTTAGAACAGCTCAAAGAGATTCTCCAGTCAGTTCTTAGTGTAGAAAAGGGAGCTAAGATCCGGGAAATCCTTAATTCGAGTTAAGATGACATGAAACACTGTATGAATCCCATATTCTTTACTTAAAAGAGACTAGAGTGGTAAATGTGTGTTATACAAGGCAGAATACCATTGAAATAGAGAAAGAAACACGTTCGGCAGCTTTGGAAAGCCTTACACTTCACTGAAATGTAGTACTACACTCTATAACACAGTTGAGAGACAATGTTCCCGAGCTGCCTCAGTTCATAACAGTGTGTAGGAAGTTGTTTGATAAAGTGGGCAAAGCTTATACTTGGACCAGAAGGCAGGATATAGGAAACTACATGAAAACATGGATAATTCAGAGAAAATGAGTGTAAACAGATGAGAACTTGTTTAGAACTGCTCAAAGAGATTCTCCGGTCAGTTCTTAGTGTAGTAAAGGTAGCTAATATACGGGAAATCCTTAATTCGAGTTAAGATGACATGAAACACTGTATGAATCCTATATTCTTTACTTAAAGGAGACTAGAGTGGTAAATGTGTGTTATACAAGGCAGAATACCATTGAAATAGAGAAAGAAACACGTTCGGCAGCTTTGGAAAGCCTTACACTTCACTGAAATTTAGTACTACACTCTATAACACAGTTGAGAGACAACGTTCCCCAGCTGCCTCAGTTCATAACAGTGTGTAGGAAGTTGTTTGATAAACTGGGCATACCTTATACTTGGACCAGAAGGCAGAATATAGGAAACTACATGAAAACATGGATAATTCAGAGAAAATGACTGTAAACAGATGAGAACTTGTTTAGGACAGCTGAAAGAGATTCTCCAGTCAGTTCTTAGTGTAGAAAAGGTAGCTGAGATCCGGGAAATCCTTAATTCGACTTAAGATGACATGAAACACTGTATGAATCCTATATTCTTTACTTAATGGAGACTAGAGTGGTAAATGTGTGTTATACAAGGCAGAATACCATTAAAAGAGAGAAAGAAACACGTTCGGCAGCTTTGGAAAGCCTTCCACTTCACTGAAATGTAGTACTACACTCTATAACACAGTTGAGAGACAATGTTCCCGAGCTGCCTCAGTTCATAACAGTGTGTAGGAAGTTGTTTGATAAACTGGGCAAAGCTTATACTTGGACCAGAAGGCAGAATATAGGAAACTACATGAAAACATGGATAATTCAGAGAAAATGAGTGTAAACAGATGAGAACTTGTTTTGAACAGCTCAAAGAAATTCTCCAGTCAGTTCTTAGTGTAGTAAACGTAGCTAAGATCCGGAAAATCCTTAATTCGAGTTAAGATGACATGAAACACTCTATGAATCCTATATTCTTTACTTAAAGTCGACTAGAGTGGTAAATGTGTGTTATACAAGGCAGAATACCATTGAAATAGAGAAAGAAAAACGTTCGGCAGCTTTGGAAAGCCTTACACTTCACTGAAATTTAGTACTACACTCTATAACACAGTTGAGAGACAATGTTCCCCAGCTGCCTCAGTTCATAACAGTGTGTAGGAAGTTGTTTGATAAAGTGGGCAAAGCTTATACTTGGACCAGAAGGCAGAATATAGGAAACTACATGAAAACATGGATAATTCAGAGAAAATGACTGTAAACAAATGAGAACTTGTTTAGAACAGCTGAAAGAGATTCTCCAGTCAGTTCTTAGTGTAGAAAAGGTAGCTAAGATCCGGGAAATCCTTAATTCGACTTAAGATGACATGAAACACTGTATGAATCCTATATTCTTTACTTAAAGGAGACTAGAGTGGTAAATGTGTGTTATACAAGGCAGAATACCATTGAAATAGAGAAAGAAACAAGTTCGGCAGCTTTGGAAAGCTTTACACTTCACTGAAATGTAGTACTACACTCTATAACACAGTTGAGAGACAATATTCCCCAGCTGCCTCAGTTCATAACAGTGTGTAGGAAGTTGTTTGATAAAGTGGGCAAAGCTTATACTTGGACCAGAAGGCAGAATATATGAAACTACATGAAAACATGGATAATTCAGAGAAAATGACTGTAAACAGAAGAGAACTTGTTTAGAACTGCTCAAAGAGATTCTCCGGTCAGTTCTTAGTGTAGTAAAGGTAGCTCATATACGGGAAATCCTTAATTCCAGTTAAGATCACATGAAACACTGTATGAATCCTATATTCTTTACTTAAAGGAGACTAGAGTGGTAAATGTGTGTTATACAAGGCAGAATACCATTGAAATAGAGAAAGAAACACGTTCTGCAGCTTTGGAAAGCCTTACACTTCACTGAAATTTAGTACTACACTCTATAACACAGTTGAGAGACAATGTTCCCCAGCTGCCTCAGTTCATAACAGTGTGTAGGAAGTTGTTTGATAAACTGGGCATAGCTTATACTTGGACCAGAAGGCAGAATATAGGAAACTACATGAAAACATGGATAATTCAGAGAAAATGACTGTAAACAGATGAGAACTTGTTTAGAACAGCTGAAAGAGATTCTCCAGTCAGTTCTTAGTGTAGAAAAGGTAGCTGAGATCCGGGAAATCCTTAATTCGACTTAAGATGACATGAAACACTGTATGAATCCTATATTCTTTACTTAATGGAGACTAGAGTGGTAAATGTGTGTTATACAAGGCAGAATACCATTGAAATAGAGAAAGAAACACGTTCGGCAGTTTTGGAAAGCCTTCCACTTCACTGAAATGTAGTACTACACTCTATAACACAGTTGAGAGACAATGTTCCCGAGCTGCCTCAGTTCATAACAGTGTGTAGTAAGTTGTTTGATAAAGTGGGCAAAGCTTATACTTGGACCAGAAGGCAGGATATAGGAAACTACATGAAAACATGGATAATTCAGAGAAAATGAGTGTAAACACATGAGAACTTGTTTTGAACAGCTCAAAGAGATTCTCCAGTCAGTTCTTCGTGTAGTATAGGTAGCTAAGTTCCGGGAAATCCTTAATTGGAGTTAAGATGACATGAAACACTGTATGAATCCTATATTCTTTACTTAAAGTCGACTAGAGTGGTAAATGTGTGTTATACAAGGCAGAATACCATTGAAATAGAGAAAGAAACACGTTCGGCAGCTTTGGAAAGCCTTACACTTCACTGAAATGTAGTACTACACTCTATAACACAGTTGAGAGACAATGTTCCCGAGCTGCCTCAGTTCATAACAGTGTGTAGGAAGTTGTTTGATAAAGTGGGCAAAGCTTATACTTGGACCAGAAGGCAGAATATAAGAAACTAAATGAAAACATGGATAATTCAGAGAAAATGACTGTAAACAGATGAGAACTTGTTTAGAACACCTCAAACAGATTCATCAAGTAAGTTCTTAGTGTAGAAAAGGTAGCTAAGATCCGGGAAATCCTTAATTCGAGTTAAGATGACATGAAACACTATATGAATCCTATATTCTTTACTTAAAGGAGACTAGAGTGGTAAATGTGTGTTATACAAGGCAGAATACCATTGAAATAGAGAAAGAAACACGTTCGGCAGCTTTGGAAAGCCTTACACTTCACTGAAATGTAGTACTACACTCTATAACACAGTTGAGAGACAATGTTCCCCAGCTGCCTTAGTTCATAACAGTGTGTAGGAAGTTGTTTGATAAAGTGGGCAAAGCTTATACTTGGACCAGAAGGCAGAATATAAGAAACTACATGAAAACATGGATAATTCAGAGAAAATGACTGTAAACAGATGAGAACTTGTTTAGAAGAGCTCAAAGAGATTCTCCGGTCAGTTCATAGTGTAGTAAAGGTAGCTAATATACGGGAAATCCTAAATTCCAGTTAAGATCACATGAAACACTGTATGAATCCTATATTCTTTACTTAAAGGAGACTAGAGTGGTAAATGTGTGTTATACAAGGCAGAATACCATTGAAATAGAGAAAGAAACACGTTCTGCAGCTTTGGAAAGCCTTACACTTTACTGAAATTTTGTAGTACACTCTATAACACAGTTGAGAGACAATGTTCCCCAGCTGCCTCAGTTCATAACAGTGTGTAGGAAGTTGTTTGATAAACTGGGCAAAGCTTATACTTGGACCAGAAGGCAGAATATAGGAAACTACATGAAAACATGGATAATTCAGAGAAAATTACTGTAAACAGATGAGAACTTGTTTAGAACAGCTCAAAGAGATTCTCCAGTCAGTTCTTAGTGTAGAAAAGGTAGCTAAGATCCGGGAAATCCTTAATTCGAGTTAAGATGACATGAAACACTGTATGAATCCCATATTCTTTACTTAAAAGAGACTAGAGTGGTAAATGTGTGTTATACAAGGCAGAATACCATTGAAATAGAGAAAGAAACACGTTAGGCAGCTTTGGAAAGCCTTACACTTCACTGAAATGTAGTACTACACTCTATAACACAGTTGAGAGACAATGTTCCTGAGCTGCCTCAGTTCATAACAGTGTGTAGGAAGTTGTTTGATAAAGTGGGCAAAGCTTATACTTGGACCAGAAGGCAGGATATAGGAAACTACATGAAAACATGGATAATTCAGAGAAAATGAGTGTAAACAGATGAGAACTTGTTTAGAACTGCTCAAAGAGATTCTCCGGTCAGTTCTTAGTGTAGTAAAGGTAGCTAATATACGGGAAATCCTTAATTCGAGTTAAGATCACATGAAACACTGTATGAATCCTATATTCTTTACTTAAAGGAGACTAGAGTGGTAAATGTGTGTTATACAAGGCAGAATACCATTGAAATAGAGAAAGAAACACGTTCGGCAGCTTTGGAAAGCCTTACACTTCACTGAAATTTAGTACTACACTCTATAACACAGTTGAGAGACAACGTTCCCCAGCTGCCTCAGTTCATAACAGTGTGTAGGAAGTTGTTTGATAAACTGGGCATACCTTATACTTGGACCAGAAGGCAGAATATAGGAAACTACATGAAAACATGGATAATTCAGAGAAAATGACTGTAAACAGATGAGAACTTGTTTAGGACAGCTGAAAGAGATTCTCCAGTCAGTTCTTAGTGTAGAAAAGGTAGCTGAGATCCGGGAAATCCTTAATTCGACCTAAGATGACATGAAACACTGTATGAATCCTATATTCTTTACTTAATGGAGACTAGAGTGGTAAATGTGTGTTATACAAGGCAGAATACCATTGAAATAGAGAAAGAAACACGTTCGGCAGCTTTGGAAAGCCTTCCACTTCACTGAAATGTAGTACTACACTCTATAACACAGTTGAGAGACAATGTTCCCGAGCTGCCTCAGTTCATAACAGTGTGTAGTAAGTTGTTTGATAAAGTGGGCAAAGCTTATACTTGGACCAGAAGGCAGGATATAGGAAACTACATGAAAACATGGATAATTCAGAGAAAATGAGTGTAAACACATGAGAACTTGTTTTGAACAGCTCAAAGATATTCTCCAGTCAGTTCTTAGTGTAGTAAAGGTAGCTAAGATCTGGGAAATCCTTAATTCGAGTTAAGATGACATGAAACACTGTATGAATCCTATATTCTTTACTTAAAGTCGACTAGAGTGGTAAATGTGTGTTATACAAGGCAGAATACCATTGAAATAGAGAAAGAAACACGTTCGGCAGCTTTGGAAAGCTTTACACTTCAATGAAATGTAGTACTACACTCTATAACACAGTTGAGAGACAATGTTTTCCAGCTGCCTTAGTTCATAGCAGTGTGTAGGAAGTTGTTTGATAAAGTGGGCAAAGCTTATACTTGGACCAGAAGGCAGAATATAGGAAACTACATGAAAACATGAATTATTCAGAGAAAATGACTGTAAACAGATGAGAACTTGTTTAGAACAGCTCAAAGAGATTCTCCGGTCAGTTCTTAGTGCAGTAAAGGTAGCTAATATACGGGAAATCCTTAATTCCAGTTAAGATCACATGAAACACTGTATGAATCCTATATTCTTTACTTAAAGGAGACTAGAGTGGTAAATGTGTGTTATACAAGGCAGAATACCATTGAAATAGAGAAAGAAACACGTTCTGCAGCTTTGGAAAGCCTTACACTTCACTGAAATTTAGTACTACACTCTATAACACAGTTGAGAGACAATGTTCCCGAGCTGCCTCAGTTCATAACAGTGTGTAGGAAGTTGTTTGATAAAGTGGGCAAAGCTTATACTTGGACCAGAAGGCAGAATATAGGAAACTACATGAAAACATGGATAATTCAGAGAAAATGACTGTAAACAGATGAGAACTTGTTTAGAAAAGCTCAAAGAGATTCTCCAAGTCAGTTCTTAGTGTAGAAAAGGTAGCTAAGATCCGGGAAATCCTTAATTCGAGTTAAGATGACATGAAACACTATATGAATCCTATATTCTTTACTTAAAGGAGACTGGAGTGGTAAATGTGTGTTATACAAGGCAGAATACCATTGAAATAGAGAAAGAAACACGTTGGGCAGCTTTGGAAAGTCTTACACTGCACTGAAATGTAGTACTACACTCTATAACACAGTTGAGAGACAATGTTCCCGAGCTGCCTCAGTTCATAACAGTGTGTAGGAAGTTGTTTGATAAAGTGGGCAAAGCTTATACTTGGACCAGAAGGCAGAATGTAGGAAACTACCTGAAAACATGGATAATTGAGAGAAAATGACTGTAAACAGATGAGAACTTGTTTAGAACAGCTCAAAGAGATTCTCCAGTCAGTTCTTAGTGTAGAAAAGGTAGCTAAGATCCGGGAAATCCTTAATTCGAGTTAAGATGACATGAAACACTGTATGAATCCTATATTCTTTACTTAAAAGAGACTAGAGTGGTAAATGTGTGTTATACAAGGCAGAATACCATTGAAATAGAGAAAGAAACACGTTCGGCAGCTTTGGAAAGCCTTACACTTCACTGAAATGTAGTACTACACTCTATAACACAGTTGAGAGACAATGTTCCCGAGCTGCCTTAGTTCATAACAGTGTGTAGGAAGTTGTTTGATAAAGTGGGCAAAGCTTATACTTGGACCAGAAGGCAGGATATAGGAAACTACATGAAAACATGGATAATTCAGAGAAAATGAGTGTAAACAGATGAGAACTTGTTTTGAACAGCTCAAAGAAATTCTCCAGTCAGTTCTTAGTGTAGTAAAGGTAGCTAAGATCCGGAAAATCCTTAATTCGAGTTAAGATGACATGAAACACTCTATGAATCCTATATTCTTTACTTAAAGTCGACTAGGGTGGTAAATGTGTGTTATACAAGGCAGAATAACATTGAAATAGAGAAAGAAACACGTTCGGCAGCTTTGGAAAGCCTTACACTTCACTGAAATGTAGTACTACACTCTATAACACAGTTGAGAGACAATGTTCCCCAGCTGCCTTATTTCATAACAGTGTGTAGGAAGTTGTTTGATAAAGTGGGCAAAGCTTATACTTGGACCAGAAGGCAGAATATAGGAAACTACATGAAAACATGGATAATTCAGAGAAAATGACTGTAAACAGATGAGAACTTGTTTAGAACAGCTCAAAGAGATTCTCCGGTCAGTTCTTAGTGTTGTAAAGGTAGCTAATATACGGGAAATCCTTAATTCCATGTAAGATCACATGAAACACTGTATGAATCCTATATTTTTTACTTAAAGGAGACTAGAGTGGTAAATGTGTGTTATACAAGGCAGAATACCATTGAAATAGAGAAAGAAACACGTTCGGCAGCTTTGGAAAGCCTTACACTTCACTGAAATTTAGTACTACACTCTATAACACAGTTGAGAGACAATGTTCCCCAGCTGCCTCAGTTCATAACAGTGTGTAGGAAGTTGTTTGATAAAGTGGGCAAAGCTTATACTTGGACCAGAAGGCAGAATATAGGAAACTACATGAAAACATGGATAATTCAGAGAAAATGACTGTAAACAGATGAGAACTTGTTTAGAACTGCTGAAAGAGATTCTTCGGTCAGTTCTTAGTGTAGTAAAGGTAGCTAATATACGGGAAATCCTTAATTCCACTTAAGATCACATGAAACACTGTATGTATCCTATATTCTTTACTTAAAGTCGACTAGAGTGGTAAATGTGTGTTATACAAGGCAGAATACCATTGAAATAGAGAAAGAAACACGTTCGGCAGCTTTGGAAAGCCTTCCACTTCACTGAAATGTAGTACTACACTCTATCACACAGTTGAGAGACAATGTTCCCGAGCTGCCTCAGTTCATAACAGTGTGTAATAAGTTGTTTGATAAAGTGGGCAAAGCTTATACTTGGACCAGAAGGCAGGATATAGGAAACTACATGAAAACATGGATAATTCAGAGAAAATGAGTGTAAACACATGAGAAGTTGTTTTGAACAGCTCAAAGATATTCTCCAGTCAGTTCTTAGTGTAGTAAAGGTAGCTAAGATCTGGGAAATCCTTAATTCGAGTTAAGATGACATGAAACACTGTATGAATCCTATATTCTTTACTTAAAGTCGACTAGAGTGGTAAATGTGTTTTATAGAAGGCAGAATACCATTGAAATGGAGAAAGAAACACTTTCAGCAGCTTTGGAAAGCCTTACACTTCACTGAAATGTAGTACTATACTGTATAACACAGTTGAGAGACAATGTTCCCGAGCTGCCTCAGTTCATAACAGTGTGTAGGAAGTTGTTTAAAAAGTGGGAAAAGCTTTTATTTGGACCAGAAGGCAGAATATAGGAAACTACATGAAAACATGGATAAGTCTCAGAAAATGACTGTAAACAGATGAGAACTTGTTTAGAACAGCTCAAAGAGATTCTTCAAGTCAGTTCTTAGTGTAGAAAAGATAGCTAAGATCCGGGAAATCCTTAATTTGAGTTAAGATGACATGAAACACTGTATGAATCCTATATTCTTTACTTAAAGGAGACAAGAGTGGTAAATGTGTGTTATACAAGGCAGAATACCATTGAAATAGAGAAAGAAACACGTTCTGCAGCTTTGGAAAGCCTTACACTTCACTGAAATTTAGTACTACACTCTATAACACAGTTGAGAGACAATGGTCCCGAGCTGCCTCAGTTCATAACAGTGTGTAGGAAGTTGTTTGATAAAGTGGGCAAAGCTTATACTTGGACCAGAAGGCAGAATATAGGAAACTACATGAAAACATGGATAATTCAGAGAAAATGACTGTAAACAGATGAGAACTTGTTTAGAAAAGCTCAAAGAGATTCTCCAAGTCAGTTCTTAGTGTAGAAAAGGTAGCTAAGATCCGGGAAATCCTTAATTCGAGTTAAGATGACATGAAACACTATATGAATCCTATATTCTTTACTTAAAGGAGACTGGAGTGGTAAATGTGTGTTATACAAGGCAGAATACCATTGAAATAGAGAAAGAAACACGTTCGGCAGCTTTGGAAAGCCTTACACTTCACTGAAATGTAGTACTACACTCTATAACACAGTTGAGAGACAATGTTCCGAGCTGCCTCAGTTCATAACAGTGTGTAGGAAGTTGTTTGATAAAGTGGGCAAAGCTTATACTTGGACCAGAAGGCACTATGTAGGAAACTACCTGAAAACATGGATAATTGAGAGAAAATGACTGTAAACAGATGAGAACTTGTTTAGAACAGCTCAAAGAGATTCTCCAAGTCAGTTCTTAGTGTAGAAAAGATAGCTAAGATCCGGGAAATCCTTAATTCGAGTTAAGATGACATGAAACACTGTATGAATCCTATATTCTTTACTTAAAGGAGACAAGAGTGGTAAATGTGTGTTATACAAGGCAGAATACCATTGAAATAGAGAAAGAAACACGTTCGGCAGCTTTGGAAAGCCTTACACTTCACTGAAATGTAGTACTACACTCTATAACACAGTTGAGAGACAATGTTCCCCAGCTGCCTTAGTTCATAACAGTGTGTAGGAAGTTGTTTGATAAAGTGGGCAAAGCTTATACTTGGACCAGAAGGCAGAATATAAGAAACTACATGAAAACATGGATAATTCAGAGAAAATGACTGTAAACAGATGAGAACTTGTTTAGAACAGCTCAAAGAGATTCTCCGGTCAGTTCGTAGTGTAGTAAAGGTAGCTAATATACGGGAAATCCTAAATTCCAGTTAAGATCACATGAAACACTGTATGAATCCTATATTCTTTACTTAAAGGAGACTAGAGTGGTAAATGTGTGTTATACAAGGCAGAATACCATTGAAATAGAGAAAGAAACACGTTCTGCAGCTTTGGAAAGCCTTACACTTTACTGAAATTTTGTAGTACACTCTATAACACAGTTGAGAGACAATGTTCCCCAGCTGCCTCAGTTCATAACAGTGTGTAGGAAGTTGTTTGATAAACTGGGCAAAGCTTATACTTGGACCAGAAGGCAGAATATAGGAAACTACATGAAAACATGGATAATTCAGAGAAAATTACTGTAAACAGATGAGAACTTGTTTAGAACAGCTCAAAGAGATTCTCCAGTCAGTTCTTAGTGTAGAAAAGGTAGCTAAGATCCGGGAAATCCTTAATTCGAGTTAAGATGACATGAAACACTGTATGAATCCCATATTCTTTACTTAAAAGAGACTAGAGTGGTAAATGTGTGTTATACAAGGCAGAATACCATTGAAATAGAGAAAGAAACACGTTCGGCAGCTTTGGAAAGCCTTACACTTCACTGAAATGTAGTACTACACTCTAAAACACAGTTGAGAGACAATGTTCCCGAGCTGCCTCAGTTCATAACAGTGTGTAGGAAGTTGTTTGATAAAGTGGGCAAAGCTTATACTTGGACCAGAAGGCAGGATATAGGAAACTACATGAAAACATGGATAATTCAGAGAAAATGAGTGTAAACAGATGAGAACTTGTTTAGAACTGCTCAAAGAGATTCTCCGGTCAGTTCTTAGTGTAGTAAAGGTAGCTAATATACGGGAAATCCTTAATTCGAGTTAAGATGACATGAAACACTGTATGAATCCTATATTCTTTACTTAAAGGAGACTAGAGTGGTAAATGTGTGTTATACAAGGCAGAATACCATTGAAATAGAGAAAGAAACACGTTCGGCAGCTTTGGAAAGCCTTACACTTCACTGAAATTTAGTACTACACTCTATAACACAGTTGAGAGACAACGTTCCCCAGCTGCCTCAGTTCATAACAGTGTGTAGGAAGTTGTTTGATAAACTGGGCATACCTTATACTTGGACCAGAAGGCAGAATATAGGAAACTACATGAAAACATGGATAATTCAGAGAAAATGACAGTAAACAGATGAGAACTTGTTTAGGACAGCTGAAAGAGATTCTCCAGTCAGTTCTTAGTGTAGAAAAGGTAGCTGAGATCCGGGAAATCCTTAATTCGACTTAAGATGACATGAAACACTGTATGAATCCTATATTCTTTACTTAATGGAGACTAGAGTGGTAAATGTGTGTTATACAAGGCAGAATACCATTAAAAGAGAGAAAGAAACACGTTCGGCAGCTTTGAAAAGCCTTCCACTTCACTGAAATGTAGTACTACACTCTATAACACAGTTGAGAGACAATGTTCCCGAGCTGCCTCAGTTCATAACAGTGTGTAGTAAGTTGTTTGATAAAGTGGGCAAAGCTTATACTTGGACCAGAAGGCAGAATATAGGAAACTACATGAAAACATGGATAATTCAGAGAAAATGACTGTAAACAGATGAGAACTTGTTTAGAAAAGCTCAAAGAGATTCTCCAAGTCAGTTCTTAGTGTAGAAAAGGTAGCTAAGATCCGGGAAATCCTTAATTCGAGTTAAGATGACATGAAACACTATATGAATCCTATATTCTTTACTTAAAGGAGACTGGAGTGGTAAATGTGTGTTATACAAGGCAGAATACCATTGAAATAGAGAAAGAAACACGTTGGGCAGCTTTGGAAAGCCTTACACTTCACTGAAATGTAGTACTACACTCTATAACACAGTTGAGAGACAATGTTCCGAGCTGCCTCAGTTCATAACAGTGTGTAGGAAGTTGTTTGATAAAGTGGGCAAAGCTTATACTTGGACCAGAAGGCACTATGTAGGAAACTACCTGAAAACATGGATAATTGAGAGAAAATGACTGTAAACAGATGAGAACTTGTTTTGAACAGCTCAAAGAAATTCTCCAGTCAGTTCTTAGTGTAGTAAAGGTAGCTAAGATCCGGAAAATCCTTAATTCGAGTTAAGATGACATGAAACACTCTATGAATCCTATATTCTTTACTTAAAGTCGACTAGAGTGGTAAATGTGTGTTATACAAGGCAGAATAACATTGAAATAGAGAAAGAAACACGTTCGGCAGCTTTGGAAAGCCTTACACTTCACTGAAATGTAGTACTACACTCTATAACACAGTTGAGAGACAATGTTCCCCAGCTGCCTTATTTCATAACAGTGTGTAGGAAGTTGTTTGATAAAGTGGGCAAAGCTTATACTTGGACCAGAAGGCAGAATATAGGAAACTACATGAAAACATGAATAATTCAGAGAAAATGACTGTAAACAGATGAGAACTTGTTTAGAACAGCTCAAAGAGATTCTCCGGTCAGTTCTTAGTGTTGTAAAGGTAGCTAATATACGGGAAATCCTTAATTCCAGGTTAGATCACATGAAACACTGTATGAATTCTATATTCTTTACTTAAAGGAGACTAGAGTGGTAAATGTGTGTTATACAAGGCAGAATACCATTGAAATAGAGAAAGAAACACGTTCGGCAGCTTTGGAAAGCCTTACACTTCACTGAAATTTAGTACTACACTCTATAACACAGTTGAGAGACAATGTTCCCCAGCTGCCTCAGTTCATAACAGTGTGTAGGAAGTTGTTTGATAAAGTGGGCAAAGCTTATACTTGGACCAGAAGGCAGGATATAGGAAACTACATGAAAACATGGATAATTCAGAGAAAATGAGTGTAAACACATGAGAACTTGTTTTGAACAGCTCAAAGATATTCTCCAGTCAGTTCTTAGTGTAGTAAAGGTAGCTAAGATCTGGGAAATCCTTAATTCGAGTTAAGATGACATGAAACACTGTATGAATCCTATATTCTTTACTTAAAGTCGACTAGAGTGGTAAATGTGTTTTATAGAAGGCAGAATACCATTGAAATGGAGAAAGAAACACTTTCAGCAGCTTTGGAAAGCCTTACACTTCACTGAAATGTAGTACTACACTGTATAACACAGTTGAGAGACAATGTTCCCGAGCTGCCTCAGTTCATAACAGTGTGTAGGAAGTTGTTTAAAAAGTGGGAAAAGCTTATATTTGGACCAGAAGGCAGAATATAGGAAACTACATGAAAACATGGATAAGTTTCAGAAAATGACTGTAAACAGATGAGAACTTGTTTAGAACAGCTCAAAGAGATTCTCCAAGTCAGTTCTTAGTGTAGAAAAGATAGCTAAGATCCGGGAAATCCTTAATTCGAGTTAAGATGACATGAAACACTGTATGAATCCTATATTCTTTACTTAAAGGAGACAATAGTGGTAAATGTGTGTTATACAAGGCAGAATACCATTGAAATAGAGAAAGAAACACGTTCGGCAGCTTTGGAAAGCCTTACACTTCACTGAAATGTAGTACTACACTCTATAACACAGTTGAGAGACAATGTTCCCGAGCTGCCTCAGTTCATAACAGTGTGTAGGAAGTTGTTTGATAAAGTGGGCAAAGCTTATACTTGAACCAGAAGGCAGGATATAGGAAACTACATGAAAACATGGATAATTCAGAGAAAATGAGTGTAAACAGATGAGAACTTGTTTAGAACTGCTCAAAGACATTCTCCGGTCAGTTCTTAGTGTAGTAAAGGTAGCTAATATACGGGAAATCCTTAATTCGAGTTAAGATGACATGAAACACTGTATGAATCCTATATTCTTTACTTAAAGGAGACTAGAGTGGTAAATGTGTGTTATACAAGGCAGAATACCATTGAAATAGAGAAAGAAACACGTTCGGCAGCTTTGGAAAGCCTTACACTTCACTGAAATTTAGTACTACACTCTATAACACAGTTGAGAGACAACGTTCCCCAGCTGCCTCAGTTCATAACAGTGTGTAGGAAGTTGTTTGATAAACTGGGCATACCTTATACTTGGACCAGAAGGCAGAATATAGGAAACTACATGAAAACATGGATAATTCAGAGAAAATGACTGTAAACAGATGAGAACTTGTTTAGGACAGCTGAAAGAGATTCTCCAGTCAGTTCTTAGTGTAGAAAAGGTAGCTGAGATCCGGGAAATCCTTAATTCGACTTAAGATGACATGAAACACTGTATGAATCCTATATTCTTTACTTAATGGAGACTAGAGTGGTAAATGTGTGTTATACAAGGCAGAATACCATTGAAAGAGAGAAAGAAACACGTTCGGCAGCTTTGGAAAGCCTTCCACTTCACTGAAATGTAGTACTACACTCTATAACACAGTTGAGAGACAATGTTCCCGAGCTGCCTCAGTTCATAACAGTGTGTAGTAAGTTGTTTGATAAAGTGGGCAAAGCTTATACTTGGACCAGAAGGCAGGATATAGGAAACTACATGAAAACATGGATAATTCAGAGAAAATGAGTGTAAACACATGAGAACTTGTTTTGAACAGCTCAAAGATATTCTCCAGTCAGTTCTTAGTGTAGTAAAGGTAGCTAAGATCTGGGAAATCCTTAATTCGAGTTAAGATGACATGAAACACTGTATGAATCCTATATTCTTTACTTAAAGTCGACTAGAGTGGTAAATGTGTGTTATACAAGGCAGAATACCATTGAAATAGAGAAAGAAACACGTTCGGCAGCTTTGGAAAGCCTTACACTTCACTGAAATGTAGTACTACACTCTATAACACAGTTGAGAGACAATGTTCCCGAGCTGCCTTAGTTCATAACAGTGTGTAGGAAGTTGTTTGATAAAGTGGGCAAAGCTTATACTTGGACCAGAAGGCAGGATATAGGAAACTACATGAAAACATGGATAATTCAGAGAAAATGAGTGTAAACAGATGAGAACTTGTTTTGAACAGCTCAAAGAAATTCTCCAGTCAGTTCTTAGTGTAGTAAAGGTAGCTAAGATCCGGAAAATCCTTAATTCGAGTTAAGATGACATGAAACACTCTATGAATCCTATATTCTTTACTTAAAGTCGACTAGGGTGGTAAATGTGTGTTATACAAGGCAGAATAACATTGAAATAGAGAAAGAAACACGTTCGGCAGCTTTGGAAAGCCTTACACTTCACTGAAATGTAGTACTACACTCTATAACACAGTTGAGAGACAATGTTCCCCAGCTGCCTTATTTCATAACAGTGTGTAGGAAGTTGTTTGATAAAGTGGGCAAAGCTTATACTTGGACCAGAAGGCAGAATATAGGAAACTACATGAAAACATGGATAATTCAGAGAAAATGACTTTAAACAGATGAGAACTTGTTTAGAACAGCTCAAAGAGATTCTCCGGTCAGTTCTTAGTGTTGTAAAGGTAGCTAATATACGGGAAATCCTTAATTCCATGTAAGATCACATGAAACACTGTATGAATCCTATATTTTTTACTTAAAGGAGACTAGAGTGGTAAATGTGTGTTATACAAGGCAGAATACCATTGAAATAGAGAAAGAAACACGTTCGGCAGCTTTGGAAAGCCTTACACTTCACTGAAATTTAGTACTACACTCTATAACACAGTTGAGAGACAATGTTCCCCAGCTGCATCAGTTCATAACAGTGTGTAGGAAGTTGTTTGATAAAGTGGGCAAAGCTTATACTTGGACCAGAAGGCAGAATATAGGAAACTACATGAAAACATGGATAATTCAGAGAAAATGACTGTAAACAGATGAGAACTTGTTTAGAACTGCTGAAAGAGATTCTTCGGTCAGTTCTTAGTGTAGTAAAGGTAGCTAATATACGGGAAATCCTTAATTCCAGTTAAGATCACATGAAACACTGTATGAATCCTATATTCTTTACTTAAAGGAGACTGGAGTGGTAAATGTGTGTTATACAAGGCAGAATACCATTGAAATAGAGAAAGAAACACGTTGTGCAGCTTTGGAAAGCCTTACACTTCACTGAAATTTAGTACTACACTCTATAACACAGTTGAGAGACAATGTTCCCCAGCTGCCTCAGTTCATAACAGTGTGTAGGAAGTTGTTTGATAAACTGGGCATAGCTTATACTTGGACCAGAAGGCAGAATATAGGAAACTACATGAAAACATGGATAATTCAGAGAAAATGACTGTAAACAGATGAGAACTTGTTTAGAACAGCTGAAAGAGATTCTCCAGTCAGTTCTTAGTGTAGAAAAGGTAGCTGAGATCCGGGAAATCCTTAATTCGACTTAAGATGACATGAAACACTGTATGAATCCTATATTCTTTACTTAATGGAGACTAGAGTGGTAAATGTGTGTTATACAAGGCAGAATACCATTGAAATAGAGAAAGAAACACGTTCGGCAGCTTTGGAAAGCCTTCCACTTCACTGAAATGTAGTACTACACTCTATAACACAGTTGAGAGACAATGTTCCCGAGCTGCCTCAGTTCATAACAGTGTGTAATAAGTTGTTTGATAAAGTGGGCAAAGCTTATACTTGGACCAGAAGGCAGGATATAGGAAACTACATGAAAACATGGATAATTCAGAGAAAATGAGTGTAAACACATGAGAACTTGTTTTGAACAGCTCAAAGATATTCTCCAGTCAGTTCTTAGTGTAGTAAAGGTAGCTAAGATCTGGGAAATCCTTAATTCGAGTTAAGATGACATGAAACACTGTATGAATCCTATATTCTTTACTTAAAGTCGACTAGAGTGGTAAATGTGTTTTATAGAAGGCAGAATACCATTGAAATGGAGAAAGAAACACTTTCAGCAGCTTTGGAAAGCCTTACACTTCACTGAAAAGTAGTACTACACTGTATAACACAGTTGAGAGACAATGTTCCCGAGCTGCCTCAGTTCATAACAGTGTGTAGGAAGTTGTTTAAAAAGTGGGAAAAGCTTTTATTTGGACCAGAAGGCAGAATATAGGAAACTACATGAAAACATGGATAAGTCTCAGAAAATGACTGTAAACAGATGAGAACTTGTTTAGAACAGCTCAAAGAGATTCTTCAAGTCAGTTCTTAGTGTAGAAAAGATAGCTAAGATCCGGGAAATCCTTAATTTGTGTTAAGATGACATGAAACACTGTATGAATCCTATATTCTTTACTTAAAGGAGACAAGAGTGGTAAATGTGTGTTATACAAGGCAGAATACCATTGAAATAGAGAAAGAAACACGTTATGCAGCTTAGGAAAGCCTTACACTTCACTGAAATTTAGTACTACACTCTATAACACAGTTGAGAGACAATGTTCCCGAGCTGCCTCAGTTCATAACAGTGTGTAGGAAGTTGTTTGATAAAGTGGGCAAAGCTTATACTTGGACCAGAAGGCAGAATATAGGAAACTACATGAAAACATGGATTATTCAGAGAAAATGACTGTAAACAGATGAGAACTTGTTTAGAAAAGCTCAAAGAGATTCTCCAAGTCAGTTCTTAGTGTAGAAAAGGTAGCTAAGATCCGGGAAATCCTTAATTCGAGTTAAGATGACATGAAACACTATATGAATCCTATATTCTTTACTTAAAGGAGACTGGAGTGGTAAATGTGTGTTATACAAGGCAGAATACCATTGAAATAGAGAAAGAAACACGTTGGGCAGCTTTGGAAAGCCTTACACTTCACTGAAATGTAGTACTACACTCTATAACACAGTTGAGAGACAATGTTTCGAGCTGCCTCAGTTCATAACAGTGTGTAGGAAGTTGTTTGATAAAGTGGGCAAACCTTATACTTGGACCAGAAGGCACTATGTAGGAAACTACCTGAAAATATGGATAATTGAGAGAAAATGACTGTAAACAGATGAGAACTTGTTTAGAACAGCTCAAAGAGATTCTCCAGTCAGTTCTTAGTGTAGAAAAGGTAGCTAAGATCCGGGAAATCCTTAATTCGAGTTAAGATGACATGAAACACTGTATGAATCCTATATTCTTTACTTAAAAGAGACTAGAGTGGTAAATGTGTGTTATACAAGGCAGAATACCATTGAAATAGAGAAAGAAAGACGTTCGGCAGCTTTGGAAAGCCTTACACTTCACTGAAATGTAGTACTACACTCTATAACACAGTTGAGAGACAATGTTCCCGAGCTGCCTTAGTTCATAACAGTGTGTAGGAAGTTGTTTGATAAAGTGGGCAAAGCTTATACTTGGACCAGAAGGCAGGATATAGGAAACTACATGAAAACATGGATAATTCAGAGAAAATGAGTGTAAACAGATGAGAACTTGTTTTGAACAGCTCAAAGAAATTCTCCAGTCAGTTCTTAGTGTAGTAAAGGTAGCTAAGATCCGGAAAATCCTTAATTCGAGTTAAGATGACATGAAACACTCTATGAATCCTATATTCTTTACTTAAAGTCGACTAGAGTGGTAAATGTGTGTTATACAAGGCAGAATAACATTGAAATAGAGAAAGAAACACGTTCGGCAGCTTTGGAAAGCCTTACACTTCACTGAAATGTAGTACTACACTCTATAACACAGTTGAGAGACAATGTTCCCCAGCTGCCTTATTTCATAACAGTGTGTAGGAAGTTGTTTGATAAAGTGGGCAAAGCTTATACTTGGACCAGAAGGCAGAATATAGGAAACTACATGAAAACATGGATAATTCAGAGAAAATGACTGTAAACAGATGAGAACTTGTTTAGAACAGCTCAAAGAGATTCTCCGGTCAGTTCTTAGTGTTGTAAAGGTAGCTAATATACGGGAAATCCTTAATTCCAGGTTAGATCACATGAAACACTGTATGAATTCTATATTCTTTACTTAAAGGAGACTAGAGTGGTAAATGTGTGTTATACAAGGCAGAATACCATTGAAATAGAGAAAGAAACACGTTCGGCAGCTTTGGAAAGCCTTACACTTCACTGAAATTTAGTACTACACTCTATAACACAGTTGAGAGACAATGTTCCCCAGCTGCCTTATTTCATAACAGTGTGTAGGAAGTTGTTTGATAAAGTGGGCAAAGCTTATACTTGGACCAGAAGGCAGAATATAGGAAACTACATGAAAACATGGATAATTCAGAGAAAATGACTGTAAACAGATGAGAACTTGTTTAGAACAGCTCAAAGAGATTCTCCGGTCAGTTCTTAGTGTTGTAAAGGTAGCTAATATACGGGAAATCCTTAATTCCAGGTTAGATCACATGAAACACTGTATGAATTCTATATTCTTTACTTAAAGGAGACTAGAGTGGTAAATGTGTGTTATACAAGGCAGAATACCATTGAAATAGAGAAAGAAACACGTTCGACAGCTTTGGAAAGCCTTACACTTCACTGAAATTTAGTACTACACTCTATAACACAGTTGAGAGACAATGTTCCCCAGCTGCCTCAGTTCATAACAGTGTGTAGGAAGTTGTTTGATAAAGTGGGCAAAGCTTATACTTGGACCAGAAGGCAGGATATAGGAAACTACATGAAAACATGGATAATTCAGAGAAAATGAGTGTAAACACATGAGAACTTGTTTTGAACAGCTCAAAGATATTCTCCAGTCAGTTCTTAGTGTAGTAAAGGTAGCTAAGATCTGGGAAATCCTTAATTCGAGTTAAGATGACATGAAACACTGTATGAATCCTATATTCTTTACTTAAAGTCGACTAGAGTGGTAAATGTGTTTTATAGAAGGCAGAATACCATTGAAATGGAGAAAGAAACACTTTCAGCAGCTTTGGAAAGCCTTACACTTCACTGAAATGTAGTACTACACTGTATAACACAGTTGAGAGACAATGTTCCCGAGCTGCCTCAGTTCATAACAGTGTGTAGGAAGTTGTTTAAAAAGTGGGAAAAGCTTATATTTGGACCAGAAGGCAGAATATAGGAAACTACATGAAAACATGGATAAGTTTCAGAAAATGACTGTAAACAGATGAGAACTTGTTTAGAACAGCTCAAAGAGATTCTCCAAGTCAGTTCTTAGTGTAGAAAAGATAGCTAAGATCCGGGAAATCCTTAATTCGAGTTAAGATGACATGAAACACTGTATGAATCCTATATTCTTTACTTAAAGGAGACAATAGTGGTAAATGTGTGTTATACAAGGCAGAATACCATTGAAATAGAGAAAGAAACACGTTCGCCAGCTTTGGAAAGCCTTACACTTCACTGAAATGTAGTACTACACTCTATAACACAGTTGAGAGACAATGTTCCCGAGCTGCCTCAGTTCATAACAGTGTGTAGGAAGTTTTTTGATAAAGTGGGCAAAGCTTATACTTGGACGATGAGGCAGAATATAGGAAACTACATGAAAACATGGATAATTCGGAGAAAATGACTGTAAACCGATGAGAACTTGTTTAGAACAGCTCAAAGAGATTCTCCAAGTCAGTTCTTAGTGTAGAAAAGGTAGCTAAGATCTGGGAAATCCTTAATTCAAGTTAAGATCACATGAAACACTGTATGAATCCTATATTCTTTACTTAAAGGAGACTAGAGTGGTAAATGTGTGTTATACAAGACAGAATACCATTGAAATAGAGAAAGAAACACGTTCTGCAGCTTTGGAAAGCCTTACACTTCACTGAAATTTAGTACTACACTCTATAACACAGTTGAGAGACAATGTTCCCCAGCAGCCTCAGTTCATAACAGTATGTAGGAAGTTGTTTGATAAACTGGGCATAGCTTTTACTTGGACCAGAAGGCAGAATATAGGAAACTACATGAAAACATGGATAATTCAGAGAAAAGGACTGTAAACAGATGAGAACTTGTTTAGAACAGCTCAAAGAGATTCTCCAGTCAGTTCTTAGTGTAGAAAAGGTAGCTAAGATCCGGGAAATCCTTAATCGAGTTAAGATGACATGAAACACTGTATGAATCCTATATTCTTTACTTAAAGGAGACTAGAGTGGTAAATGTGTGTTATACAAGGCAGAATACCATTGAAATAGAGAAAGAAACACGTTCTGCAGCTTTGGAAAGCCTTACACTTCACTGAAATTTAGTACTACACTCTATAACACAGTTGAGAGACAATGTTCCCCAGCAGCCTCAGTTCATAACTGTGTGTAGGAAGTTGTTTGATAAACTAGGCATAGCTTATACTTGGACCAGAAGGCAGAATATAGGAAACTACATGAAAACATGGATAATTCAGAGAAAAGGACTGTAAACAGATGAGAACTTGTTTAGAACAGCTCAAAGAGATTCTCCAGTCAGTTCTTAGTGTAGAAAAGGTAGCTAAGATCCGGGAAATCCTTAATCGAGTTAAGGTGACATGAAACACTGTATGAATCCTATATTCTTTACTTAAAGGAGACTGGAGTGATAAATGTGTGTTATACAAGGCAGAATACCATTGAAATAGAGAAAGAAACACGTTCTGCAGCTTTGGAAAGCCTTACACTTCACTGAAATGTAGTACTACACTCTATAACACAGTTGAGAGACAATGTTCCCGAGCTGCCTCAGTTCATAACAGTGTGTAGGAAGTTGTTTGATAAAGTGGGCAAAGCTTATACTTGGACTAGAAGGCAGAATATAGGAAACTACATGAAAACATGGATAATTCAGAGAAAATGACTGTAAACAGATGAGAACTTGTTTAGAAAATCTCAAAGAGATTCTCCATGTCAGTTCTTAGTGTAGAAAAGGTAGCTAAGATCCGGGAAATCCTTAATTCGAGTTAAGATGACATGAAACACTATATGAATCCTATATTCTTTACTTAAAGGAGACTGGAGTGGTAAATGTGTGTTATACAAGGCAGAATACCATTGAAATAGAGAAAGAAACACGTTGGGCAGCTTTGGAAAGCCTTACACTTCACTGAAATGTAGTACTACACTCTATAACACAGTTGAGAGACAATGTTCCGAGCTGCCTCAGTTCATAACAGTGTGTAGGAAGTTGTTTGATAAAGTGGGCAAAGCTTATACTTGGACCAGAAGGCACTATGTAGGAAACTACCTGAAAACATGGATAATTGAGAGAAAATGACTGTAAACAGATGAGAACTTGTTTAGAACAGCTCAAAGAGATTCTCCAGTCAGTTCTTAGTGTAGAAAAGGTAGCTAAGATCCGGGAAATCCTTAATTCGAGTTAAGATGACATGAAACACTGTATGAATCCTATATTCTTTACTTAAAAGAGACTAGAGTGGTAAATGTGTGTTATACAAGGCAGAATACCATTGAAATAGAGAAAGAAACACGTTCGGCAGCTTTGGAAAGCCTTACACTTCACTGAAATGTAGTACTACACTCTATAACACAGTTGAGAGACAATGTTCCCGAGCTGCCTTAGTTCATAACAGTGTGTAGGAAGTTGTTTGATAAAGTGGGCAAAGTTTATACTTGGACCAGAAGGCAGGATATAGGAAACTACATGAAAACATGGATAATTCAGAGAAAATGAGTGTAAACAGATGAGAACTTGTTTTGAACAGCTCAAAGAAATTCTCCAGTCAGTTCTTAGTGTAGTGAAGGTAGCTAAGATCCGGAAAATCCTTAATTCGAGTTAAGATGACATGAAACACTCTATGAATCCTATATTCTTTACTTAAAGTCGACTAGAGTGGTAAATGTGTGTTATACAAGGCAGAATAACATTGTAATAGAGAAAGAAACACGTTCGGCAGCTTTGGAAAGCCTTACACTTCACTGAAATGTAGTACTACACTCTATAACACAGTTGAGAGACAATGTTCCCCAGCTGCCTTATTTCATAACAGTGTGTAGGAAGTTGTTTGATAAAGTGGGCAAAGCTTATACTTGGACCAGAAGGCAGAATATAGGAAACTACATGAAAACATGGATAATTCAGAGAAAATGACTGTAAACAGATGAGAACTTGTTTAGAACAGCTCAAAGAGATTCTCCGGTCAGTTCTTAGTGTTGTAAAGGTAGCTAATATACGGGAAATCCTTAATTCCAGGTTAGATCACATGAAACACTGTATGAATTCTATATTCTTTACTTAAAGGAGACTAGAGTGGTAAATGTGTGTTATACAAGGCAGAATACCATTGAAATAGAGAAAGAAACACGTTCGGCAGCTTTGGAAAGCCTTACACTTCACTGAAATTTAGTACTACACTCTATAACACAGTTGAGAGACAATGTTCCCCAGCTGCCTTATTTCATAACAGTGTGTAGGAAGTTGTTTGATAAAGTGGGCAAAGCTTATACTTGGACCAGAAGGCAGAATATAGGAAACTACATGAAAACATGGATAATTCAGAGAAAATGACTGTAAACAGATGAGAACTTGTTTAGAACAGCTCAAAGAGATTCTCCGGTCAGTTCTTAGTGTTGTAAAGGTAGCTAATATACGGGAAATCCTTAATTCCATGTAAGATCACATGAAACACTGTATGAATCCTATATTTTTTACTTAAAGGAGACTGGAGTGGTAAATGTGTGTTATACAAGGCAGAATACCATTGAAATAGAGAAAGAAACACGTTGTGCAGCTTTGGAAAGCCTTACACTTCACTGAAATTTAGTACTACACTCTATAACACAGTTGAGAGACAATGTTCCCCAGCTGCCTCAGTTCATAACAGTGTGTAGGAAGTTGTTTGATAAACTGGGCATAGCTTATACTTGGACCAGAAGGCAGAATATAGGAAACTACATGAAAACATGGATAATTCAGAGAAAATGACTGTAAACAGATGAGAACTTGTTTAGAACAGCTGAAAGAGATTCTCCAGTCAGTTCTTAGTGTAGAAAAGGTAGCTGAGATCCGGGAAATCCTTAATTCGACTTAAGATGACATGAAACACTGTATGAATCCTATATTCTTTACTTAATGGAGACTAGAGTGGTAAATGTGTGTTATACAAGGCAGAATACCATTGAAATAGAGAAAGAAACACGTTCGGCAGCTTTGGAAAGCCTTCCACTTCACTGAAATGTAGTACTACACTCTATAACACAGTTGAGAGACAATGTTCCCGAGCTGCCTCAGTTCATAACAGTGTGTAATAAGTTGTTTGATAAAGTGGGCAAAGCTTATACTTGGACCAGAAGGCAGGATATAGGAAACTACATGAAAACATGGATAATTCAGAGAAAATGAGTGTAAACACATGAGAACTTGTTTTGAACAGCTCAAAGATATTCTCCAGTCAGTTCTTAGTGTAGTAAAGGTAGCTAAGATCTGGGAAATCCTTAATTCGAGTTAAGATGACATGAAACACTGTATGAATCCTATATTCTTTACTTAAAGTCGACTAGAGTGGTAAATGTGTTTTATAGAAGGCAGAATACCATTGAAATGGAGAAAGAAACACTTTCAGCAGCTTTGGAAAGCCTTACACTTCACTGAAATGTAGTACTACACTGTATAACACAGTTGAGAGACAATGTTCCCGAGCTGCCTCAGTTCATAACAGTGTGTAGGAAGTTGTTTAAAAAGTGGGAAAAGCTTTTATTTGGACCAGAAGGCAGAATATAGGAAACTACATGAAAACATGGATAAGTCTCAGAAAATGACTGTAAACAGATGAGAACTTGTTTAGAACAGCTCAAAGAGATTCTTCAAGTCAGTTCTTAGTGTAGAAAAGATAGCTAAGATCCGGGAAATCCTTAATTTGTGTTAAGATGACATGAAACACTGTATGAATCCTATATTCTTTACTTAAAGGAGACAAGAGTGGTAAATGTGTGTTATACAAGGCAGAATACCATTGAAATAGAGAAAGAAACACGTTCTGCAGCTTAGGAAAGCCTTACACTTCACTGAAATTTAGTACTACACTCTATAACACAGTTGAGAGACAATGTTCCCGAGCTGCCTCAGTTCATAACAGTGTGTAGGAAGTTGTTTGATAAAGTGGGCAAAGCTTATACTTGGACCAGAAGGCAGAATATAGGAAACTACATGAAAACATGGATAATTCAGAGAAAATGACTGTAAACAGATGAGAACTTGTTTAGAAAAGCTCAAAGAGATTCTCCAAGTCAGTTCTTAGTGTAGAAAAGGTAGCTAAGATCCGGGAAATCCTTAATTCGAGTTAAGATGACATGAAACACTATATGAATCCTATATTCTTTACTTAAAGGAGACTGGAGTGGTAAATGTGTGTTATACAAGGCAGAATACCATTGAAATAGAGAAAGAAACACGTTGGGCAGCTTTGGAAAGCCTTACACTTCACTGAAATGTAGTACTACACTCTATAACACAGTTGAGAGACAATGTTCCGAGCTGCCTCAGTTCATAACAGTGTGTAGGAAGTTGTTTGATAAAGTGGGCAAAGCTTATACTTGGACCAGAAGGCACTATGTAGGAAACTACCTGAAAACATGGATAATTGAGAGAAAATGACTGTAAACAGATGAGAACTTGTTTAGAACAGCTCAAAGAGATTCTCCAGTCAGTTCTTAGTGTAGAAAAGGTAGCTAAGATCCGGGAAATCCTTAATTCGAGTTAAGATGACATGAAACACTGTATGAATCCTATATTCTTTACTTAAAAGAGACTAGAGTGGTAAATGTGTGTTATACAAGGCAGAATACCATTGAAATAGAGAAAGAAAGACGTTCGGCAGCTTTGGAAAGCCTTACACTTCACTGAAATGTAGTACTACACTCTATAACACAGTTGAGAGACAATGTTCCCGAGCTGCCTTAGTTCATAACAGTGTGTAGGAAGTTGTTTGATAAAGTGGGCAAAGCTTATACTTGGACCAGAAGGCAGGATATAGGAAACTACATGAAAACATGGATAATTCAGAGAAAGTGAGTGTAAACAGATGAGAACTTGTTTTGAACAGCTCAAAGAAATTCTCCAGTCAGTTCTTAGTGTAGTAAAGGTAGCTAAGATCCGGAAAATCCTTAATTCGAGTTAAGATGACATGAAACACTCTATGAATCCTATATTCTTTACTTAAAGTCGACTAGAGTGGTAAATGTGTGTTATACAAGGCAGAATAACATTGAAATAGAGAAAGAAACACGTTCGGCAGCTTTGGAAAGCCTTACACTTCACTGAAATGTAGTACTACACTCTATAACACAGTTGAGAGACAATGTTCCCCAGCTGCCTTATTTCATAACAGTGTGTAGGAAGTTGTTTGATAAACTGGGCAAAGCTTATACTTGGACCAGAAGGCAGAATATAGGAAACTACATGAAAACATGGATAATTCAGAGAAAATGACTGTAAACAGATGAGAACTTGTTTAGAACAGCTCAAAGAGATTCTCCGGTCAGTTCTTAGTGTTGTAAAGGTAGCTAATATACGGGAAATCCTTAATTCCAGGTTAGATCACATGAAACACTGTATGAATTCTATATTCTTTACTTAAAGGAGACTAGAGTGGTAAATGTGTGTTATACAAGGCAGAATACCATTGAAATAGAGAAAGAAACACGTTCGGCAGCTTTGGAAAGCCTTACACTTCACTGAAATTTAGTACTACACTCTATAACACAGTTGAGAGACAATGTTCCCCAGCTGCCTCAGTTCATAACAGTGTGTAGGAAGTTGTTTGATAAAGTGGGCAAAGCTTATACTTGGACCAGAAGGCAGGATATAGGAAACTACATGAAAACATGGATAATTCAGAGAAAATGAGTGTAAACACATGAGAACTTGTTTTGAACAGCTCAAAGATATTCTCCAGTCAGTTCTTAGTGTAGTAAAGGTAGCTAAGATCTGGGAAATCCTTAATTCGAGTTAAGATGACATGAAACACTGTATGAATCCTATATTCTTTACTTAAAGTCGACTAGAGTGGTAAATGTGTTTTATAGAAGGCAGAATACCATTGAAATGGAGAAAGAAACACTTTCAGCAGCTTTGGAAAGCCTTACACTTCACTGAAATGTAGTACTACACTGTATAACACAGTTGAGAGACAATGTTCCCGAGCTGCCTCAGTTCATAACAGTGTGTAGGAAGTTGTTTAAAAAGTGGGAAAAGCTTATATTTGGACCAGAAGGCAGAATATAGGAAACTACATGAAAACATGGATAAGTTTCAGAAAATGACTGTAAACAGATGAGAACTTGTTTAGAACAGCTCAAAGAGATTCTCCAAGTCAGTTCTTAGTGTAGAAAAGATAGCTAAGATCCGGGAAATCCTTAATTCGAGTTAAGATGACATGAAACACTGTATGAATCCTATATTCTTTACTTAAAGGAGACAATAGTGGTAAATGTGTGTTATACAAGGCAGAATACCATTGAAATAGAGAAAGAAACACGTTCGGCAGCTTTGGAAAGCCTTACACTTCACTGAAATGTAGTACTACACTCTATAACACAGTTGAGAGACAATGTTCCCGAGCTGCCTCAGTTCATAACAGTGTGTAGGAAGTTTTTTGATAAAGTGGGCAAAGCTTATACTTGGACCATGAGGCAGAATATAGGAAACTACATGAAAACATGGATAATTCGGAGAAAATGACTGTAAACCGATGAGAACTTGTTTAGAACAGCTCAAAGAGATTCTCCAGTCAGTTCTTAGTGTAGAAAAGGTAGCTAAGATCCGGGAAATCCTTAATCGAGTTAAGATGACATGAAACACTGTATGAATCCTATATTCTTTACTTAAAGGAGACTAGAGTGGTAAATGTGTGTTATACAAGGCAGAATACCATTGAAATAGAGAAAGAAACACGTTCTGCAGCTTTGGAAAGCCTTACACTTCACTGAAATTTAGTACTACACTCTATAACACAGTTGAGAGACAATGTTCCCCAGCAGCCTCAGTTCATAACTGTGTGTAGGAAGTTGTTTGATAAACTGGGCATAGCTTATACTTGGACCAGAAGGCAGAATATAGGAAACTACATGAAAACATGGATAATTCAGAGAAAAGGACTGTAAACAGATGAGAACTTGTTTAGAACAGCTCAAAGAGATTCTCCAGTCAGTTCTTAGTGTAGAAAAGGTAGCTAAGATCCGGGAAATCCTTAATCGAGTTAAGGTGCCATGAAACACTGTATGAATCCTATATTCTTTACTTAAAGGAGACTGGAGTGATAAATGTGTGTTATACAAGGCATAATACCATTGAAATAGAGAAAGAAACACGTTCGCCAGCTTTGGAAAGCCTTACACTTCACTGAAATGTAGTACTACACTCTATAACACAGTTGAGAGACAATGTTCCCGAGCTGCCTCAGTTCATAACAGTGTGTAGGAAGTTTTTTGATAAAGTGGGCAAAGCTTATACTTGGACGATGAGGCAGAATATAGGAAACTACATGAAAACATGGATAATTCGGAGAAAATGACTGTAAACCGATGAGAACTTGTTTAGAACAGCTCAAAGAGATTCTCCAAGTCAGTTCTTAGTGTAGAAAAGATAGCTAAGATCTGGGAAATCCTTAATTCAAGTTAAGATCACATGAAACACTGTATGAATCCTATATTCTTTACTTAAAGGAGACTAGAGTGGTAAATGTGTGTTATACAAGACAGAATACCATTGAAATAGAGAAAGAAACACGTTCTGCAGCTTTGGAAAGCCTTACACTTCACTGAAATTTAGTACTACACTCTATAACACAGTTGAGAGACAATGTTCCCCAGCAGCCTCAGTTCATAACAGTATGTAGGAAGTTGTTTGATAAACTGGGCATAGCTTATACTTGGACCAGAAGGCAGAATATAGGAAACTACATGAAAACATGGATAATTCAGAGAAAAGGACTGTAAACAGATGAGAACTTGTTTAGAACAGCTCAAAGAGATTCTCCAGTCAGTTCTTAGTGTAGAAAAGGTAGCTAAGATCCGGGAAATCCTTAATCGAGTTAAGATGACATGAAACACTGTATGAATCCTATATTCTTTACTTAAAGGAGACTAGAGTGGTAAATGTGTGTTATACAAGGCAGAATACCATTGAAATAGAGAAAGAAACACGTTCTGCAGCTTTGGAAAGCCTTACACTTCACTGAAATTTAGTACTACACTCTATAACACAGTTGAGAGACAATGTTCCCCAGCAGCCTCAGTTCATAACTGTGTGTAGGAAGTTGTTTGATAAACTGGGCATAGCTTATACTTGGACCAGAAGGCAGAATATAGGAAACTACATGAAAACATGGATAATTCAGAGAAAAGGACTGTAAACAGATGAGAACTTGTTTAGAACAGCTCAAAGAGATTCTCCAGTCAGTTCTTAGTGTAGAAAAGGTAGCTAAGATCCGGGAAATCCTTAATCGAGTTAAGGTGACATGAAACACTGTATGAATCCTATATTCTTTACTTAAAGGAGACTGGAGTGATAAATGTGTGTTATACAAGGCATAATACCATTGAAATAGAGAAAGAAACACGTTCGCCAGCTTTGGAAAGCCTTACACTTCACTGAAATGTAGTACTACACTCTATAACACAGTTGAGAGACAATGTTCCCGAGCTGCCTCAGTTCATAACAGTGTGTAGGAAGTTTTTTGATAAAGTGGGCAAAGCTTATACTTGGACGATGAGGCAGAATATAGGAAACTACATGAAAACATGGATAATTCGGAGAAAATGACTGTAAACCGATGAGAACTTGTTTAGAACAGCTCAAAGAGATTCTTCAAGTCAGTTCTTAGTGTAGAAAAGGTAGCTAAGATCTGGGAAATCCTTAATTCAAGTTAAGATCACATGAAACACTGTATGAATCCTACATTCTTTACTTAAAGGAGACTAGAGTGGTAAATGTGTGTTATACAAGACAGAATACCATTGAAATAGAGAAAGAAACACGTTCTGCAGCTTTGGAAAGCCTTACACTTCACTGAAATTTAGTACTACACTCTATAACACAGTTGAGAGACAATGTTCCCCAGCAGCCTCAGTTCATAACAGTATGTAGGAAGTTGTTTGATAAACTGGGCATAGCTTTTACTTGGACCAGAAGGCAGAATATAGGAAACTACATGAAAACATGGATAATTCAGAGAAAAGGACTGTAAACTGATGAGAACTTGTTTAGAACAGCTCAAAGAGATTCTCCAGTCAGTTCTTAGTGTAGAAAAGGTAGCTAAGATCCGGGAAATCCTTAATCGAGTTAAGATGACATGAAACACTGTATGAATCCTATATTCTTTACTTAAAGGAGACTAGAGTGGTAAATGTGTGTTATACAAGGCAGAATACCATTGAAATAGAGAAAGAAACACGTTCTGCAGCTTTGGAAAGCCTTACACTTCACTGAAATTTAGTACTACACTCTATAACACAGTTGAGAGACAATGTTCCCCAGCAGCCTCAGTTCATAACTGTGTGTAGGAAGTTGTTTGATAAACTGGGCATAGCTTATACTTGGACCAGAAGGCAGAATATAGGAAACTACATGAAAACATGGATAATTCAGAGAAAAGGACTGTAAACAGATGAGAACTTGTTTAGAACAGCTCAAAGAGATTCTCCAGTCAGTTCTTAGTGTAGAAAAGGTAGCTAAGATCCGGGAAATCCTTAATCGAGTTAAGGTGACATGAAACACTGTATGAATCCTATATTCTTTACTTAAAGGAGACTGGAGTGATAAATGTGTGTTATACAAGGCAGAATACCATTGAAATAGAGAAAGAAACACGTTCTGCAGCTTTGGAAAGCCTTACACTTCACTGAAATGTAGTACTACACTCTATAACACAGTTGAGAGACAATGTTCCCGAGCTGCCTCAGTTCATAACAGTGTGTAGGAAGTTGTTTGATAAAGTGGGCAAAGCTTATACTTGGACCAGAAGGCAGAATATAGGAAACTACATGAAAACATGGATAATTCAGAGAAAATGACTGTAAACAGATGAGAACTTGTTTAGAAAATCTCAAAGAGATTCTCCAAGTCAGTTCTTAGTGTAGAAAAGGTAGCTAAGATCCGGGAAATCCTTAATTCGAGTTAAGATGACATGAAACACTATATGAATCCTATATTCTTTACTTAAAGGAGACTGGAGTGGTAAATGTGTGTTATACAAGGCAGAATACCATTGAAATAGAGAAAGAAACACGTTGGGCAGCTTTGGAAAGCCTTACACTTCACTGAAATGTAGTACTACACTCTATAACACAGTTGAGAGACAATGTTCCGAGCTGCCTCAGTTCATAACAGTGTGTAGGAAGTTGTTTGATAAAGTGGGCAAAGCTTATACTTGGACCAGAAGGCACTATGTAGGAAACTACCTGAAAACATGGATAATTGAGAGAAAATGACTGTAAACAGATGAGAACTTGTTTAGAACAGCTCAAAGAGATTCTCCAGTCAGTTCTTAGTCTAGAAAAGGTAGCTAAGATCCGGGAAATCCTTAATTCGAGTTAAGATGACATGAAACACTGTATGAATCCTATATTCTTTACTTAAAAGAGACTAGAGTGGTAAATGTGTGTTATACAAGGCAGAATACCATTGAAATAGAGAAAGAAACACGTTCGGCAGCTTTGGAAAGCCTTACACTTCACTGAAATGTAGTACTACACTCTATAACACAGTTGAGAGACAATGTTCCCGAGCTGCCTTAGTTCATAACAGTGTGTAGGAAGTTGTTTGATAAAGTGGGCAAAGTTTATACTTGGACCAGAAGGCAGGATATAGGAAACTACATGAAAACATGGATAATTCAGAGAAAATGAGTGTAAACAGATGAGAACTTGTTTTGAACAGCTCAAAGAAATTCTCCAGTCAGTTCTTAGTGTAGTGAAGGTAGCTAAGATCCGGAAAATCCTTAATTCGAGTTAAGATGACATGAAACACTCTATGAATCCTATATTCTTTACTTAAAGTCGACTAGAGTGGTAAATGTGTGTTATACAAGGCAGAATAACATTGAAATAGAGAAAGAAACACGTTCGGCAGCTTTGGAAAGCCTTACACTTCACTGAAATGTAGTACTACACTCTATAACACAGTTGAGAGACAATGTTCCCCAGCTGCCTTATTTCATAACAGTGTGTAGGAAGTTGTTTGATAAAGTGGGCAAAGCTTATACTTGGACCAGAAGGCAGAATATAGGAAACTACATGAAAACATGGATAATTCAGAGAAAATGACTGTAAACAGATGAGAACTTGTTTAGAACAGCTCAAAGAGATTCTCCGGTCAGTTCTTAGTGTTGTAAAGGTAGCTAATATACGGGAAATCCTTAATTCCAGGTTAGATCACATGAAACACTGTATGAATTCTATATTCTTTACTTAAAGGAGACTAGAGTGGTAAATGTGTGTTATACAAGGCAGAATACCATTGAAATAGAGAAAGAAACACGTTCGGCAGCTTTGGAAAGCCTTACACTTCACTGAAATTTAGTACTACACTCTATAACACAGTTGAGAGACAATGTTCCCCAGCTGCCTTATTTCATAACAGTGTGTAGGAAGTTGTTTGATAAAGTGGGCAAAGCTTATACTTGGACCAGAAGGCAGAATATAGGAAACTACATGAAAACATGGATAATTCAGAGAAAATGACTGTAAACAGATGAGAACTTGTTTAGAACAGCTCAAAGAGATTCTCCGGTCAGTTCTTAGTGTTGTAAAGGTAGCTAATATACGGGAAATCCTTAATTCCAGGTTAGATCACATGAAACACTGTATGAATTCTATATTCTTTACTTAAAGGAGACTAGAGTGGTAAATGTGTGTTATACAAGGCAGAATACCATTGAAATAGAGAAAGAAACACGTTCGGCAGCTTTGGAAAGCCTTACACTTCACTGAAATGTAGTACTACACTCTATAACACAGTTGAGAGACAATGTTCCCCAGCTGCCTCAGTTCATAACAGTGTGTAGGAAGTTGTTTGATAAAGTGGGCAAAGCTTATACTTGGACCAGAAGGCAGGATATAGGAAACTACATGAAAACATGGATAATTCAGAGAAAATGAGTGTAAACACATGAGAACTTGTTTTGAACAGCTCAAAGATATTCTCCAGTCAGTTCTTAGTGTAGTAAAGGTAGCTAAGATCTGGGAAATCCTTAATTCGAGTTAAGATGACATGAAACACTGTATGAATCCTATATTCTTTACTGAAAGTCGACTAGAGTGGTAAATGTGTTTTATAGAAGGCAGAATACCATTGAAATGGAGAAAGAAACACTTTCAGCAGCTTTGGAAAGCCTTACACTTCACTGAAATGTAGTACTACACTGTATAACACAGTTGAGAGACAATGTTCCCGAGCTGCCTCAGTTCATAACAGTGTGTAGGAAGTTGTTTAAAAAGTGGGAAAAGCTTATATTTGGACCAGAAGGCAGAATATAGGAAACTACATGAAAACATGGATAAGTTTCAGAAAATGACTGTAAACAGATGAGAACTTGTTTAGAAAAGCTCAAAGAGATTCTCCAAGTCAGTTCTTAGTGTAGAAAAGATAGCTAAGATCCGGGAAATCCTTAATTCGAGTTAAGATGACATGAAACACTGTATGAATCCTATATTCTTTACTTAAAGGAGACAATAGTGGTAAATGTGTGTTATACAAGGCAGAATACCATTGAAATAGAGAAAGAAACACGTTCGCCAGCTTTGGAAAGCCTTACACTTCACTGAAATGTAGTACTACACTCTATAACACAGTTGAGAGACAATGTTCCCGAGCTGCCTCAGTTCATAACAGTGTGTAGGAAGTTTTTTGATAAAGTGGGCAAAGCTTATACTTGGACCATGAGGCAGAATATAGGAAACTACATGAAAACATGGATAATTCGGAGAAAATGACTGTAAACCGATGAGAACTTGTTTAGAACAGCTCAAAGAGATTCTCCAAGTCAGTTCTTAGTGTAGAAAAGGTAGCTAAGATCTGGGAAATCCTTAATTCAAGTTAAGATCACATGAAACACTGTATGAATCCTATATTCTTTACTTAAAGGAGACTAGAGTGGTAAATGTGTGTTATACAAGACAGAATACCATTGAAATAGAGAAAGAAACACGTTCTGCAGCTTTGGAAAGCCTTACACTTCACTGAAATTTAGTACTACACTCTATAACACAGTTGAGAGACAATGTTCCCCAGCAGCCTCAGTTCATAACAGTGTGTAGGAAGTTGTTTGATAAACTGGGCATAGCTTATACTTGGACCAGAAGGCAGAATATAGGAAACTACATGAAAACATGGATAATTCAGAGAAAAGGACTGTAAACAGATGAGAACTTGTTTAGAACAGCTCAAAGAGATTCTCCAGTCAGTTCTTAGTGTAGAAAAGGTAGCTAAGATCCGGGAAATCCTTAATCGAGTTAAGATGACATGAAACACTGTATGAATCCTATATTCTTTACTTAAAGGAGACTAGAGTGGTAAATGTGTGTTATACAAGGCAGAATACCATTGAAATAGAGAAAGAAACACGTTCTGCAGCTTTGGAAAGCCTTACACTTCACTGAAATTTAGTACTACACTCTATAACACAGTTGAGAGACAATGTTCCCCAGCAGCCTCAGTTCATAACTGTGTGTAGGAAGTTGTTTGATAAACTGGGCATAGCTTATACTTGGACCAGAAGGCAGAATATAGGAAACTACATGAAAACATGGATAATTCAGAGAAAAGGACTGTAAACTGATGAGAACTTGTTTAGAACAGCTCAAAGAGATTCTCCAGTCAGTTCTTAGTGTAGAAAAGGTAGCTAAGATCCGGGAAATCCTTAATCGAGTTAAGGTGACATGAAACACTGTATGAATCCTATATTCTTTACTTAAAGGAGACTGGAGTGATAAATGTGTGTTATACAAGGCAGAATACCATTGAAATAGAGAAAGAAACACGTTCTGCAGCTTTGGAAAGCCTTACACTTCACTGAAATGTAGTACTACACTCTATAACACAGTTGAGAGACAATGTTCCCGAGCTGCCTCAGTTCATAACAGTGTGTAGGAAGTTGTTTGATAAAGTGGGCAAAGCTTATACTTGGACCAGAAGGCAGAATATAGGAAACTACATGAAAACATGGATAATTCAGAGAAAATGACTGTAAACAGATGAGAACTTGTTTAGAAAAGCTCAAAGAGATTCTCCAAGTCAGTTCTTAGTGTAGAAAAGGTAGCTAAGATCCGGGAAATCCTTAATTCGAGTTAAGATGACATGAAACACTATATGAATCCTATATTCTTTACTTAAAGGAGACTGGAGTGGTAAATGTGTGTTATACAAGGCAGAATACCATTGAAATAGAGAAAGAAACACGTTGGGCAGCTTTGGAAAGCCTTACACTTCACTGAAATGTAGTACTACACTCTATAACACAGTTGAGAGACAATGTTCCGAGCTGCCTCAGTTCATAACAGTGTGTAGGAAGTTGTTTGATAAAGTGGGCAAAGCTTATACTTGGACCAGAAGGCACTATGTAGGAAACTACCTGAAAACATGGATAATTGAGAGAAAATGACTGTAAACAGATGAGAACTTGTTTAGAACAGCTCAAAGAGATTCTCCAGTCAGTTCTTAGTGTAGAAAAGGTAGCTAAGATCCGGGAAATCCTTAATTCGAGTTAAGATGACATGAAACACTGTATGAATCCTATATTCTTTACTTAAAAGAGACTAGAGTGGTAAATGTGTGTTATACAAGGCAGAATACCATTGAAATAGAGAAAGAAACACGTTCGGCAGCTTTGGAAAGCCTTACACTTCACTGAAATGTAGTACTACACTCTATAACACAGTTGAGAGACAATGTTCCCGAGCTGCCTCAGTTCATAACAGTGTGTAGGAAGTTTTTTGATAAAGTGGGCAAGGCTTATACTTGGACAGAAGGCAGAATGTTGGAAACTTCATGAAAACATGGATAATTCAGAGAAAATGACTGTAAGCAGATGAGAACTTGTTTAGAACAGCTCACAGAGATTCTCCGGTCAGTTCTTAGTGTTGTAAAGGTAGCTAATATACGGGAAATCCTTAATTCCAGGTTAGATCACATGAAACACTGTATGAATTCTATATTCTTTACTTAAAGGAGACTAGAGTGGTAAATGTGTGTTATACAAGGCAGAATACCATTGAAATAGAGAAAGAAACACGTTCGGCAGCTTTGGAAAGCCTTACACTTCACTGAAATTTAGTACTACACTCTATAACACAGTTGAGAGACAATGTTCCCCAGCTGCCTTATTTCATAACAGTGTGTAGGAAGTTGTTTGATAAAGTGGGCAAAGCTTATACTTGGACCAGAAGGCAGAATATAGGAAACTACATGAAAACATGGATAATTCAGAGAAAATGACTGTAAACAGATGAGAACTTGTTTAGAACAGCTCAAAGAGATTCTCCGGTCAGTTCTTAGAGTTGTAAAGGTAGCTAATATACGGGAAATCCTTAATTCCAGGTTAGATCACATGAAACACTGTATGAATTCTATATTCTTTACTTAAAGGAGACTCGAGTGGTAAATGTGTGTTATACAAGGCAGAATACCATTGAAATAGAGAAAGAAACACGTTCGGCAGCTTTGGAAAGCCTTACACTTCACTGAAATGTAGTACTACACTCTATAACACAGTTGAGAGACAATGTTCCCGAGCTGCCTCAGTTCATAACAGTGTGTAGGAAGTTTTTTGATAAAGTGGGCAAAGCTTATACTTGGACCATGAGGCAGAATATAGGAAACTACATGAAAACATGGATAATTCGGAGAAAATGACTGTAAACCGATGAGAACTTGTTTAGAACAGCTCAAAGAGATTCTCCAAGTCAGTTCTTAGTGTAGAAAAGGTAGCTAAGATCTGGGAAATCCTTAATTCAAGTTAAGATCACATGAAACACTGTATGAATCCTATATTCTTTACTTAAAGGAGACTAGAGTGGTAAATGTGTGTTATACAAGACAGAATACCATTGAAATAGAGAAAGAAACACGTTCTGCAGCTTTGGAAAGCCTTACACTTCACTGAAATTTAGTACTACACTCTATAACACAGTTGAGAGACAATGTTCCCCAGCAGCCTCAGTTCATAACAGTGTGTAGGAAGTTGTTTGATAAACTGGGCATAGCTTATACTTGGACCAGAAGGCAGAATATAGGAAACTACATGAAAACATGGATAATTCAGAGAAAAGGACTGTAAACAGATGAGAACTTGTTTAGAACAGCTCAAAGAGATTCTCCAGTCAGTTCTTAGTGTAGAAAAGGTAGCTAAGATCCGGGAAATCCTTAATCGAGTTAAGATGACATGAAACACTGTATGAATCCTATATTCTTTACTTAAAGGAGACTAGAGTGGTAAATGTGTGTTATACAAGGCAGAATACCATTGAAATAGAGAAAGAAACACGTTCTGCAGCTTTGGAAAGCCTTACACTTCACTGAAATTTAGTACTACACTCTATAACACAGTTGAGAGACAATGTTCCCCAGCAGCCTCAGTTCATAACAGTGTGTAGGAAGTTGTTTGATAAACTGGGCATAGCTTATACTTGGACCAGAAGGCAGAATATAGGAAACTACATGAAAACATGGATAATTCAGAGAAAAGGACTGTAAACAGATGAGAACTTGTTTAGAACAGCTCAAAGAGATTCTCCAGTCAGTTCTTAGTGTAGAAAAGGTAGCTAAGATCCGGGAAATCCTTAATCGAGTTAAGATGACATGAAACACTGTATGAATCCTATATTCTTTACTTAAAGGAGACTGGAGTGATAAATGTGTGTTATACAAGGCAGAATACCATTGAAATAGAGAAAGAAACACGTTCGGCAGCTTTGGAAAGCCTTACACTTCACTGAAATGTAGTACTACACTCTATAACACAGTTGAGAGACAATGTTCCCGAGCTGCCTCAGTTCATAACAGTGTGTAGGAAGTTGTTTGATAAAGTGGGCAAAGCTTATACTTGGACCAGAAGGCAGAATATAGGAAACTACATGAAAACATGGATAATTCAGAGAAAATGACTGTAAACAGATGAGAACTTGTTTAGAAAAGCTCAAAGAGATTCTCCAAGTCAGTTCTTAGTGTAGAAAAGGTAGCTAAGATCCGGGAAATCCTTAATTCGAGTTAAGATGACATGAAACACTATATGAATCCTATATTCTTTACTTAAAGGAGACTGGAGTGGTAAATGTGTGTTATACAAGGCAGAATACCATTGAAATAGAGAAAGAAACACGTTGGGCAGCTTTGGAAAGCCTTACACTTCACTGAAATGTAGTACTACACTCTATAACACAGTTGAGAGACAATGTTCCGAGCTGCCTCAGTTCATAACAGTGTGTAGGAAGTTGTTTGATAAAGTGGGCAAAGCTTATACTTGGACCAGAAGGCACTATGTAGGAAACTACCTGAAAACATGGATAATTGAGAGAAAATGACTGTAAACAGATGAGAACTTGTTTAGAACAGCTCAAAGAGATTCTCCAGTCAGTTCTTAGTGTAGAAAAGGTAGCTAAGATCCGGGAAATCCTTAATTCGAGTTAAGATGACATGAAACACTGTATGAATCCTATATTCTTTACTTAAAAGAGACTAGAGTGGTAAATGTGTGTTATACAAGGCAGAATACCATTGAAATAGAGAAAGAAACACGTTCGGCAGCTTTGGAAAGCCTTACACTTCACTGAAATGTAGTACTACACTCTATAACACAGTTGAGAGACAATGTTCCCGAGCTGCCTTAGTTCATAACAGTGTGTAGGAAGTTGTTTGATAAAGTGGGCAAAGCTTATACTTGGACCAGAAGGCAGAATATAGGAAACTACATGAAAACATGGATAATTCAGAGAAAATGAGTGTAAACAGATGAGAACTTGTTTTGAACAGCTCAAAGAAATTCTCCAGTCAGTTCTTAGTGTAGTAAAGGTAGCTAAGATCCGGAAAATCCTTAATTCGAGTTAAGATGACATGAAACACTCTATGAATCCTATATTCTTTACTTAAAGTCGACTAGAGCGGTAAATGTGTGTTATACAAGGCAGAATAAAATTGAAATAGAGAAAGAAACACGTTCGGCAGCTTTGGAAAGCCTTACACTTCACTGAAATGTAGTACTACACTCTATAACACAGTTGAGAGACAATGTTCCCCAGCTGCCTTATTTCATAACAGTGTGTAGGAAGTTGTTTGATAAAGTGGGCAAAGCTTATACTTGGACCAGAAGGCAGAATATAGGAAACTACATGAAAACATGGATAATTCAGAGAAAATGACTGTAAACAGATGAGAACTTGTTTAGAACAGCTCAAAGAGATTCTCCGGTCAGTTCTTAGTGTTGTAAAGGTAGCTAATATACGGGAAATCCTTAATTCCAGGTTAGATCACATGAAACACTGTATGAATTCTATATTCTTTACTTAAAGGAGACTAGAGTGGTAAATGTGTGTTATACAAGGCAGAATACCATTGAAATAGAGAAAGAAACACGTTCGGCAGCTTTGGAAAGCCTTACACTTCACTGAAATTTAGTACTACACTCTATAACACAGTTGAGAGACAATGTTCCCCAGCTGCCTCAGTTCATAACAGTGTGTAGGAAGTTGTTTAAAAAGTGGGAAAAGCTTATATTTGGACCAGAAGGCAGAATATAGGAAACTACATGAAAACATGGATAAGTCTCAGAAAATGACTGTAAACAGATGAGAACTTGTTTAGAACAGCTCAAAGAGATTCTCCAAGTCAGTTCTTAGTGTAGAAAAGATAGCTAAGATCCGGGAAATCCTTAATTCGAGTTAAGATGACATGAAACGCTGTATGAATCCTATATTCTTTACTTAAAGGAGACAAGAGTGGTAAATGTGTGTTATACAAGGCAGAATACCATTGAAATAGAGAAAGGAACACGTTCGCCAGCTTTGGAAAGCCTTACACTTCACTGAAATGTAGTACTACACTCTATAACACAGTTGAGAGACAATGTTCCCGAGCTGCCTCAGTTCATAACAGTGTGTAGGAAGTTTTTTGATAAAGTGGGCAAAGCTTATACTTGGACCAAGAGGCAGAATATAGGAAACTACATGAAAACATGGATAATTCGGAGAAAATGACTGTAAACCGATGAGAACTTGTTTAGAACAGCTCAAAGAGATTCTCCAAGTCAGTTCTTAGTGTAGAAAAGGTAGCTAAGATCTGGGAAATCCTTAATTCAAGTTAAGATCACATGAAACACTGTATGAATCCTATATTCTTTACTTAAAGGAGACTAGAGTGGTAAATGTGTGTTATACAAGACAGAATACCATTGAAATAGAGAAAGAAACACGTTCTGCAGCTTTGGAAAGCCTTACACTTCACTGAAATTTAGTACTACACTCTATAACACAGTTGAGAGACAATGTTCCCCAGCAGCCTCAGTTCATAACAGTGTGTAGGAAGTTGTTTGATAAACTGGGCATAGCTTATACTTGGACCAGAAGGCAGAATATAGGAAACTACATGAAAACATGGATAATTCAGAGAAAAGGACTGTAAACAGATGAGAACTTGTTTAGAACAGCTCAAAGAGATTCTCCAGTCAGTTCTTAGTGTAGAAAAGGTAGCTTAGATCCGGGAAATCCTTAATCGAGTTAAGATGACATGAAACACTGTATGAATCCTATATTCTTTACTTAAAGGAGACTAGAGTGGTAAATGTGTGTTATACAAGGCAGAATACCATTGAAATAGAGAAAGAAACACGTTCTGCAGCTTTGGAAAGCCTTACACTTCACTGAAATTTAGTACTACACTCTATAACACAGTTGAGAGACAATGTTCCCCAGCAGCCTCAGTTCATAACAGTGTGTAGGAAGTTGTTTGATAAACTGGGCATAGCTTATACTTGGACCAGAAGGCAGAATATAGGAAACTACATGAAAACATGGATAATTCAGAGAAAAGGACTGTAAACAGATGAGAACTTGTTTAGAACAGCTCAAAGAGATTCTCCAGTCAGTTCTTAGTGTAGAAAAGGTAGCTAAGATCCGGGAAATCCTTAATCGAGTTAAGATGACATGAAACACTGTATGAATCCTATATTCTTTACTTAAAGGAGACTGGAGTGATAAATGTGTGTTATACAAGGCAGAATACCATTGAAATAGAGAAAGAAACACGTTCGGCAGCTTTGGAAAGCCTTACACTTCACTGAAATGTAGTACTACACTCTATAACACAGTTGAGAGACAATGTTCCGAGCTGCCTCAGTTCATAACAGTGTGTAGGAAGTTGTTTGATAAAGTGGGCAAAGCTTATACTTGGACCAGAAGGCACTATGTAGGAAACTACCTGAAAACATGGATAATTGAGAGAAAATGACTGTAAACAGATGAGAACTTGTTTAGAACAGCTCAAAGAGATTCTCCAGTCAGTTCTTAGTGTAGAAAAGGTAGCTAAGATCCGGGAAATCCTTAATTCGAGTTAAGATGACATGAAACACTGTATGAATCCTATATTCTTTACTTAAAAGAGACTAGAGTGGTAAATGTGTGTTATACAAGGCAGAATACCATTGAAATAGAGAAAGAAACACGTTCGGCAGCTTTGGAAAGCCTTACACTTCACTGAAATGTAGTACTACACTCTATAACACAGTTGAGAGACAATGTTCCCGAGCTGCCTTAGTTCATAACAGTGTGTAGGAAGTTGTTTGATAAAGTGGGCAAAGCTTATACTTGGACCAGAAGGCAGGATATAGGAAACTACATGAAAACATGGATAATTCAGAGAAAATGAGTGTAAACAGATGAGAACTTGTTTTGAACAGCTCAAAGAAATTCTCCAGTCAGTTCTTAGTGTAGTAAAGGTAGCTAAGATCCGGAAAATCCTTAATTCGAGTTAAGATGACATGAAACACTCTATGAATCCTATATTCTTTACTTAAAGTCGACTAGAGCGGTAAATGTGTGTTATACAAGGCAGAATAACATTGAAATAGAGAAAGAAACACGTTCGGCAGCTTTGGAAAGCCTTACACTTCACTGAAATGTAGTACTACACTGTATAACACTGTTGAGAGACAATGTTCCCGAGCTGCCTCAGTTCATAACAGTGTGTAGGAAGTTGTTTAAAAAGTGGGAAAAGCTTATATTTGGACCAGAAGGCAGAATATAGGAAACTACATGAAAACATGGATAAGTCTGAGAAAATGACTGTAAACAGATGAGAACTTGTTTAGAACAGCTCAAAGAGATTCTCCAAGTCAGTTCTTAGTGTAGAAGAGATAGCAAAGATCCGGGAAATCCTTAATTCGAGTTAAGATGACATGAAACACTGTATGAATCCTATATTCTTTACTTAAAGGAGACAAGAGTGGTAAATGTGTGTTATACAAGGCAGAATACCATTGAAATAGAGAAAGAAACACATTCGCCAGCTTTGGAAAGCCTTACACTTCACTGAAATGTAGTACTACACTCTATAACACAGTTGAGAGACAATGTTCCCGAGCTGCCTCAGTTCATAACAGTGTGTAGGAAGTTTTTTGATAAAGTGGGCAAAGCTTATACTTGGACCAGGAGGCAGAATATAGGAAACTACATGAAAACATGGATAATTCGGAGAAAATGACTGTAAACCGATGAGAACTTGTTTAGAACAGCTCAAAGAGATTCTCCAAGTCAGTTCTTAGTGTAGAAAAGGTAGCTAATATCTGGGAAATCCTTAATTCAAGTTAAGATCACATGAAACACTGTATGAATCCTATATTCTTTACTTAAAGGAGACTAGAGTGGTAAATGTGTGTTATACAAGGCAGAATACCATTGAAATAGAGAAAGAAACACGTTCGGCAGCTTTGGAAAGCCTTACACTTCACTGAAATATAGTACTACACTCTATAACAAAGTTGAGAGACAATGTTCCTGAGCTGCCTCAGTTCATAACAGTGTGTAGGAAGTTGTTTGATAAAGTGTGCAAAGCTTATACTTGGACCAGAAGGCAGAATGTAGGAAACTCCATGAAAACATGGATAATTCAGAGAAAATGACTGTAAACAGATGAGAACTTGTTTAGAACAGCTCAAAGAAATTCTCCAGTCAGTTCTTAGTGTAGTAAAGGTAGCTAAGATCCGGGAAATCCTTAATTCGACTTTAGATCACATGAAAAACTGTATGAATCCTATATTCTTTACTTAAAGGAGACTAGAGTGGTAAATGTCTATTATACAAGGCACAGTACCATTGAAATAGGGAAAGAAACATGTTAGGCAGCTTTGGAAAGCCTTACACTTCACTGAAATGTAATACTACACTCTATAACACAGTTGAGAGACAATGTTCCCGAGCTGCCTCAGTTCATAACAGTGTGTAGGAAGTTTTTTGATAAAGTGGGCAAAGCTTATACTTGGACCAGGAGGCAGAATATAGGAAACTACATGAAAACATGGATAATTCGGAGAAAATGACTGTAAACCGATGAGAACTTGTTTAGAACAGCTCAAAGGGATTCTCCAAGTCAGTTCTTCGTGTAGAAAAGGTAGCTAAGATCTGGGAAATCCTTAATTCAAGTTAAGATCACATGAAACACTGTATGAATCCTCTATTCTTTACTTAAAGGAGACTAGAGTGGTAAATGTGTGTTATACAAGGCAGAATACCATTGAAATAGAGAAAGAAACACGTTCTGCAGCTTTGGAAAGCCTTACACTTCACTGAAATTTAGTACTACACTCTATAACACAGTTGAGAGACAATGTTCCCCAGCAGCCTCAGTTCATAACAGTGTGTAGGAAGTTGTTTGATAAACTGGGCATAGCTTATACTTGGACCAGAAGGCAGAATATAGGAAACTACATGAAAACATGAATAATTCAGAGAAAAGGACTGTAAACAGATGAGAACTTGTTTAGAACAGCTCAAAGACATTCTCCAGTCAGTTCTTAGTGTAGAAAAGGTAGCTAAGATCCGGGAAATCCTTAATCGAGTTAAGATGACATGAAACACTGTATGAATCCTATATTCTTTACTTAAAGGAGACTAGAGTGATAAATGTGTGTTATACAAGGCAGAATACCATTGAAATAGAGAAAGAAACACGTTCGGCAGCTTTGGAAAGCCTTACACTTCACTGAAATGTAGTACTACACTCTATAACACAGTTGAGAGACAATGTTCCCGAGCTGCCTCAGTTCATAACAGTGTGTAGGAAGTTGTTTGATAAAGTCGGCAAAGCTTATATTTGGACCAGAAGGCAGAATATAGGAAACTACATGAAAACATTGATAATTCGGAGAAAATGACTGTAAAAAGATGAGAACTTGTTTAGAACAGCTCAAAGAGATTCTCCAAGTCAGTTCTTAGTGTAGAAAAGGTAGCTAAGATCCGGGAAATCCTTAATTCAAGTTAAGATCACATGAAACACTGTTTGAATCCTATATTCTTTACTTAAAGGAGACTAGAGTGGTAAATGTGTGTTATAAAAGGCAGAATACAATTGAAATAGAGAAAGAAACACGTTCGGCAGCTTTGGAAAGCCTTACACTTCACTGAAATATAGTACTACACTCTATAACACAGTTGAGATACAATGTTCCCGAGCTGCCTCAGTTCATGACAGTGTGTAGGAAGTTTTTTGATAAAGTGGGCAAAGCTTATACTTGGACCAGGAGGCAGAATATAGGAAACTACATGAAAACATGGATAATTCGGAGAAAATGACTGTAAACCGATGAGAACTTGTTTAGAACAGCTCAAAGAGATTCTCCAAGTCAGTTCTTAGTGTAGAAAAGGTAGCTAAGATCTGGGAAATCCTTAATTCAAGTTAAGATCACATGAAACACTGTATGAATCCTATATTCTTTACTTAAAGGAGACTAGAGTGGTAAATGTGTGTTATACAAGGCAGAATACCATTGAAATAGAGAAAGAAACACGTTCTGCAGCTTTGGAAAGCCTTACACTTCACTGAAATTTAGTACTACACTCTATAACACAGTTGAGAGACAATGTTCCCCAGCAGCCTCAGTTCATAACAGTGTGTAGGAAGTTGTTTGATAAACTGGGCATAGCTTATACTTGGACCAGAAGGCAGAATATAGGAAACTACATGAAAACATGAATAATTCAGAGAAAAGGACTGTAAACAGATGAGAACTTGTTTAGAACAGCTCAAAGACATTCTCCAGTCAGTTCTTAGTGTAGAAAAGGTAGCTAAGATCCGGGAAATCCTTAATCGAGTTAAGATGACATGAAACACTGTATGAATCCTATATTCTTTACTTAAAGTCAACTAGAGTGGTAAATGTGTTTTATAGAAGGCAGAATACCATTGAAACTGAGAAAGAAACACTTTCGGCAGCTTTGGAAAGCCTTACACTTCACTGAAATGTAGTACTACACTGTATAACACAGTTGAGAGACAATGTTCTCGAGCTGCCTCAGTTCATAACAGTGTGTAGGAAGTTGTTTAAAAAGTGGGAAAAGCTTATATTTGGACCAGAAGGCAGAATATTGGAAACTACATGAAAACATGGATAAGTCTGAGAAAATGACTGTAAACAGATGAGAACTTGTTTAGAACAGCTCAAAGAGATTCTCCAAGTCAGTTCTTAGTGTAGAAAAGATAGCTAAGATCCGGGAAATCCTTAATTCGAGTTAAGATGACATGAAACACTGTATGAATCCTATATTCTTTACTTAAAGGAGACAAGAGTGGTAAATGTGTGTTATACAAGGCAGAATACCATTGAAATAGAGAAAGAAACACGTTCGCCAGCTTTGGAAAGCCTTACACTTCACTGAAATGTAGTACTACACTCTATAACACAGTTGAGAGACAATGTTCCCGAGCTGCCTCAGTTCATAACAGTGTGTAGGAAGTTTTTTGATAAAGTGGGCAAAGCTTATACTTGGACCAGAAGGCAGAATGTAGGAAACTCCATGAAAACATGGATAATTCAGAGAAAATGACTGTAAACAGATGAGAACTTGTTTAGAACAGCTCAAAGAAATTCTCCAGTCAGTTCTTAGTGTAGTAAAGGTAGCTAAGATCCGGGAAATCCTTAATTCGACTTTAGATCACATGAAAAACTGTATGAATCCTATATTCTTTACTTAAAGGAGACTAGAGTGGTAAATGTCTATTATACAAGGCACAGTACCATTGAAATAGGGAAAGAAACATGTTAGGCAGCTTTGGAAAGCCTTACACTTCACTGAAATGTAATACTACACTCTATAACACAGTTGAGAGACAATGTTCCCGAGCTGCCTCAGTTCATAACAGTGTGTAGGAAGTTTTTTGATAAAGTGGGCAAAGCTTATACTTGGACCAGGAGGCAGAATATAGGAAACTACATGAAAACATGGATAATTCGGAGAAAATGACTGTAAACCGATGAGAACTTGTTTAGAACAGCTCAAAGGGATTCTCCAAGTCAGTTCTTCGTGTAGAAAAGGTAGCTAAGATCTGGGAAATCCTTAATTCAAGTTAAGATCACATGAAACACTGTATGAATCCTCTATTCTTTACTTAAAGGAGACTAGAGTGGTAAATGTGTGTTATACAAGGCAGAATACCATTGAAATAGAGAAAGAAACACGTTCTGCAGCTTTGGAAAGCCTTACACTTCACTGAAATTTAGTACTACACTCTATAACACAGTTGAGAGACAATGTTCCCCAGCAGCCTCAGTTCATAACAGTGTGTAGGAAGTTGTTTGATAAACTGGGCATAGCTTATACTTGGACCAGAAGGCAGAATATAGGAAACTACATGAAAACATGAATAATTCAGAGAAAAGGACTGTAAACAGATGAGAACTTGTTTAGAACAGCTCAAAGACATTCTCCAGTCAGTTCTTAGTGTAGAAAAGGTAGCTAAGATCCGGGAAATCCTTAATCGAGTTAAGATGACATGAAACACTGTATGAATCCTATATTCTTTACTTAAAGGAGACTAGAGTGATAAATGTGTGTTATACAAGGCAGAATACCATTGAAATAGAGAAAGAAACACGTTCGGCAGCTTTGGAAAGCCTTACACTTCACTAAAATGTAGTACTACACTCTATAACACAGTTGAGAGACAATGTTCCCGAGCTGCCTCAGTTCATAACAGTGTGTAGGAAGTTGTTTGATAAAGTCGGCAAAGCTTATACTTGGACCAGAAGGTAGAATATAGGAAACTACATGAAAACATGGATAATTCAGAGAAAATGAGTGTAAACAGATGAGAACTTGTTTTGAACAGCTCAAAGAGATTCTCCAGTCAGTTCTTAGTGTAGTAAAGGTAGCTAAGATCCGGGAAATCCTTAATTTGAGTTAAGATGACATGAAACACTGTATGAATCCTATATTCTTTACTTAAAGGAGACTAGAGTGGTAAATGTGTGTTATACAAGGCAGAATACCATTGAAATGGAGAAAGAAACAGGTTCGGCAGCTTTAGAAAGCCTTCCACTTCACTGAAATGTAGTACTACACTCTATAACACAGTTGAGAGACAATGTTCCCGAGCTGCCTCAGTTCATAACAGTGTGTAGGAAGTTGTTTGATAAAGTCGGCAAAGCTTATATTTGGACCAGAAGGCAGAATATAGGAAACTACATGAAAACATTGATAATTCGGAGAAAATGACTGTAAAAAGATGAGAACTTGTTTAGAACAGCTCAAAGAGATTCTCCAAGTCAGTTCTTAGTGTAGAAAAGGTAGCTAAGATCCGGGAAATCCTTAATTCAAGTTAAGATCACATGAAACACTGTTTGAATCCTATATTCTTTACTTAAAGGAGACTAGAGTGGTAAATGTGTGTTATAAAAGGCAGAATACAATTGAAATAGAGAAAGAAACACGTTCGGCAGCTTTGGAAAGCCTTACACTTCACTGAAATATAGTACTACACTCTATAACACAGTTGAGATACAATGTTCCCGAGCTGCCTCAGTTCATGACAGTGTGTAGGAAGTTTTTTGATAAAGTGGGCAAAGCTTATACTTGGACCAGGAGGCAGAATATAGGAAACTACATGAAAACATGGATAATTCGGAGAAAATGACTGTAAACCGATGAGAACTTGTTTAGAACAGCTCAAAGAGATTCTCCAAGTCAGTTCTTAGTGTAGAAAAGGTAGCTAAGATCTGGGAAATCCTTAATTCAAGTTAAGATCACATGAAACACTGTATGAATCCTATATTCTTTACTTAAAGGAGACTAGAGTGGTAAATGTGTGTTATACAAGGCAGAATACCATTGAAATAGAGAAAGAAACACGTTCTGCAGCTTTGGAAAGCCTTACACTTCACTGAAATTTAGTACTACACTCTATAACACAGTTGAGAGACAATGTTCCCCAGCAGCCTCAGTTCATAACAGTGTGTAGGAAGTTGTTTGATAAACTGGGCATAGCTTATACTTGGACCAGAAGGCAGAATATAGGAAACTACATGAAAACATGAATAATTCAGAGAAAAGGACTGTAAACAGATGAGAACTTGTTTAGAACAGCTCAAAGACATTCTCCAGTCAGTTCTTAGTGTAGAAAAGGTAGCTAAGATCCGGGAAATCCTTAATCGAGTTAAGATGACATGAAACACTGTATGAATCCTATATTCTTTACTTAAAGTCAACTAGAGTGGTAAATGTGTTTTATAGAAGGCAGAATACCATTGAAACTGAGAAAGAAACACTTTCGGCAGCTTTGGAAAGCCTTACACTTCACTGAAATGTAGTACTACACTGTATAACACAGTTGAGAGACAATGTTCTCGAGCTGCCTCAGTTCATAACAGTGTGTAGGAAGTTGTTTAAAAAGTGGGAAAAGCTTATATTTGGACCAGAAGGCAGAATATTGGAAACTACATGAAAACATGGATAAGTCTGAGAAAATGACTGTAAACAGATGAGAACTTGTTTAGAACAGCTCAAAGAGATTCTCCAAGTCAGTTCTTAGTGTAGAAAAGATAGCTAAGATCCGGGAAATCCTTAATTCGAGTTAAGATGACATGAAACACTGTATGAATCCTATATTCTTTACTTAAAGGAGACAAGAGTGGTAAATGTGTGTTATACAAGGCAGAATACCATTGAAATAGAGAAAGAAACACGTTCGCCAGCTTTGGAAAGCCTTACACTTCACTGAAATGTAGTACTACACTCTATAACACAGTTGAGAGACAATGTTCCCGAGCTGCCTCAGTTCATAACAGTGTGTAGGAAGTTTTTTGATAAAGTGGGCAAAGCTTATACTTGGACCAGGAGGCAGAATATAGGAAACTACATGAAAACATGGATAATTCAGAGAAAATGACTGTAAACCGATGAGAACTTGTTTAGAACAGCTCAAAGGGATTCTCCAAGTCAGTTCTTCGTGTAGAAAAGGTAGCTAAGATCTGGGAAATCCTTAATTCAAGTTAAGATCACATGAAACACTGTATGAATCCTATATTCTTTACTTAAAGGAGACTAGAGTGGTAAATGTGTGTTATACAAGGCAGAATACCATTGAAATAGAGAAAGAAACACGTTCTGCAGCTTTGGAAAGCCTTACACTTCACTGAAATTTAGTACTACACTCTATAACACAGTTGAGAGACAATGTTCCCCAGCAGCCTCAGTTCATAACAGTGTGTAGGAAGTTGTTTGATAAACTGGGCATAGCTTATACTTGGACTAGAAGGCAGAATATAGGAAACTACATGAAAACATGAATAATTCAGAGAAAAGGACTGTAAACAGATGAGAACTTGTTTAGAACAGCTCAAAGACATTCTCCAGTCAGTTCTTAGTGTAGAAAAGGTAGCTAAGATCCGGGAAATCCTTAATCGAGTTAAGATGACATGAAACACTGTATGAATCCTATATTCTTTACTTAAAGGAGACTAGAGTGATAAATGTGTGTTATACAAGGCAGAATACCATTGAAATAGAGAAAGAAACACGTTCGGCAGCTTTGGAAAGCCTTACACTTCACTGAAATGTAGTACTACACTCTATAACACAGTTGAGAGACGATGTTCCCGAGCTGCCTCAGTTCATAACAGTGTGTAGGAAGTTGTTTGATAAAGTCGGCAAAGCTTATACTTGGACCAGAAGGTAGAATATAGGAAACTACATGAAAACATGGATAATTCAGAGAAAATGAGTGTAAACAGATGAGAACTTGTTTTGAACAGCTCAAAGAGATTCTCCAGTCAGTTCTTAGTGTAGTAAAGGTAGCTAAGATCCGGGAAATCCTTAATTTGAGTTAAGATGACATGAAACACTGTATGAATCCTATATTCTTTACTTAAAGGAGACTAGAGTGGTAAATGTGTGTTATACAAGGCAGAATACCATTGAAATGGAGAAAGAAACAGGTTCGGCAGCTTTGGAAAGCCTTCCACTTCACTGAAATGTAGTACTACACTCTATAACACAGTTGAGAGACAATGTTCCCAAGCTGCCTCAGTTCATAACAGTGTGTAGGAAGTTGTTTGATAAAGTCGGCAAAGCTTATATTTGGACCAGAAGGCAGAATATAGGAAACTACATGAAAACATGGATAAGTCTGAGAAAATGACTGTAAACAGATGAGAACTTGTTTAGAACAGCTCAAAGAGATTCTCCAAGTCAGTTCTTAGTGTAGAAAAGGTAGCTAAGATCCGGGAAATCCTTAATTCAAGTTAAGATCACATGAAACACTGTTTGAATCCTATATTCTTTACTTAAAGGAGACTAGAGTGGTAAATGTGTGTTATAAAAGGCAGAATACAATTGAAATAGAGAAAGAAACACGTTCGGCAGCTTTGGAAAGCCTTACACTTCACTGAAATATAGTACTACACTCTATAACACAGTTGAGATACAATGTTCCCGAGCTGCCTCAGTTCATAACAGTGTGTAGGAAGTTTTTTGATAAAGTGGGCAAAGCTTATACTTGGACCAGGAGGCAGAATATAGGAAACTACATGAAAACATGGATAATTCGGAGAAAATGACTGTAAACCGATGAGAACTTGTTTAGAACAGCTCAAAGAGATTCTCCAAGTCAGTTCTTAGTGTAGAAAAGGTAGCTAAGATCTGGGAAATCCTTAATTCAAGTTAAGATCACATGAAACACTGTATGAATCCTATATTCTTTACTTAAAGGAGACTAGAGTGGTAAATGTGTGTTATACAAGGCAGAATACCATTGAAATAGAGAAAGAAACACGTTCTGCAGCTTTGGAAAGCCTTACACTTCACTGAAATTTAGTACTACACTCTATAACACAGTTGAGAGACAATGTTCCCCAGCAGCCTCAGTTCATAACAGTGTGTAGGAAGTTGTTTGATAAACTGGGCATAGCTTATACTTGGACCAGAAGGCAGAATATAGGAAACTACATGAAAACATGAATAATTCAGAGAAAAGGACTGTAAACAGATGAGAACTTGTTTAGAACAGCTCAAAGACATTCTCCAGTCAGTTCTTAGTGTAGAAAAGGTAGCTAAGATCCGGGAAATCCTTAATCGAGTTAAGATGACATGAAACACTGTATGAGTCCTATATTCTTTACTTAAAGTCAACTAGAGTGGTAAATGTGTTTTATAGAAGGCAGAATACCATTGAAACTGAGAAAGAAACACTTTCGGCAGCTTTGGAAAGCCTTACACTTCACTGAAATGTAGTACTACACTGTATAACACAGTTGAGAGACAATGTTCCCGAGCTGCCTCAGTTCATAACAGTGTGTAGGAAGTTGTTTAAAAAGTGGGAAAAGCTTATATTTGGACCAGAAGGCAGAATATAGGAAACTACATGAAAACATGGATAAGTCTGAGAAAATGACTGTAAACAGATGAGAACTTGTTTAGAACAGCTCAAAGAGATTCTCCAAGTCAGTTCTTAGTGTAGAAAAGATAGCTAAGATCCGGGAAATCCTTAATTCGAGTTAAGATGACATGAAACACTGTATGAATCCTATATTCTTTACTTAAAGGAGACAAGAGTGGTAAATGTGTGTTATACAAGGCAGAATACCATTGAAATAGAGAAAGAAACACGTTCGCCAGCTTTGGAAAGCCTTACACTTCACTGAAATGTAGTACTACACTCTATAACACAGTTGAGAGACAATGTTCCCGAGCTGCCTCAGTTCATAACAGTGTGTAGGAAGTTTTTTGATAAAGTGGGCAAAGCTTATACTTGGACCAGGAGGCAGAATATAGGAAACTACATGAAAACATGAATAATTCAGAGAAAAGGACTGTAAACAGATGAGAACTTGTTTAGAACAGCTCAAAGACATTCTCCAGTCAGTTCTTAGTGTAGAAAAGGTAGCTAAGATCCGGGAAATCCTTAATCGAGTTAAGATGACATGAAACACTGTATGAATCCTATATTCTTTACTTAAAGTCAACTAGAGTGGTAAATGTGTTTTATAGAAGGCAGAATACTTTGAAACTGAGAAAGAAACACTTTCGGCAGCTTTGGAAAGCCTTACACTTCACTGAAATGTAGTACTACACTGTATAACACAGTTGAGAGACAATGTTCCCGAGCTGCCTCAGTTCATAACAGTGTGTAGGAAGTTGTTTAAAAAGTGGGAAAAGCTTATATTTGGACCAGAAGGCAGAATATAGGAAACTACATGAAAACATGGATAAGTCTGAGAAAATGACTGTAAACAGATGAGAACTTGTTTAGAACAGCTCAAAGAGATTCTCCAAGTCAGTTCTTAGTGTAGAAAAGATAGCTAAGATCCGGGAAATCCTTAATTCGAGTTAAGATGACATGAAACACTGTATGAATCCTATATTCTTTACTTAAAGGAGACAAGAGTGGTAAATGTGTGTTATACAAGGCAGAATACCATTGAAATAGAGAAAGAAACACGTTCGCCAGCTTTGGAAAGCCTTACACTTCACTGAAATGTAGTACTACACTCTATAACACAGTTGAGAGACAATGTTCCCGAGCTGCCTCAGTTCATAACAGTGTGTAGGAAGTTTTTTGATAAAGTGGGCAAAGCTTATACTTGGACCAGGAGGCAGAATATAGGAAACTACATGAAAACATGGATAATTCGGAGAAAATGACTGTAAACCGATGAGAACTTGTTTAGAACAGCTCAAAGAGATTCTCCAAGTCAGTTCTTAGTGTAGAAAAGGTAGCTAAGATCTGGGAAATCCTTAATTCAAGTTAAGATCACATGAAACACTGTATGAATCCTATATTCTTTACTTAAAGGAGACTAGAGTGGTAAATGTGTGTTATACAAGGCAGAATACCATTGAAATAGAGAAAGAAACACGTTCGGCAGCTTTGGAAAGCCTTACACTTCACTGAAATATAGTACTACACTCTATAACAAAGTTGAGAGACAATGTTCCTGAGCTGCCTCAGTTCATAACAGTGTGTAGGAAGTTGTTTGATAAAGTGTGCAAAGCTTATACTTGGACCAGAAGGCAGAATGTAGGAAACTCCATGAAAACATGGATAATTCAGAGAAAATGACTGTAAACAGATGAGAACTTGTTTAGAACAGCTCAAAGGGATTCTCCAAGTCAGTTCTTCGTGTAGAAAAGGTAGCTAAGATCTGGGAAATCCTTAATTCAAGTTAAGATCACATGAAACACTGTATGAATCCTATATTCTTTACTTAAAGGAGACTAGAGTGGTAAATGTGTGTTATACAAGGCAGAATACCATTGAAATAGAGAAAGAAACACGTTCTGCAGCTTTGGAAAGCCTTACACTTCACTGAAATTTAGTACTACACTCTATAACACAGTTGAGAGACAATGTTCCCCAGCAGCCTCAGTTCATAACAGTGTGTAGGAAGTTGTTTGATAAACTGGGCATAGCTTATACTTGGACCAGAAGGCAGAATATAGGAAACTACATGAAAACATGAATAATTCAGAGAAAAGGACTGTAAACAGATGAGAACTTGTTTAGAACAGCTCAAAGACATTCTCCAGTCAGTTCTTAGTGTAGAAAAGGTAGCTAAGATCCGGGAAATCCTTAATCGAGTTAAGATGACATGAAACACTGTATGAATCCTATATTCTTTACTTAAAGGAGACTAGAGTGATAAATGTGTGTTATACAAGGCAGAATACCATTGAAATAGAGAAAGAAACACGTTCGGCAGCTTTGGAAAGCCTTACACTTCACTGAAATGTAGTACTACACTCTATAACACAGTTGAGAGACAATGTTCCCGAGCTGCCTCAGTTCATAACAGTGTGTAGGAAGTTGTTTGATAAAGTCGGCAAAGCTTATACTTGGACCAGAAGGTAGAATATAGGAAACTACATGAAAACATGGATAATTCAGAGAAAATGAGTGTAAACAGATGAGAACTTGTTTTGAACAGCTCAAAGAGATTCTCCAGTCAGTTCTTAGTGTAGTAAAGGTAGCTAAGATCCGGGAAATCCTTAATTTGAGTTAAGATGACATGAAACACTGTATGAATCCTATATTCTTTACTTAAAGGAGACTAGAGTGGTAAATGTGTGTTATACAAGGCAGAATACCATTGAAATGGAGAAAGAAACAGGTTCGGCAGCTTTGGAAAGCCTTCCACTTCACTGAAATGTAGTACTACACTCTATAACACCGTTGAGAGACAATGTTCCCGAGCTGCCTCAGTTCATAACAGTGTGTAGGAAGTTGTTTGATAAAGTCGGCAAAGCTTATATTTGGACCAGAAGGCAGAATATAGGAAACTACATGAAAACATGGATAATTCTGAGAAAATGACTGTAAACAGATGAGAACTTGTTTAGAACAGCTCAAAGAGATTCTCCAAGTCAGTTCTTAGTGTAGAAAAGGTAGCTAAGATCCGGGAAATCCTTAATTCAAGTTAAGATCACATGAAACACTGTTTGAATCCTATATTCTTTACTTAAAGGAGACTAGAGTGGTAAATGTGTGTTATAAAAGGCAGAATACAATTGAAATAGAGAAAGAAACACGTTCGGCAGCTTTGGAAAGCCTTACACTTCACTGAAATATAGTACTACACTCTATAACACAGTTGAGATACAATGTTCCCGAGCTGCCTCAGTTCATAACAGTGTGTAGGAAGTTATTTGATAAAGTGGGCAAAGCTTATACTTGGACCAGAAGGCAGAATATAGGAAACTACATGAAAACATGGATAATTCAGAGAAAATGACTGTAAACAGATGAGCACTTGTTTAGAACAGCTCAAAGAGATTCTCCAGTCAGTTCTTATTGTAGTGAAGGTAGCTAAGATCTGGGAAATCCTTCATTCGAGTTAAGATCACATGAAACACTGTATGTGAGAGGGCTGGGCGGGGCGAGGGGGCAGGGCGGCGTAAGAGGGCAGGCGGGGTGAGAGGGCAGTTGGGGTGGGTCCTGCTCCAGGTAACTGGACCCTAGGCCTAACCCAACCAATCAGGTCAGCCAAGGTAGCGGCACCACCCTCCCTATAAAACCCATTGATATGTTAAGTTCTTCCTCTTTCTTGCCCATGCCCTCGTGGGTGTAGGTGAGACTGGGCTCGGACTAGTCCGAAATAAATACAGGCTTTCTGCACGGAGTTGGAAGGCTGTTCTTGGGGGCCCCCCGTCTGTTTCTGTGTTCTTTGTTTGTTTGTTTGTTTGTTTGTATGTTTATGTAGGGAAAGGTTTCAGTTTGCTCTTGTTTGTAAATTTGCTATAAAAACTTAAATCTGAGTGTATTGAATTGTTATAAACTGAAAATGTTGATGTGGGGAGTCCTTCTCCTGGGGGCTGTTGTAATTTTATGTGTTATTTTATGGACTCATTGTATGGATGTTATGGGACAAACTCAGATTACTCCTTTAAGCACTGTGATTAATCATTTTCAGGAAGTAGAGGCAAGAGCTAATGATTTTAGTATGGAGGTCTGGAAGGACGAATGGCAGACTTGTTGTTCAAGTGAGTGGCCAGCTTTCAATGTTGGATGGCCACCAGAGGGAACATTCGATCTCCCTACCATTTGCCGGGTTCGGAGTGTTGTCTCTCATCCCAAGACAGGTTACCCCGTTCAGCTCCCATACATTATAATGTGGCAGGACCTTGTGGAGAACCCACCCTTTTGGCTTGAACACTCTGTGGCTCCGCGCCCCTCGAAGCCAAAACCTATTTTTGCCTTACAGGGAACGGAGAGGACAGAGAAGAAAATCACCCTGCCATCAGCTCCCCCCTACTCTGTCTTGCAGGGGGGAACTGAAGAAGAATTAATTTTTCCTCCCCCGTATCAGTTCCCCAGGGTGCCGGAGGAGGAACCTGACCCTCCCCCATTGAGGGAAGCAGATGCCACGAGGAGAGCGGGAAGCCCGCCGCATACCAGACAAAGAGCCCAGAGGGAACAAGCCACCTTCATCGCAGACTCCACTGTTAAGACTTTACCCCTTCGAGCCACTGGTCCCCCAGATGAGAGGGGCGATCAGTCCCATCACTACTGGCCTTTCACCACTAGCGACCTTTATAATTGGAAAACTCAAAATCCTGAGTTTTCTAAGAAGCCCGCGGGACTTATTAATCTGTTGGATTCTATCATTTTTACCCATCAGCCAACCTGGGACGACTGCCAGCAGCTCTTGGAGGTCCTATTCACCACCGAGGAGAGGGAGAGGATCCTTAATGAGGCCCGGAAGCTGGTTCCTGGCGTGGATGGGAAACCTACCATCAACCAGGCTCAGATAGATACCTCTTTTCCTCTGACTAGGCCTGAATGGGATTTCAACACAGCAGAAGGTAAGGAGAGGCTCCGGGTCTACCGCCAGGCTCTAATGGGGGGTCTCCGGGCGGCTGCCAGAAAGCCGACTAATCTGGCTAAGGTAGGGAGCGTACAGCAGGAGAAGGATGAATCTCCAGCAGCCTTTTTAGAGCGGATCATGGAGGCATTCCGCATCTATACCCCCATGAATCCAGAGGCTCCTGAGAGTAAGGGAGCTGTTATTGTAGCCTTTGTAAACCAGTCTGCTGCAGATATTAGGAGAAAATTGCAAAGAATAGATAGACTGGGAGAGAAGAGTCTGCAGGACTTGGTGGTGGTGGCTGAGAAGGTGTACAATAACCGGGAGCCCCCTGAAGATAAACAGGCTCGCAGGCAGACCCGAGACCTGGCTAGGATCCTGTGGGCCGCCACTATGGACTCCCCTGAGAAACGGGACCTCCGCTTCCGACAGCTTGTAAACGATCGAAAGAAGGGTAAGGAGACCTCCGGGGAAGGGAAGTGGAAACTGCAGAAGGACCAATGTGCATACTGCAAGAAGATAGGGCATTGGGCTCAAGAATGTCCTAAGAGAGGCAGTGGAAAGGGGAGCAAGACAGACCGAGTAAAGGTCTTGGGGCTTGATGAACTAAGTGATTAGGGGAGTCAGGGTTCGGACCCCCTCCCCGAGCCCAGGGTAACTCTTAGAGTGGAGGGGACCCCTGTGGACTTCCTTGTTGACACCGGAGCGCAGCATTCGGTCCTCTGCACTCCACAAGGAAAACTAACTAGCAAAAAGTCCTGGGTGCAAGGGGCAACTGGTATGAACCAGTATTCATGGACTACCCGAAGAACAGTGGATTTAGGGATGGGCCGGGTAACCCACTCCTTCATGGTAATACCAGAATGCCCCTACCCACTGTTAGGACGGGACTTATTGACCAAGATTGGAGCTCAGATAACTTTCAGACAAGGGGGGCCTCAGGTCACCGATGGCGAGGGCCACCCCATCCACGTTCTGACTCTGAGGCTAGAGGATGAGTACCGCCTCCACCAGGAGGCACTCCCAAGGGGGGATAACATGGATAGATGGCTACGAGAATTCCCCACAGCCTGGGCAGAGACAGGAGGGGTAGAACTAGCTGCTCACAGGACCCCAGTCCTAGTGGAGCTAAAGCCAGGAGAAGGTCCGGTAAGGATCAAACAGTACCCCATGTCTCAGGAGGCCCGGGAGGGAATTCAGCTACACATCCAGAGACTGCGGAGTCTAGGGGTGCTGGTTCCCTGCCAATCTGCCTGGAACACCCCCCTACTGCCGGTCAAGAAGCCTCACACAAATGATTACCGACCGGTGCAAGACCTCCGGGAAGTAAATAAAAGAGTCATGGACATACACGCAACTGTCCCCAATCCGTACACTCTCTTGAGCTCCCTGGTGCCCACCAGAATCTGGTATACTGTATTAGATTTAAAGGACGCCTTCTTCAGTCTGCCGCTAGCACCCAGGAGCCAACCCTTGTTTGCCTTCGAGTGGCATGATCCAGAGGAGGGCTACAGCGGACAACTCACCTGGACACGACTGCCTCAGGGGTTCAAGAATTCGCCCACCATCTTTAATGAGGCACTACACGAAGACTTGGGTGAGTACAGAAGGGAGCACCCTGGCCTCACCCTCCTACAGTATGTAGATGACATCCTGATTGCTGCCGACACGGCCGAGGACTGTGAACAAGGAACCCAGGATTTGCTGGTCACACTGGGGACCTTGGGGTATCGGGCATCAGCGAAGAAGGCCCAGATATGCAGAGAGAGGGTGAGTTATCTGGGGTACATCTTGGAGGGCGGACAGCGGCGGTTGTCAGATGCCAGAAAAGAAACTGTCCTAAAGATCCCCACACCCACCTCTCGAAGAGAAGTGAGAGAATTCTTAGGGTCGGCTGGCTACTGCCGTCTCTGGATTCTGGGTTTTGCTGAGATTGCCAGGCCCCTGTATGAAGTTACCAGAGAGGGGAAGACATTTGAATGGACAGAGAAAGAGGAGGCTGCCTTTAATCAGTTGAAAAAGGCCCTCCTACATGCCCCGGCTCTGGGACTGCCAGACATTACAAAGCCCTTTCACCTCTTTGTAGATGAGCGCAAAGGGGTAGCGAAGGGGGTTTTAACTCAAGCCTTGGGCCCCTGGAGCCGTCCAGTAGCTTACTTGTCTAAGAAACTAGACCCAGTGGCTGCCGGCTGGCCACCGTGCTTGAGGATTATTGTGGCAACAGCACTCCTAGTGAAGGATGCTGACAAGCTAACTCTAGGGCAAGAAATTTGGATTACAACCCCCCATGCGGTTGAGGGAGTTTTAAAACAGCCACCTGATAGATGGATGAGTAATGCACGCATGACTCACTACCAGTGCCTCCTCCTAAACCCTCCCAGAGTGCGGTTCCGCCCCAGTGCAGCCCTCAACCCCGCAACTTTTTTGCCTGACCCCGACCTGGATGCCCCACTACATGACTGCGCCGAGATCTTGGAACAGGTGCATGGACTCCGGAAGGACCTGACGGACCAGCCCCTCTCAGATGCAGAGGCCACATGGTTCACCGATGGGAGCAGCTTCATGAGAAATGGGCACAGGTACGCGGGCACAGCTGTAGTAACTGAGACTGACACTTTATGGGCAGAGGCTCTGCCATCTGGAACGTCAGCCCAGCGGGCAGAACTCATCGCTCTGACAAAGGCATTGACACTAGGGGCCGGGAAACGACTCAATGTCTTTACAGATAGCCGCTATGCATTTGCCACAGCTCACATCCATGGGGCAATCTATCAGGAGAAAGGGCTGTTGACTGCAGAAGGAAAGACTATAAAAAATAAACAAGAAATACTCGACTTGCTAGCTGCCTTATGGCTCCCAGCCAAGTTAGCCATCATCCACTGCCCAGGACACCAGAAAGCCAACAATCCTGTAGCCAGGGGCAATCAGAAGGCTGATCAGGTGGCCAAAGAAGTAGCCCTCACTGCAGTCCCTGCACTGGCCCTGCAATTGCCAGACCCAGGGAACCCAGTTCTGCCAGATCAGCCCGGATACTCCCAGGAAGAATTAGAGCGAATCAAAAGCCACCCCACAAATAAGGAAGTCAGGGGCTGGTGGTATGCTCCAGATGGGAAGCTCCTGCTACCAGACCAGCTTGGGATCCCAATGTTGAAACACATACACCAATCGACGCACCTAGGGTCCCGGAAACTAAAGGATTTGGTCCGGCATGCTAAGATCAAAATTCACCAACTGGACGCCAGAATAGATCAAATTGTATCAGCCTGTAAAACTTGCCAGCTTATAAATGCAAGGGCCGGGTCAAGTGGAAAAGAAGGAACCCGACTCAGAGGAACAAAGCCTGGGGTGCACTGGGAGATTGACTTCACTGAGGTAAGGCCGGGAAAGTATGGCTATAAATATCTTCTAGTTTTTATAGATACCTTTTCTGGATGGGTAGAAGCATACCCAACTAAGCATGAAACAGCCCAGATGGTTGCTAAGAAGCTACTGGAGGACATTCTACCCAGGTACGGTTTCCCAGCTGTGATAGGATCGGACAACGGCCCGGCTTTCATCTCACAGGTAACACAGGCAGTAGCCAAGGCCATAGGGGCAAATTGGAAATTACATTGTGCGTATAGGCCCCAGAGCTCAGGACAGGTAGAAAGAATGAATAGAACATGAAAAGAGACCCTTTCTAAATTAACCATGGAGACTGGCAGGGACTGGGTGGCTCTCCTTCCCTATGCTCTTTACCGGGTGAGGAACTCACCCTATACCCTAGGCTTTACTCCCTATGAAATTATGTTTGGTAGGCCCACGCCTATCATTCCCAATCTTAAGGCAGAACTGCTAACTGAATTTGAAAACCAAGAAATATCTTTTTCTTTAAGAAGGCTCCAGAGGGCCCATGAGGACATTTGGCCACGCCTACAGGCCATCTACCAGGCTGGCCCGATCCCGACGCCCCACCAGTACCGGCCGGGAGACTGGGTCTTTGTCAAAAGACACCGCCAGGAGACGCTTGAACCACGTTGGAAAGGACCATACATCGTAGTGCTGACGACGCCCACCGCCCTCAAAGTGGACGGCATTGCGACCTGGGTCCACCACACCCATGTTCCGCCAGCTGACTCCTCTGCGATCCGGGAAGACTTCGCCAACGGATGGAGCATCGACCGAGACCGAGACAACCCCCTCAAGCTCAAGTTACGGTGTACTCAACCTGCCTGATGAAATTTTGTTTGCGGCCAGCTGCAGGAGTCCCCACCCCCCATACACTGGTTCGGGAGGGGGCTGGGAAAGACTCACTTCTGCCCTGGACACTCCTGACCCCGCTGTGTCATCTTGTATCTCCACTGGACACATCTCGAGACTCCCCAAAATGTCAGATCAGGGCACCAGGAAGGAGGAACTTTATGCACCCTTCAGAAGTGCAAACGGTCCCATGATTGGGCCTGTTAAGTCTCAAGACAAGGGGGGAATGAGAGGGCTGGGCGGGGCGAGGGGGCAGGGCGGGGTGAGAGGGCAGGTGAGGTGAGAGGGCAGGTGGGGTGGGTACAGCTCCAGGTAACTGGACCCTAGGCCAAACCCAACCAATCAGGTCAGCCAAGGCAGTAGGACCACCCTCCCTATAAAACCCATTGATATGTTAAGTTCTTCCTCTTTCTTGCCCATGCCCTCCTGGGTGTAGGTGAGACTGGGCTCAGACTAGTCCGAAATAAATACAGGCTTTCTGCAATTGCATCGGATTCGGCTCCCTGGTAGTCTTTGGGGTTTATGACACTTGGGCATTACAGTATGAATCTTATATTCTTTACTTAAAAGAGACTAGAGTGGTAAATAAGTGTTATACAAGGCAGAATACCATTGAAATAGAGAAAGAAACACGTTCGGCAGCTTTGGAAAGCCTTACACTTCACTGAAATGTAGTACTACACTCTATAACACAGTTGAGAGACAATGTTCCCGAGCTGCCTCAGTTCATAACAGTGTGTAGGAAGTTGTTTGATAAAGAGGGCAAAGCTTATACTTGGACCAGAAGGCAGAATATAGGAAACTACATGAAAACATGGATAATTCAGAGAAAATGACTGTAAACAGATGAGAACTTGTTTAGAACAGCTCAAAGAGATTCTCCAGTCAGTTCTTAGTGTAGTAAAGGTAGCTAAGATCCGGGAAATCCTTAATTCGAGTTAAGATCACATGAAACACTGTATGAATCCTATATTCTTTACTTAAAGGAGACTAGAGTGGTAAATGTGTGTTATACAAGGCCGAATACCATTGAAATAGAGAAAGAAACACTTTCGGCAGCTTTGGAAAGCCTTACACTTCACTGAAATGTAGTACTAGACTCTATAACACAGTTGAGAGACAATGTTCCCGAGCTGCCTCAGTTCATAACAGTGTGTAGGAAGTTGTTTGATAAAGTGGGCAAGGCTTATACTTGGACAGAAAGCAGAATGTAGGAAACTTCATGAAAACATGGATAATTCAGAGAAATTGACTGTAAACATATGAGAATTTGTTTAGAACAGCTAAAAGAGATTCTCCAGTAAGTTCTTAGTGTAGAAAAGGTAGCGAAGATCCGGGAAATCCTTAATTCCAGTTAAGATCACATGAAACACTGTATGAATCCTATATTCTTTACTTAAAGGAGACTAGAGTGGTAAATGTGTGTTATACAAGGCAGAATACCATTGAAATAGAGAAAGAAACACGTTCGGCAGCTTTGGAAAGCCTTACACTTCACTGAAATGTAGTACTACACTCTATAACACAGTTGAGAGACAATGTTCCCGAGCTGCCTCAGTTCATAACAGTGTGTAGGAAGTTGTTTGATAAAGTGAGCAAAGCTTATACTTGGACCAGAAGGCAGAATATAGGAAACTACATGAAAACATGGATAATTCAGAGAAAATGACTGTAAACATATGAGAACTTGTTTAGAACAGCTCAAAGAGATTCTCCAGTCAGTTCTTAGTGTAGTAAAGGTAGCTAAGATCCGGGAAATCCTTAATTTGAGTTAAGATCACATGAAACACTGTATGAATCCTATATTCTTTACTTAAAGCAGACTAGAGTGGTAAATGTGTGTTATACAAGGCAGAATGCCATTGAAATAGAGAAAGAAACACGTTCGGCAGCTTTGGAAAGCCTTACACTTCAGTGAAATGTAGTACTACACTCTATAACACAGTTGAGAGACAATGTTCCCGAGCTGCCTCAGTTCATAACAGTGTGTAGGAAGTTGTTTGATAAAGTGAGCAAAGCTTATACTTGGACCAGAAGGCAGAATATAGGAAACTACATGAAAACATGGATAATTCAGAGAAAATGACTGTAAACATATGAGAACTTGTTTAGAACAGCTCAAAGAGATTCTCCAGTCAGTTCTTAGTGTAGTAAAGGTAGCTAAGATCCGGGAAATCCTTAATTTGAGTTAAGATCACATGAAACACTGTATGAATCCTATATTCTTTACTTAAAGCAGACTAGAGTGGTAAATGTGTGTTATACAAGGCAGAATGCCATTGAAATAGAGCAAGAAACACCTTCGGCAGCTTTGGAAAGCCTTACACTTCACTGAAATGTAGTACTACACTCTATAACACAGTTGAGAGACAATGTTCCCGAGCTGCCTCAGTTCATAACAGTGTGTAGGAAGTTGTTTGATAAAGTGGGCAAGGCTTATACTTAGACAGAAGGCAGAATGTAGAAAACTTCATGAAAACATGGAGAATTCAGAGAAAATGACTGTAAACAGATGAGAACTTGTTTAGAACATCTGAAAGAGATTCTACAAGTCAGTTCTTAGTGTAGAAAAGTTAGCTAAAGTCCGGGAAATCCTTAATTTGAGTTAAGATCACATGAAACACTGTATGAATCCTATATTCTTTACTTAAAGGAGATTAGAGTGGTAAATGTGTGTTATACAAGGCAGAATACCATTGAAATAGAGAAAGAAACACGTTCGGCAGCTTTGGAAAGCCTTACACTTCACTGAAATGTAGTACAACACTCTATAACACAGTTGAGAGACAATGTTCCCGTGCTGCCTCAGTTCATAACAGTGTGTAGGAAGTTGTTTGATAAAGTGGGCAAAGCTTATACTTGGAACAGAAGGCAGAATATAGGAAACTACATGAAAACATGAATAATTCAGTGAAAATGACTGTAAACAGATGAGAACTTGTTTAGAACAGGTGAAAGTGATTCTCAAAGTCAGTTCTTATTGTAGAAAAGGTAGCTAAGATCCGGGAAATCCTTAATTCGAGTTAAGATCACATGAAACACTGTATGAATCCTATATTCTTTACTTAAAGGAGACTAGAGTGGTAAATGTGTGTTATACAAGGCAGAATACCATTGAAATAGAGAAAGAAACACGTTGGGCAGCTTTGGAAAGCCTTACACTTCACTGAAATGTAGTACTACACTCTATAACACAGTTGAGAGACAATGTTCCCGAGCTGCCTCAGTTCATAACAGTGTGTAGGAAGTTGTTGAATAAAGTGGGCAAGGCTTATACTTGGACAGAAGGCAGAATGTAGGAAACTTCATGAAAACATGGATAATTCAGAGAAAATGACTGTAAACATATGAGAACTTGTTTAAAACAGCTCAAAGAGATTCTCCAGTCAGTTCTTAGTGTAGTAAAGGTAGCTAAGATCCGGAAAATACTTAATTCGAGTTAAGATCACATGAAACACTGTATGAATCCTATATTCTTTACTTAAAGGAGACTAGTGAGGTAAATGTGTGTTATACAAGGCAGAATACCATTGAAATAGAGAAAGAAACACGTTCGGCAGCTTTGGAAAGCCTTACACTTCAGTGAAATGTAGTACTACACTCTATAACAAAGTTGAGAGACAATGTTCCCGAGCTGCCTCAGTTCATAACAGTGTGTAGGAAGTTGTTTGATAAAGTGGGCAAAGCTTATACTTGGACCAGAAGGCAGAATATAGGAAACTACATGAAAACATGGATAATTCAGAGAAAATGACTGTAAACATATGAGAACTTGTTTAGAACAGCTCAAAGAGATTCTCCAGTCAGTTCTTAGTTTAGTAAAGGTAGCTAAGATCCGGGAAATCCTTAATTTGAGTTAAGATCACATGAAACACTCTATGAATCCTATATTCTTTACTTAAAGCAGACTAGAGTGGTAAATGTGTGTTATACAAGGCAGAATGCCATTGAAATAGAGCAAGAAACACGTTCGGCAGCTTTGGAAAGCCTTACACTTCACTGAAATGTAGTACTACACTCTATAACACAGTTGAGAGACAATGTTCCCGAGCTGCCTCAGTTCATAACAGTGTGTAGGAAGTTGTTTGATAAAGTGGGCAAGGCTTATACTTGGACAGAAGGCAGAATGTAGAAAACTTCATGAAAACATGGAAAATTCAGAGAAAATGACTGTAAACAGATGAGAACTTGTTTAGAACATCTGAAAGAGATTCTACAAGTCAGTTCTTAGTGTAGAAATGTTAGCTAAAGTCCGGGAAATCCTTAATTTGAGTTAAGATCACATGAAACACTGTATGAATCCTATATTCTTTACTTAAAGGAGATTAGAGTGGTAAATGTGTGTTATACAAGGCAGAATACCATTGAAATAGAGAAAGAAACACGTTCGGCAGCTTTGGAAAGCCTTACACTTCACTGAAATGTAGTACAACACTCTATAACACAGTTGAGAGACAATGTTCCCGTGCTGCCTCAGTTCATAACAGTGTGTAGGAAGTTGTTTGATAAAGTGGGCAAAGCTTATACTTGGAACAGAAGGCAGAATATAGGAAACTACATGAAAACATGAATAATTCAGTGAAAATGACTGTAAACAGATGAGAACTTGTTTAGAACAGGTGAAAGTGATTCTCAAAGTCAGTTCTTATTGTAGAAAAGGTAGCTAAGATCCGGGAAATCCTTAATTCGAGTTAAGATCACATGAAACACTGTATGAATCCTATATTCTTTACTTAAAGGAGACTAGAGTGGTAAATGTGTGTTATACAAGGCAGAATACCATTGAAATAGAGAAAGAAACACGTTGGGCAGCTTTGGAAAGCCTTACACTTCACTGAAATGTAGTACTACACTCTATAACACAGTTGAGAGACAATGTTCCCGAGCTGCCTCAGTTCATAACAGTGTGTAGGAAGTTGTTGAATAAAGTGGGCAAGGCTTATACTTGGACAGAAGGCAGAATGTAGGAAACTTCATGAAAACATGGATAATTCAGAGAAAATGACTGTAAACATATGAGAACTTGTTTAAAACAGCTCAAAGAGATTCTCCAGTCAGTTCTTAGTGTAGTAAAGGTAGCTAAGATCCGGGAAATACTTAATTCGAGTTAAGATCACATGATACACTGTATGAATCCTATATTCTTTACTTAAAGGAGACTAGTGAGGTAAATGTGTGTTATACAAGGCAGAATACCATTGAAATAGAGAAAGAAACACGTTCGGCAGCTTTGGAAAGCCTTACACTTCAGTGAAATGTAGTACTACACTCTATAACACAGTTGAGAGACAATGTTCCCGAGCTGCCTCAGTTCATAACAGTGTGTAGGAAGTTGTTTGATAAAGTGGGCAAAGCTTATACTTAGACCAGAAAGCAGAATATAGGAAACTACATGAAAACATGGATAATTCAGAGAAAATGACTGTAAACAGATGAGAACTTGTTTAGAACAGCTCAAAGAGATTCTCCAGTCAGTTCTTAGTGTAGTAAAGGTAGCTAAGATCCGGGAAATCCTTAATTCGAGTTAAGATCACATGAAACACTGTATGAATCCTATATTCTTTACTTAAAGCAGACTAGAGTGGTAAATGTGTGTTATACAAGGCAGAATACCATTGAAATAGAGAAAGAAACACGTTCGGCAGCTTTGGAAAGCCTTACACTTCAGTGAAATGTAGTACTACACTCTATAACACAGTTGAGAGACAATGTTCCCGAGCTGCCTCAGTTCATAACAGTGTGTAGGAAGTTGTTTGATAAAGTGAGCAAAGCTTATACTTGGACCAGAAGGCAGAATATAGGAAACTACATGAAAACATGGATAATTCAGAGAAAATGACTGTAAACATATGAGAACTTGTTTAGAACAGCTCAAAGAGATTCTCCAGTCAGTTCTTAGTGTAGTAAAGGTAGCTAAGATCCGGGAAATCCTTAATTTGAGTTAAGATCACATGAAACACTGTATGAATCCTATATTCTTTACTTAAAGCAGACTAGAGTGGTAAATGTGTGTTATACAAGGCAGAATGCCATTGAAATAGAGCAAGAAACACCTTCGGCAGCTTTGGAAAGCCTTACACTTCACTGAAATGTAGTACTACACTCTATAACACAGTTGAGAGACAATGTTCCCGAGCTGCCTCAGTTCATAACAGTGTGTAGGAAGTTGTTTGATAAAGTGGGCAAGGCTTATACTTAGACAGAAGGCAGAATGTAGAAAACTTCATGAAAACATGGAGAATTCAGAGAAAATGACTGTAAACAGATGAGAACTTGTTTAGAACATCTGAAAGAGATTCTACAAGTCAGTTCTTAGTGTAGAAAAGTTAGCTAAAGTCCGGGAAATCCTTAATTTGAGTTAAGATCACATGAAACACTGTATGAATCCTATATTCTTTACTTAAAGGAGATTAGAGTGGTAAATGTGTGTTATACAAGGCAGAATACCATTGAAATAGAGAAAGAAACACGTTCGGCAGCTTTGGAAAGCCTTACACTTCACTGAAATGTAGTACAACACTCTATAACACAGTTGAGAGACAATGTTCCCGTGCTGCCTCAGTTCATAACAGTGTGTAGGAAGTTGTTTGATAAAGTGGGCAAAGCTTATACTTGGAACAGAAGGCAGAATATAGGAAACTACATGAAAACATGAATAATTCAGTGAAAATGACTGTAAACAGATGAGAACTTGTTTAGAACAGGTGAAAGTGATTCTCAAAGTCAGTTCTTATTGTAGAAAAGGTAGCTAAGATCCGGGAAATCCTTAATTCGAGTTAAGATCACATGAAACACTGTATGAATCCTATATTCTTTACTTAAAGGAGACTAGAGTGGTAAATGTGTGTTATACAAGGCAGAATACCATTGAAATAGAGAAAGAAACACGTTGGGCAGCTTTGGAAAGCCTTACACTTCACTGAAATGTAGTACTACACTCTATAACACAGTTGAGAGACAATGTTCCCGAGCTGCCTCAGTTCATAACAGTGTGTAGGAAGTTGTTGAATAAAGTGGGCAAGGCTTATACTTGGACAGAAGGCAGAATGTAGGAAACTTCATGAAAACATGGATAATTCAGAGAAAATGACTGTAAACATATGAGAACTTGTTTAAAACAGCTCAAAGAGATTCTCCAGTCAGTTCTTAGTGTAGTAAAGGTAGCTAAGATCCGGAAAATACTTAATTCGAGTTAAGATCACATGAAACACTGTATGAATCCTATATTCTTTACTTAAAGGAGACTAGTGAGGTAAATGTGTGTTATACAAGGCAGAATACCATTGAAATAGAGAAAGAAACACGTTCGGCAGCTTTGGAAAGCCTTACACTTCAGTGAAATGTAGTACTACACTCTATAACAAAGTTGAGAGACAATGTTCCCGAGCTGCCTCAGTTCATAACAGTGTGTAGGAAGTTGTTTGATAAAGTGGGCAAAGCTTATACTTGGACCAGAAGGCAGAATATAGGAAACTACATGAAAACATGGATAATTCAGAGAAAATGACTGTAAACATATGAGAACTTGTTTAGAACAGCTCAAAGAGATTCTCCAGTCAGTTCTTAGTTTAGTAAAGGTAGCTAAGATCCGGGAAATCCTTAATTTGAGTTAAGATCACATGAAACACTCTATGAATCCTATATTCTTTACTTAAAGCAGACTAGAGTGGTAAATGTGTGTTATACAAGGCAGAATGCCATTGAAATAGAGCAAGAAACACGTTCGGCAGCTTTGGAAAGCCTTACACTTCACTGAAATGTAGTACTACACTCTATAACACAGTTGAGAGACAATGTTCCCGAGCTGCCTCAGTTCATAACAGTGTGTAGGAAGTTGTTTGATAAAGTGGGCAAGGCTTATACTTGGACAGAAGGCAGAATGTAGAAAACTTCATGAAAACATGGAAAATTCAGAGAAAATGACTGTAAACAGATGAGAACTTGTTTAGAACATCTGAAAGAGATTCTACAAGTCAGTTCTTAGTGTAGAAATGTTAGCTAAAGTCCGGGAAATCCTTAATTTGAGTTAAGATCACATGAAACACTGTATGAATCCTATATTCTTTACTTAAAGGAGATTAGAGTGGTAAATGTGTGTTATACAAGGCAGAATACCATTGAAATAGAGAAAGAAACACGTTCGGCAGCTTTGGAAAGCCTTACACTTCACTGAAATGTAGTACAACACTCTATAACACAGTTGAGAGACAATGTTCCCGTGCTGCCTCAGTTCATAACAGTGTGTAGGAAGTTGTTTGATAAAGTGGGCAAAGCTTATACTTGGAACAGAAGGCAGAATATAGGAAACTACATGAAAACATGAATAATTCAGTGAAAATGACTGTAAACAGATGAGAACTTGTTTAGAACAGGTGAAAGTGATTCTCAAAGTCAGTTCTTATTGTAGAAAAGGTAGCTAAGATCCGGGAAATCCTTAATTCGAGTTAAGATCACATGAAACACTGTATGAATCCTATATTCTTTACTTAAAGGAGACTAGAGTGGTAAATGTGTGTTATACAAGGCAGAATACCATTGAAATAGAGAAAGAAACACGTTGGGCAGCTTTGGAAAGCCTTACACTTCACTGAAATGTAGTACTACACTCTATAACACAGTTGAGAGACAATGTTCCCGAGCTGCCTCAGTTCATAACAGTGTGTAGGAAGTTGTTGAATAAAGTGGGCAAGGCTTATACTTGGACAGAAGGCAGAATGTAGGAAACTTCATGAAAACATGGATAATTCAGAGAAAATGACTGTAAACATATGAGAACTTGTTTAAAACAGCTCAAAGAGATTCTCCAGTCAGTTCTTAGTGTAGTAAAGGTAGCTAAGATCCGGGAAATACTTAATTCGAGTTAAGATCACATGAAACACTGTATGAATCCTATATTCTTTACTTAAAGGAGACTAGTGAGGTAAATGTGTGTTATACAAGGCAGAATACCATTGAAATAGAGAAAGAAACACGTTCGGCAGCTTTGGAAAGCCTTACACTTCAGTGAAATGTAGTACTACACTCTATAACACAGTTGAGAGACAATGTTCCCGAGCTGCCTCAGTTCATAACAGTGTGTAGGAAGTTGTTTGATAAAGTGGGCAAAGCTTATACTTAGACCAGAAAGCAGAATATAGGAAACTACATGAAAACATGGATAATTCAGAGAAAATGACTGTAAACAGATGAGAACTTGTTTAGAACAGCTCAAAGAGATTCTCCAGTCAGTTCTTAGTGTAGTAAAGGTAGCTAAGATCCGGGAAATCCTTAATTCGAGTTAAGATCACATGAAACACTGTATGAATCCTATATTCTTTACTTAAAGCAGACTAGAGTGGTAAATGTGTGTTATACAAGGCAGAATACCATTGAAATAGAGAAAGAAACACGTTCGGCAGCTTTGGAAAGCCTTACACTTCACTGAAATGTAGTACTACACTCTATAACACAGTTGAGAGACAATGTTCCAGAGCTGCCTCAGTTCATAACAGTGTGTAGGAAGTTGTTTGATAAAGTGGGCAAGGCTTATACTTGGAGAGAAGGCAGAATGTAGGAAACTTCATGAAAACATGGATAATTCAGAGAAAATGACTGTAAACATATGAGAACTTGTTTAGAACAGATCAAAGAGATTCTCCAGTCAGTTCTTAGTGTAGACAAGGTAGCGAAGATCCGGGAAATCCTTAATTTGAGATAAGATCACATGAAACACTGTATGAATCCTATATTCTTTACTTAAAGGAGACTAGAGTGGTAAATGTGTGTTATACAAGGCAGAATACCATTGAAATAGAGAAAGAAACACGTTGGGCAGCTTTGGAAAGCCTTACACTTCACTGAAATGTAGTACTACACTCTATAACACAGTTGAGAGACAATGTTCCCGAGCTGCCTCAGTTCATAACAGTGTGTAGGAAGTTGTTGAATAAAGTGGGCAAGGCTTATACTTGGACAGAAGGCAGAATGTAGGAAACTTCATGAAAACATGGATAATTCAGAGAAAATGACCCTAAACATATGAGAACTTGTTTAAAACAGCTCAAAGAGATTCTCCAGTCAGTTCTTAGTGTAGTAAAGGTAGCTAAGATCCGGGAAATACTTAATTCGAGTTAAGATCACATGAAACACTGTATGAATCCTACATTCTTTACTTAAAGGAGACTAGTGAGGTAAATGTGTGTTATACAACTCAGAATACCATTGAAATAGAGAAAGAAACACGTTCGGCAGCTTTGGAAAGCCTTACACTTCAGTGAAATGTAGTACTACACTCTATAACACAGTTGAGAGACAATGTTCCCGAGCTGCCTCAGTTCATAACAGTGTGTAGGAAGTTGTTTGATAAAGTGGGCAAAGCTTATACTTAGACCAGAAAGCAGAATATAGGAAACTACATGAAAACATGGATAATTCAGAGAAAATGACTGTAAACATATGAGAACTTGTTTAGAACAGCTCAAAGAGATTCTCCAGTCAGTTCTTAGTGTAGTAAAGGTAGCTAAGATCCGGGAAATCCTTAATTTGAGTTAAGATCACATGAAACACTGTATGAATCCTATATTCTTTACTTAAAGCAGACTAGAGTGGTAAATGTGTGTTATACAAGGCAGAATGCCATTGAAATAGAGAAAGAAACACCTTCGGCAGCTTTGGAAAGCCTTACACTTCACTGAAATGTAGTACTACACTCTATAACACAGTTGAGAGACAATGTTCCCGAGCTGCCTCAGTTCATAACAGTGTGTAGGAAGTTGTTTGATAAAGTGGGCAAGGCTTATACTTGGACAGAAGGCAGAATGTAGAAAACTTCATGAAAACATGGAGAATTCAGAGAAAATGACTGTAAACAGATGAGAACTTGTTTAGAACATCTGAAAGAGATTCTACAAGTCAGTTCTTAGTGTAGAAAAGTTAGCTAAAGTCCGGGAAATCCTTAATTTGAGTTAAGATCACATGAAACACTGTATGAATCCTATATTCTTTACTTAAAGGAGATTAGAGTGGTAAATGTGTGTTATACAAGGCAGAATACCATTGAAATAGAGAAAGAAACACGTTCGGCAGCTTTGGAAAGCCTTACACTTCACTGAAATGTAGTACAACACTCTATAACACAGTTGAGAGACAATGTTCCCGTGCTGCCTCAGTTCATAACAGTGTGTAGGAAGTTGTTTGATAAAGTGGGCAAAGCTTATACTTGGAACAGAAGGCAGAATATAGGAAACTACATGAAAACATGAATAATTCAGTGAAAATGACAGTAAACAGATGAGAACTTGTTTAGAACAGCTGAAAGTGATTCTCAAAGTCAGTTCTTATTGTAGAAAAGGTAGCTAAGATCCGGGAAATCCTTAATTCGAGTTAAGATCACATGAAACACTCTATGAATCCTATATTCTTTACTTAAAGGAGACTAGAGTGGTAAATGTGTGTTATACAAGGCAGAATACCATTGAAATAGAGAAAGAAACACGTTCGGCAGCTTTGGAAAGCCTTACACTTCACTGAAATGTAGTACTACACTCTATAACACAGTTGAGAGACAATGTTCCCGAGCTGCCTCAGTTCATAACAGTGTGTAGGAAGTTGTTGAATAAAGTGGGCAAGGCTTATACTTGGACAGAAGGCAGAATGTAGGAAACTTCATGAAAACATGGATAATTCAGAGAAAATGACTGTAAACATATGAGAACTTGTTTAAAACAGCTCAAAGAGATTCTCCAGTCAGTTCTTAGTGTAGTAAAGGTAGCTAAGATCCGGGAAATACTTAATTCGAGTTAAGATCACATGAAACACTGTATGAATCCTATATTCTTTACTTAAAGGAGACTAGTGAGGTAAATGTGTGTTATACAAGGCAGAATACCATTGAAATAGAGAAAGAAACACGTTCGGCAGCTTTGGAAAGCCTTACACTTCAGTGAAATGTAGTACTACACTCTATAACACAGTTGAGAGACAATGTTCCCGAGCTGCCTCAGTTCATAACAGTGTGTAGGAAGTTGTTTGATAAAGTGAGCAAAGCTTATACTTGGACCAGAAGGCAGAATATAGGAAACTACATGAAAACATGGATAATTCAGAGAAAATGACTGTAAACATATGAGAACTTGTTTAGAACAGCTCAAAGAGATTCTCCAGTCAGTTCTTAGTGTAGTAAAGGTAGCTAAGATCCGGGAAATCCTTAATTTGAGTTAAGATCACATGAAACACTGTATGAATCCTATATTCTTTACTTAAAGCAGACTAGAGTGGTAAATGTGTGTTATACAAGGCAGAATGCCATTGAAATAGAGCAAGAAACACCTTCGGCAGCTTTGGAAAGCCTTACACTTCACTGAAATGTAGTACTACACTCTATAACACAGTTGAGAGACAATGTTCCCGAGCTGCCTCAGTTCATAACAGTGTGTAGGAAGTTGTTTGATAAAGTGGGCAAGGCTTATACTTGGACAGAAGGCAGAATGTAGAAAACTTCATGAAAACATGGAGAATTCAGAGAAAATGACTGTAAACAGATGAGAACTTGTTTAGAACATCTGAAAGAGATTCTACAAGTCAGTTCTTAGTGTAGAAAAGTTAGCTAAAGTCCGGGAAATCCTTAATTTGAGTTAAGATCACATGAAACACTGTATGAATCCTATATTCTTTACTTAAAGGAGATTAGAGTGGTAAATGTGTGTTATACAAGGCAGAATACCATTGAAATAGAGAAAGAAACACGTTCGGCAGCTTTGGAAAGCCTTACACTTCACTGAAATGTAGTACAACACTCTATAACACAGTTGAGAGACAATGTTCCCGTGCTGCCTCAGTTCATAACAGTGTGTAGGAAGTTGTTTGATAAAGTGGGCAAAGCTTATACTTGGAACAGAAGGCAGAATATAGGAAACTACATGAAAACATGAATAATTCAGTGAAAATGACTGTAAACAGATGAGAACTTGTTTAGAACAGCTGAAAGTGATTCTCAAAGTCAGTTCTTATTGTAGAAAAGGTAGCTAAGATCCGGGAAATCCTTAATTCGAGTTAAGATCACATGAAACACTCTATGAATCCTATATTCTTTACTTAAAGGAGACTAGAGTGGTAAATGTGTGTTATACAAGGCAGAATACCATTGAAATAGAGAAAGAAACACGTTGGGCAGCTTTGGAAAGCCTTACACTTCACTGAAATGTAGTACTACACTCTATAACACAGTTGAGAGACAATGTTCCCGAGCTGCCTCAGTTCATAACAGTGTGTAGGAAGTTGTTGAATAAAGTGGGCAAGGCTTATACTTGGACAGAAGGCAGAATGTAGGAAACTTCATGAAAACATGGATAATTCAGAGAAAATGACTGTAAACATATGAGAACTTGTTTAAAACAGCTCAAAGAGATTCTCCAGTCAGTTCTTAGTGTAGTAAAGGTAGCTAAGATCCGGGAAATACTTAATTCGAGTTAAGATCACATGAAACACTGTATGAATCGTATATTCTTTACTTAAAGGAGACTAGTGAGGTAAATGTGTGTTATACAAGGCAGAATACCATTGAAATAGAGAAAGAAACACGTTCGGCAGCTTTGGAAAGCCTTACACTTCAGTGAAATGTAGTACTACACTCTATAACACAGTTGAGAGACAATGTTCCCGAGCTGCCTCAGTTCATAACAGTGTGTAGGAAGTTGTTTGATAAAGTGGGCAAAGCTTATACTTGGACCAGAAGGCAGAATATAGGAAACTACATGAAAACATGGATAATTCAGAGAAAATGACTGTAAACATATGAGAACTTGTTTAGAACAGCTCAAAGAGATTCTCCAGTCAGTTCTTAGTTTAGTAAAGGTAGCTAAGATCCGGGAAATCCTTAATTTGAGTTAAGATCACATGAAACACTCTATGAATCCTATATTCTTTACTTAAAGCAGACTAGAGTGGTAAATGTGTGTTATACAAGGCAGAATGCCATTGAAATAGAGCAAGAAACACGTTCGGCAGCTTTGGAAAGCCTTACACTTCACTGAAATGTAGTACTACACTCTATAACACAGTTGAGAGACAATGTTCCCGAGCTGCCTCAGTTCATAACAGTGTGTAGGAAGTTGTTTGATAAAGTGGGCAAGGCTTATACTTGGACAGAAGGCAGAATGTAGAAAACTTCATGAAAACATGGAGAATTCAGAGAAAATGACTGTAAACAGATGAGAACTTGTTTAGAACATCTGAAAGAGATTCTACAAGTCAGTTCTTAGTGTAGAAAAGTTAGCTAAAGTCCGGGAAATCCTTAATTTGAGTTAAGATCACATGAAACACTGTATGAATCCTATATTCTTTACTTAAAGGAGATTAGAGTGGTAAATGTGTGTTATACAAGGCAGAATACCATTGAAATAGAGAAAGAAACACGTTCGGCAGCTTTGGAAAGCCTTACACTTCACTGAAATGTAGTACAACACTCTATAACACAGTTGAGAGACAATGTTCCCGTGCTGCCTCAGTTCATAACAGTGTGTAGGAAGTTGTTTGATAAAGTGGGCAAAGCTTATACTTGGAACAGAAGGCAGAATATAGGAAACTACATGAAAACATGAATAATTCAGTGAAAATGACTGTAAACAGATGAGAACTTGTTTAGAACAGCTGAAAGTGATTCTCAAAGTCAGTTCTTATTGTAGAAAAGGTAGCTAAGATCCGGGAAATCCTTAATTCGAGTTAAGATCACATGAAACACTCTATGAATCCTATATTCTTTACTTAAAGGAGACTAGAGTGGTAAATGTGTGTTATACAAGGCAGAATACCATTGAAATAGAGAAAGAAACACATTGGGCAGCTTTGGAAAGCCTTACACTTCACTGAAATGTAGTACTACACTCTATAACACAGTTGAGAGACAATGTTCCCGAGCTGCCTCAGTTCATAACAGTGTGTAGGAAGTTGTTGAATAAAGTGGGCAAGGCTTATACTTGGACAGAAGGCAGAATGTAGGAAACTTCATGAAAACATGGATAATTCAGAGAAAATGACTGTAAACATATGAGAACTTGTTTAAAACAGCTCAAAGAGATTCTCCAGTCAGTTCTTAGTGTAGTAAAGGTAGCTAAGATCCGGGAAATACTTAATTCGAGTTAAGATCACATGAAACACTGTATGAATCCTATATTCTTTACTTAAAGGAGACTAGTGAGGTAAATGTGTGTTATACAAGGCAGAATACCATTGAAATAGAGAAAGAAACACGTTCGGCAGCTTTGGAAAGCCTTACACTTCAGTGAAATGTAGTACTACACTCTATAACACAGTTGAGAGACAATGTTCCCGAGCTGCCTCAGTTCATAACAGTGTGTAGGAAGTTGTTTGATAAAGTGGGCAAAGCTTATACTTGGACCAGAAGGCAGAATATAGGAAACTACATGAAAACATGGATAATTCAGAGAAAATGACTGTAAACATATGAGAACTTGTTTAGAACAGCTCAAAGAGATTCTCCAGTCAGTTCTTAGTTTAGTAAAGGTAGCTAAGATCCGGGAAATCCTTAATTTGAGTTAAGATCACATGAAACACTCTATGAATCCTATATTCTTTACTTAAAGCAGACTAGAGTGGTAAATGTGTGTTATACAAGGCAGAATGCCATTGAAATAGAGCAAGAAACACGTTCGGCAGCTTTGGAAAGCCTTACACTTCACTGAAATGTAGTACTACACTCTATAACACAGTTGAGAGACAATGTTCCCGAGCTGCCTCAGTTCATAACAGTGTGTAGGAAGTTGTTTGATAAAGTGGGCAAGGCTTATACTTGGACAGAAGGCAGAATGTAGAAAACTTCATGAAAACATGGAATATTCAGAGAAAATGACTGTAAACAGATGAGAACTTGTTTAGAACATCTGAAAGAGATTCTACAAGTCAGTTCTTAGTGTAGAAAAGTTAGCTAAAGTCCGGGAAATCCTTAATTTGAGTTAAGATCACATGAAACACTGTATGAATCCTATATTCTTTACTTAAAGGAGATTAGAGTGGTAAATGTGTGTTATACAAGGCAGAATACCATTGAAATAGAGAAAGAAACACGTTCGGCAGCTTTGGAAAGCCTTACACTTCACTGAAATGTAGTACAACACTCTATAACACAGTTGAGAGACAATGTTCCCGTGCTGCCTCAGTTCATAACAGTGTGTAGGAAGTTGTTTGATAAAGTGGGCAAAGCTTATACTTGGAACAGAAGGCAGAATATAGAAAACTACATGAAAACATGAATAATTCAGTGAAAATGACTGTAAACAGATGAGAACTTGTTTAGAACAGCTGAAAGTGATTCTCAAAGTCAGTTCTTATTGTAGAAAAGGTAGCTAAGATCCGGGAAATCCTTAATTCGAGTTAAGATCACATGAAACACTGTATGAATCCTATATTCTTTACTTAAAGGAGACTAGAGTGGTAAATGTGTGTTATACAAGGCAGAATACCATTGAAATAGAGAAAGAAACACGTTGGGCAGCTTTGGAAAGCCTTACACTTCACTGAAATGTAGTACTACACTCTATAACACAGTTGAGAGACAATGTTCCCGAGCTGCCTCAGTTCATAACAGTGTGTAGGAAGTTGTTTGATAAAGTGGCCAAAGCTTATACTTAGACCAGAAAGCAGAATATAGGAAACTACATGAAAACATGGATAATTCAGAGAAAATGACTGTAAACAGATGAGAACTTGTTTAGAACAGCTCAAAGAGATTCTCCAGTCAGTTCTTAGTGTAGTAAAGGTAGCTAAGATCCGGGAAATCCTTAATTCGAGTTAAGATCACATGAAACACTGTATGAATGCTATATTCTTTACTTAAAGGAGACTAGAGTGGTAAATCCGTGTTATACAAGGCAGAATACCATTGAAATAGAGAAAGAAACACGTTCGGCAGCTTTGGAAAGCCTTACACTTCACTGAAATGTAGTACTACACTCTATAACACAGTTGAGAGACAATGTTCCCGAGTTGCCTCAGTTCATAACTGTGTGTAGGAAGTTGTTTGATAAAGTGGGCAAAGCTTATACTTGGACCAGAAGGCAGAATATAGGAAACTACATGAAAACATGGAAAATTCAGAGAAAATGACTGTAAACAGATGAGAACGTGTTTAGAACAGCTCAAAGAGATTCTCCAGTCAGTTCTTAGTGTAGTAAAGGTAGCTAAGATCCGGGAAATTCTTAATTCGAGTTAAGATCACATGAAACACTGTATGAATCCTATATTCTTTACTTAAAGGAGACTGGAGTGGTAAATGTGTGTTATACAAGGCAGAATACCATTGAAATAGAGAAAGAAACACGTTCGGCAGCTTTGGAAAGCCTTATACTTCACTGAAATGTAGTACTACACTCTATAAAACAGTTGAGAGACAATGTTCCCGAGCTGCCTCAGTTCATAACACTGTGTAGGAACTTGTTTGATAAAGTGGGCAAGGCTTATACTTGGAGAGAAGGCAGAATGTAGGAAACTTCATGAAAACATGGATAATTCAGAGAAAATGACTGTAAACATATGAGAACTTGTTTAGAACAGATCAAAGAGATTCTCCAGTCAGTTCTTAGTGTAGACAAGGTAGCGAAGATCCGGGAAATCCTTAATTTGAGATAAGATCACATGAAACACTGTATGAATCCTATATTCTTTACTTAAAGGAGACTAGAGTGGTAAATGTGTGTTATACAAGGCAGAATACCATTGAAATAGAGAAAGAAACACGTTGGGCAGCTTTGGAAAGCCTTACACTTCACTGAAATGTAGTACTACACTCTATAACACAGTTGAGAGACAATGTTCCCGAGCTGCCTCAGTTCATAACAGTGTGTAGGAAGTTGTTGAATAAAGTGGGCAAGGCTTATACTTGGACAGAAGGCAGAATGTAGGAAACTTCATGAAAACATGGATAATTCAGAGAAAATGACTGTAAACATATGAGAACTTGTTTAAAACAGCTCAAAGAGATTCTCCAGTCAGTTCTTAGTGTAGTAAAGGTAGCTAAGATCCGGGAAATACTTAATTCGAGTTAAGATCACATGAAACACTGTATGAATCCTACATTCTTTACTTAAAGGAGACTAGTGAGGTAAATGTGTGTTATACAAGGCAGAATACCATTGAAATAGAGAAAGAAACACGTTCGGCAGCTTTGGAAAGCCTTACACTTCAGTGAAATGTAGTACTACACTCTATAACACAGTTGAGAGACAATGTTCCCGAGCTGCCTCAGTTCATAACAGTGTGTAGGAAGTTGTTTGATAAAGTGGGCAAAGCTTATACTTAGACCAGAAAGCAGAAAATAGGAAACTACATGAAAACATGGATAATTCAGAGAAAATGACTGTAAACAGATGAGAACTTGTTTAGAACAGCTCAAAGAGATTCTCCAGTCAGTTCTTAGTGTAGTAAAGGTAGCTAAGATCCGGGAAATCCTTAATTCGAGTTAAGATCACATGAAACACTGTATGAATCCTATATTCTTTACTTAAAGTAGACTAGAGTGGTAAATGTGTGTTATACAAGGCAGAATACCATTGAAATAGAGAAAGAAACACGTTCGGCAGCTTTGGAAAGCCTTACACTTCACTGAAATGTAGTACTACACTCTATAACACAGTTGAGAGACAATGTTCCAGAGCTGCCTCAGTTCATAACAGTGTGTAGGAAGTTGTTTGATCAAGTGGGCAAAGCTTATACTTGGAACAGAAAGCAGAATATAGGAAACTACATGAAAACATGGATAATTCAGAGAAAATGACTGTAAACAGATGAGATCTTGTATAGAAAAGCTCAAAGAGATTCTCCAAGTCAGTTCTTAGTGTAGAAAAGGTAGCTAAGATCCGAGAAATCCTTAAATCGAGTTAAGATCACATGAAACACTGTATGAATGCTATATTCTTTACTTAAAGGAGACTAGAGTGGTAAATGTGTGTTATACAAGGCAGAATACCATTGAAATAGAGAAAGAAACACGTTGGGCAGCTTTGGAAAGCCTTACACTTCACTGAAATGTAGTACTACTCTCTATAACACAGTTGAGAGACAATGTTCCCGAGCTGCCTCAGTTCATAACAGTGTGTAGTAAGTTGTTGAATAAAGTGGGCAAGGCTTATACTTGGACAGAAGGCAGAATGTAGGAAACTTCATGAAAACATGGATAATTCAGAGAAAATGACTGTAAACATATGAGAACTTGTTTAAAACAGCTCAAAGAGATTCTCCAGTCAGTTCTTAGTGTAGTAAAGGTAGCTAAGATCCGGGAAATACTTAATTCGAGTTAAGATCACATGAAACACTGTATGAATCCTACATTCTTTACTTAAAGGAGACTAGTGAGGTAAATGTGTGTTATACAAGGCAGAATACCATTGAAATAGAGAAAGAAACACGTTCGGCAGCTTTGGAAAGCCTTACACTTCAGTGAAATGTAGTACTACACTCTATAACACATTTGAGAGACAATGTTCCCGAGCTGCCTCAGTTCATAACAGTGTGTAGGAAGTTGTTTGATAAAGTGGGCAAAGCTTATACTTAGACCAGAAAGCAGAAAATAGGAAACTACATGAAAACATGGATAATTCAGAGAAAATGACTGTAAACAGATGAGAACTTGTTTAGAACAGCTCAAAGAGATTCTCCAGTCAGTTCTTAGTGTAGTAAAGGTAGCTAAGATCCGGGAAATCCTTAATTCGAGTTAAGATCACATGAAACACTGTATGAATCCTATATTCTTTACTTAAAGTAGACTAGAGTGGTAAATGTGTGTTATACAAGGCAGAATACCATTGAAATAGAGAAAGAAACACGTTCGGCAGCTTTGGAAAGCCTTACACTTCACTGAAATGTAGTACTACACTCTATAACACAGTTGAGAGACAATGTTCCAGAGCTGCCTCAGTTCATAACAGTGTGTAGGAAGTTGTTTGATCAAGTGGGCAAAGCTTATACTTGGAACAGAAGGCAGAATATAGGAAACTACATGAAAACATGGATAATTCAGAGAAAATGACTGTAAACAGATGAGATCTTGTATAGAAAAGCTCAAAGAGATTCTCCAAGTCAGTTCTTAGTGTAGAAAAGGTAGCTAAGATCCGAGAAATCCTTAAATCGAGTTAAGATCACATGAAACACTGTATGAATGCTATATTCTTTACTTAAAGGAGACTAGAGTGGTAAATCCGTGTTATACAAGGCAGAATACCATTGAAATAGAGAAAGAAACACGTTCGGCAGCTTTGGAAAGCCTTACACTTCACTGAAATGTAGTACTACACTCTATAACACAGTTGAGAGACAATGTTCCCGAGTTGCCTCAGTTCATAACTGTGTGTAGGAAGTTGTTTGATAAAGTGGGCAAAGCTTATACTTGGACCAGAAGGCAGAATATAGGAAACTACATGAAAACATGGAAAATTCAGAGAAAATGACTGTAAACAGATGAGAACGTGTTTAGAACAGCTCAAAGAGATTCTCCAGTCAGTTCTTAGTGTAGTAAAGGTAGCTAAGATCCGGGAAATTCTTAATTCGAGTTAAGATCACATGAAACACAGTATGAATCCTATATTCTTTACTTAAAGGAGACTGGAGTGGTAAATGTGTGTTATACAAGGCAGAATACCATTGAAATAGAGAAAGAAACACGTTCGGCAGCTTTGGAAAGCCTTATACTTCACTGAAATGTAGTACTACACTCTATAAAACAGTTGAGAGACAATGTTCCCGAGCTGCCTCAGTTCATAACACTGTGTAGGAAGTTGTTTGATAAAGTGGGCAACGCTTATACTTGGAGAGAAGGCAGAATGTAGGAAACTTCATGAAAACATGGATAATTCAGAGAAAATGACTGTAAACATATGAGAACTTGTTTAGAACAGATCAAAGAGATTCTCCAGTCAGTTCTTAGTGTAGACAAGGTAGCGAAGATCCGGGAAATCCTTAATTTGAGATAAGATCACATGAAACACTGTATGAATCCTATATTCTTTACTTAAAGGAGACTAGAGTGGTAAATGTGTGTTATACAAGGCAGAATACCATTGAAATAGAGAAAGAAACACGTTGGGCAGCTTTGGAAAGCCTTACACTTCACTGAAATGTAGTACTACACTCTATAACACAGTTGAGAGACAATGTTCCCGAGCTGCCTCAGTTCATAACAGTGTGTAGGAAGTTGTTGAATAAAGTGGGCAAGGCTTATACTTGGACAGAAGGCAGAATGTAGGAAACTTCATGAAAACATGGATAATTCAGAGAAAATGACTGTAAACATATGAGAACTTGTTTAAAACAGCTCAAAGAGATTCTCCAGTCAGTTCTTAGTGTAGTAAAGGTAGCTAAGATCCGGGAAATACTTAATTCGAGTTAAGATCACATGAAACACTGTATGAATCCTACATTCTTTACTTAAAGGAGACTAGTGAGGTAAATGTGTGTTATACAAGGCAGAATACCATTGAAATAGAGAAAGAAACACGTTCGGCAGCTTTGGAAAGCCTTACACTTCAGTGAAATGTAGTACTACACTCTATAACACAGTTGAGAGACAATGTTCCCGAGCTGCCTCAGTTCATAACAGTGTGTAGGAAGTTGTTTGATAAAGTGGGCAAAGCTTATACTTAGACCAGAAAGCAGAATATAGGAAACTACATGAAAACATGGATAATTCAGAGAAAATGACTGTAAACAGATGAGAACTTGTTTAGAACAGCTCAAAGAGATTCTCCAGTCAGTTCTTAGTGTAGTAAAGGTAGCTAAGATCCGGGAAATCCTTAATTCGAGTTAAGATCACATGAAACACTGTATGAATCCTATATTCTTTACTTAAAGGAGACTGGAGTGGTAAATGTGTGTTATACAAGGCAGAATACCATTGAAATAGAGAAAGAAACACGTTCGGCAGCTTTGTAAAGCCTTACACTTCACTGAAATGTAGTACTACACTCTATAACACAGTTGAGAGACAATGTTCCAGAGCTGCCTCAGTTCATAACAGTGTGTAGGAAGTTGTTTGATCAAGTGGGCAAAGCTTATACTTGGAACAGAAGGCAGAATATAGGAAACTACATGAAAACATGGATAATTCAGAGAAAATGACTGTAAACAGATGAGATCTTGTATAGAAAAGCTCAAAGAGATTCTCCAAGTCAGTTCTTAGTGTAGAAAAGGTAGCTAAGATCCGAGAAATCCTTAAATCGAGTTAAGATCACATGAAACACTGTATGAATGCTATATTCTTTACTTAAAGGAGACTAGAGTGGTAAATCCGTGTTATACAAGGCAGAATACCATTGAAATAGAGAAAGAAACACGTTCGGCAGCTTTGGAAAGCCTTACACTTCACTGAAATGTAGTACTACACTCTATAACACAGTTGAGAGACAATGTTCCCGAGTTGCCTCAGTTCATAACTGTGTGTAGGAAGTTGTTTGATAAAGTGGGCAAAGCTTATACTTGGACCAGAAGGCAGAATATAGGAAACTACATGAAAACATGGAATATTCAGAGAAAATGACTGTAAACAGATGAGAACGTGTTTAGAACAGCTCAAAGAGATTCTCCAGTCAGTTCTTAGTGTAGTAAAGGTAGCTAAGATCCGGGAAATCCTTAATTCGAGTTAAGATCACATGAAACACTGTATGAATCCTATATTCTTTACTTAAAGTAGACTAGAGTGGTAAATGTGTGTTATACAAGGCAGAATACCATTGAAATAGAGAAAGAAACACGTTCGGCAGCTTTGGAAAGCCTTACACTTCACTGAAATGTAGTACTACACTCTATAACACAGTTGAGAGACAATGTTCCAGAGCTGCCTCAGTTCATAACAGTGTGTAGGAAGTTGTTTGATCAAGTGGGCAAAGCTTATACTTGGAACAGAAGGCAGAATATAGGAAACTACATGAAAACATGGATAATTCAGAGAAAATGACTGTAAACAGATGAGATCTTGTATAGAAAAGCTCAAAGACATTCTCCAAGTCAGTTCTTAGTGTAGAAAAGGTAGCTAAGATCCGAGAAATCCTTAAATCGAGTTAAGATCACATGAAACACTGTATGAATGCTATATTCTTTACTTAAAGGAGACTAGAGTGGTAAATCCGTGTTATACAAGGCAGAATACCATTGAAATAGAGAAAGAAACACGTTCGGCAGCTTTGGAAAGCCTTACACTTCACTGAAATGTAGTACTACACTCTATAACACAGTTGAGAGACAATGTTCCCGAGTTGCCTCAGTTCATAACTGTGTGTAGGAAGTTGTTTGATAAAGTGGGCAAAGCTTATACTTGGACCAGAAGGCAGAATATAGGAAACTACATGAAAACATGGAATATTCAGAGAAAATGACTGTAAACAGATGAGAACGTGTTTAGAACAGCTCAAAGAGATTCTCCAGTCAGTTCTTAGTGTAGTAAAGGTAGCTAAGATCCGGGAAATTCTTAATTCGAGTTAAGATCACATGAAACACTGTATGAATCCTATATTCTTTACTTAAAGGAGACTGGAGTGGTAAATGTGTGTTATACAAGGCAGAATACCATTGAAATAGAGAAAGAAACACGTTCGGCAGCTTTGTAAAGCCTTACACTTCACTGAAATGTAGTACTACACTCTATAACACAGTTGAGAGACAATGTTCCAGAGCTGCCTCAGTTCATAACAGTGTGTAGGAAGTTGTTTGATCAAGTGGGCAAAGCTTATACTTGGAACAGAAGGCAGAATATAGGAAACTACATGAAAACATGGATAATTCAGAGAAAATGACTGTAAACAGATGAGATCTTGTATAGAAAAGCTCAAAGAGATTCTCCAAGTCAGTTCTTAGTGTAGAAAAGGTAGCTAAGATCCGAGAAATCCTTAAATCGAGTTAAGATCACATGAAACACTGTATGAATGCTATATTCTTTACTTAAAGGAGACTAGAGTGGTAAATCCGTGTTATACAAGGCAGAATACCATTGAAATAGAGAAAGAAACACGTTCGGCAGCTTTGGAAAGCCTTACACTTCACTGAAATGTAGTACTACACTCTATAACACAGTTGAGAGACAATGTTCCCGAGTTGCCTCAGTTCATAACTGTGTGTAGGAAGTTGTTTGATAAAGTGGGCAAAGCTTATACTTGGACCAGAAGGCAGAATATAGGAAACTACATGAAAACATGGAATATTCAGAGAAAATGACTGTAAACAGATGAGAACGTGTTTAGAACAGCTCAAAGAGATTCTCCAGTCAGTTCTTAGTGTAGTAAAGGTAGCTAAGATCCGGGAAATTCTTAATTCGAGTTAAGATCACATGAAACACTGTATGAATCCTATATTCTTTACTTAAAGGAGACTGGAGTGGTAAATGTGTGTTATACAAGGCAGAATACCATTGAAATAGAGAAAGAAACACGTTCGGCAGCTTTGGAAAGCCTTATACTTCACTGAAATGTAGTACTACACTCTATAAAACAGTTGAGAGACAATGTTCCCGAGCTGCCTCAGTTCATAACACTGTGTAGGAAGTTGTTTGATAAAGTGGGCATGGCTTATACTTGGACAGAAGGGAGAATGTAGGAAACTTCATGAAAACATGGAGAATTCAGAGAAAATGACTGTAAACAGATGAGAACTTGTTTAGAACATCTGAAAGAGATTCTCCAAGTCAGTTCTTAGTGTAGAAAAGGTAGGTAAGGTCCGGAAAATCCTTAATTCCAGTTAAGATGACATGATACACTGTATGAATCCTATATTCTTTACTTAAAGGAGACTAGAGTGGTAAATGTGTGTTATACAAGGCAGAATACCATTGAAATAGGGAAAGAAACACGTTCGGCAGCTTTGGAAAGCCTTACACTTCACTGAAATGTTGTACTACATTCTATAATACAGTTGAGAGACAATGTTCCTGAGCTGCCTCAGTTCATAACAGTGTGTAGGAAGTTGTTTGATAAAGTGGGCAAGGCTTATACTTGGACAGAAGGCAGAATGTAGGAAACTTCATGAAAACATGGATAATTCAGAGAAAATGACTGTAAACATATGAGAACTTGTTTAGAACAGATCAAAGAGATTCTCCAGTCAGTTCTTAGTGTAGACAAGGTAGCGAAGATCCGGGAAATCCTTAATTTGAGTTAAGATCACATGAAACACTGTATGAATCCTATATTCTTTACTTAAAGGAGACTAGAGTGGTAAATGTGTGTTATACAAGGCAGAATACCATTGAAATAGAGAAAGAAACACGTTCGGCAGCTTTGGAAAGCCTTACACTTCACTGAAATGTAGTACTACACTCTATAACACAGTTGAGAGACAATGTTCCCGAGCTGCCTCAGTTCATAACAGTGTGTAGGAAGTTATTTGATAAAGTGAGCACAGCTTATACTTGGACCAGAAGGCAGAATATAGGAAACTACATGAAAACATGGATAATTCAGAGAAAATGACTGTAAATAGATGAGAACTTGTTTAGAACAGCTCAAAGAGATTCTCCAGTCAGTTCTTAGTGTAGTAAAGGTAGCTAAGATCCGGGAAATCCTTACTTCGAGTTAAGATCACATGAAACACTGTATAAATCCTATATTCTTTACTAAAAGCAGACTAGAGTGGTAAATGTGTGTTATACAATGCAGAATACCATTGAAATTGAGAAAGAAACACCTTCGGCAGCTTTGGAAAACCTTACACTTCACTGAAATGTAGTACTACACTCTATAACACAGTTTAGAGACAATGTTCCCGAGCTGCCTCAGTTCATAACACTGTGTAGGAAGTTGTTTGATAAAGTGGGCATGGCTTATACTTGGACCAGAAGGCAGAATATAGGAAACTTCATGAAAACATGGATAATTCAGAGAAAATGACTGTAAACAGATGAGAACTTGTTTAGAACATCTGAAAGAGATTCTCCAAGTCAGTTCTTAGTGTAGAAAAGGTAGCTAAGATCCGCGAAATCCTTAATTCGAGTTAAGATCACATGAAACACTGTATGAATCCTATATTCATTACTTAAAGGAGACTAGAGTGGTAAATGTGTGTTATACAAGGCAGAATAACATTGAAATAGAGAAAGAAACACGTTCAGCAGCTTTGGAAAGCCTTACACTTCACTGAAATGTAGTACTACACTCTATAACACAGTTGAAAGACAATGTTCCCGAGCTGCCTCAGTTCATAACAGTGTGTACGAAGTTGTTTGATAAAGTGGGCAAAGCTTATACTTGGACCAGAAGGCAGAATATAGGAAACTACATGAAAACATGGAAAATTCAGAGAAAATGACTGTAAACAGATGAGAACGTGTTTAGAACAGCTCAAAGAGATTCTCCAGTCAGTTCTTAGTGTAGTAAAGGTAGCTAAGATCCGGGAAATTCTTAATTCGAGTTAAGATCACATGAAACACTGTATGAATCCTATATTCTTTACTTAAAGGAGACTGGAGTGGTAAATGTGTGTTATACAAGGCGGAATACCATTGAAATAGAGAAAGAAACACGTTCGGCAGCTTTGGAAAGCCTTATACTTCACTGAAATGTAGTACTACACTCTATAAAACAGTTGAGAGACAATGTTCCCGAGCTGCCTCAGTTCATAACAGTGTGTAGGAAGTTGTTTGATAAAGTGGGCAAGGCTTATACTTGGACAGAAGGCAGAATGTAGGAAACTTCATGAAAACATGGATAATTCAGAGAAAATGACTGTAAACATATGAGAACTTGTTTAGAACAGATCAAAGAGATTCTCCAGTCAGTTCTTAGTGTAGACAAGGTAGCGAAGATCCGGGAAATCCTTAATTTGAGTTAAGATCACATGAAACACTATATGAATCCTATATTCTTTACTTAAAGGAGACTAGAGTGGTAAATGTATGTTATACAAGGCAGAATACCATTGAAATAGAGAAAGAAACACGTTCGGCAGCTTTGGAAAGCCTTACACTTCACTGAAATGTAGTACTACACTCTATAACACAGTTGAGAGACAATGTTCCCGAGCTGCCTCAGTTCATAACAGTGTGTAGGAAGTTGTTTGATGAAGTGAGCACAGCTTATACTTGGACCAGAAGGCAGAATATAGGAAACTACATGAAAACATGGATAATTCAGAGAAAATGACTGTAAACAGATGAGAACTTGTTTAGAACAGCTCAAAGAGATTCTCCAGTCAGTTCTTAGTGTAGTAAAGGTAGCTAAGAACCGGGAAATCCTTAATTCGAGTTAAGATCACATGAAACACTGTATAAATCCTATATTCTTTACTTAAAGCAGACTAGAGTGGTAAATGTGTGTTATACAATGCAGAATACCATTGAAATTGAGAAAGAAACACCTTCGGCAGCTTTGGAAAACCTTACACTTCACTGAAATGTTGTACTACACTCTATAACACAGTTTAGAGACAATGTTCCCGAGCTGCCTCAGTTCATAACACTGTGTAGGAAGTTGTTTGATAAAGTGGGCATGGCTTATACTTGGACAGAAGGGAGAATGTAGGAAACTTCATGAAAACATGGAGAATTCAGAGAAAATGACTGTAAACAGATGAGAACTTGTTTAGAACATCTGAAAGAGATTCTCCAAGTCAGTTCTTAGTGTAGAAAAGGTAGCTACGGTCCGGAAAATCCTTAATTCCAGTTAAGATGACATGATACACTGTATGAATCCTATATTCTTTACTTAAAGGAGACTAGAGTGGTAAATGTGTGTTATACAAGGCAGAATACCATTGAAATAGAGAAAGAAACACATTCGGCAGCTTTGGAAAGCCTTACACTTCACTGAAATGTAGTACTACACTCTATAACACAGTTGAGAGACAATGTTCCCGAGCTGCCTCAGTTCATAACAGTGTGTAGGAAGTTGTTTGATAAAGTGGGCAAAGCTTATACTTGGACCAGAAGGCAGAATATAGGAAACTACATGAAAATCTGGATAATTCAGAGAAAATGACTGTAAAAAGATGAGAACTTGTTTAGAACAGCTTGAAGAGATTCTCCAGTCAGTTCTTAGTGTAGTAAAGGTAGCTAAGATCCGGGAAATCCTTAATTCGAGTTAAGATCACATGAAACACTGTATGAATCCTATATTCTTTACTTAAAGGAGACTGGAGTGGTAAATGTGTGTTATACAAGGCAGAATACCATTGAAATAGAGAAAGAAACACCTTCGCCAGCTTTGGAAAGCCTTACACTTCACTGAAATGTAGTACTACACTCTATAGCACAGTTGAGAGACAATGTTCCCGAGCTGCCTCAGTTCATAACAGTGTGTAGAAAGTTGTTTGATAAAGTGGGCAAGGCTTATACTTGGACAGAAGGCAGAATGTGGGAAACTTCATGAAAACATGGATAATTCAGAGAAAATGACTGTAAGCAGATGAGAACTTGTTTAGAACAGCTCACAGAGATTCTCCAAGTCAGTTCTTAGTGTAGAAAAGGTAGCTAACATACGGGAAATCCTTAATTGGAGTTAAGATCACATGAAACACTGTATGAATCCTATATTCATTACTTAAAGGAGACTAGAGTGGTAAATGTGTGTTATACAAGGCAGAATAACATTGAAATAGAGAAAGAAACACGTTCAGCAGCTTTGGAAAGCCTTACACTTCACTGAAATGTAGTACTACACTCTATAACACAGTTGAAAGACAATGATCCCGAGCTGCCTCAGTTCATAACAGTGTGTACGAAGTTGTTTGATAAAGTGGGCAAAGCTTATACTTGGACCAGAAGGCAGAATATAGGAAACTACATGAAAACATGGAAAATTCAGAGAAAATGACTGTAAACAGATGAGAACGTGTTTAGAACAGCTCAAAGAGATTCTCCAGTCAGTTCTTAGTGTAGTAAAGGTAGCTAAGATCCGGGAAATTCTTAATTCGAGTTAAGATCACATGAAACACTGTATGAATCCTATATTCTTTACTTAAAGGAGACTGGAGTGGTAAATGTGTGTTATACAAGGCAGAATACCATTGAAATAGAGAAAGAAACACGTTCGGCAGCTTTGGAAAGCCTTATACTTCACTGAAATGTAGTACTACACTCTATAAAACAGTTGAGAGACAATGTTCCCGAGCTGCCTCAGTTCATAACAGTGTGTAGGAAGTTGTTTGATAAAGTGGGCAAGGCTTATACTTGGACAGAAGGCAGAATGTAGGAAACTTCATGAAAACATGGATAATTCAGAGAAAATGACTGTAAACATATGAGAACTTGTTTAGAACAGACCAAAGAGATTCTCCAGTCAGTTCTTAGTGTAGACAAGGTAGCGTAGATCCGGGAAATCCTTAATTTGAGTTAAGATCACATGAAACACTATATGAATCCTATATTCTTTACTTAAAGGAGACTAGAGTGGTAAATGTATGTTATACAAGGCAGAATACCATTGAAATAGAGAAAGAAACACGTTCGGCAGCTTTGGAAAGCCTTACACTTCACTGAAATGTAGTACTACACTCTATAACACAGTTGAGAGACAATGTTCCCGAGCTGCCTCAGTTCATAACAGTGTGTAGGAAGTTGTTTGATAAAGTGAGCACAGCTTATACTTGGACCAGAAGGCAGAATATAGGAAACTACATGAAAACATGGATAATTCAGAGAAAATGACTGTAAACAGATGAGAACTTGTTTAGAACAGCTCAAAGAGATTCTCCAGTCAGTTCTTAGTGTAGTAAAGGTAGCTAAGAACCGGGAAATCCTTAATTCGAGTTAAGATCACATGAAACACTGTATAAATCCTATATTCTTTACTTAAAGCAGACTAGAGTGGTAAATGTGTGTTATACAAGGCAGAATACCATTGAAATAGAGAAAGAAACACCTTCGGCAGCTTTGGAAAACCTTACACTTCACTGAAATGTAGTACTACACTCTATAACACAGTTGAGAGACAATGTTCCCGAGCTGCCTCAGTTCATAACACTGTGTAGGAAGTTGTTTGATAAAGTGGGCATGGCTTATACTTGGACAGAAGGGAGAATGTAGGAAACTTCATGAAAACATGGAGAATTCAGAGAAAATGACTGTAAACAGATGAGAACTTGTTTAGAACATCTGAAAGAGATTCTCCAAGTCAGTTCTTAGTGTAGAAAAGGTAGCTAAGGTCCGGAAAATCCTTAATTCCAGTTAAGATGACATGATACACTGTATGAATCCTATATTCTTTACTTAAAGGAGACTAGAGTGGTAAATGTGTGTTATACAAGGCAGAATACCATTGAAATAGGGAAAGAAACACGTTCGGCAGCTTTGGAAAGCCTTACACTTCACTGAAATGTTGTACTACATTCTATAATACAGTTGAGAGACAATGTTCCTGAGCTGCCTCAGTTCATAACAGTGTGTAGGAAGTTGTTTGATCAAGTGGGCAAAGCTTATACTTGGACCAGAAGGCAGAATATAGGAAACTACATGAAAACATGGATAATTCAGAGAAAATGACTGTAAACAGATGAGAGCTTGTTTAGAACGGCTCAAAGAGATTCTCCTGTCAGTTCTTAGTGTAGTAAAGGTAGCTAAGATCCGGGAAATCCTTAATTCGAGTTAAGATCACATGAAACACTATATGAATCCTATATTCTTTACTTAAAGGAGACTAGAGTGGTAAATGTGTGTTATACAAGGCAGAATACCATTGAAATAGAGAAAGAAACACGTTCGGCAGCTTTGGAAAGCCTTACACTTCACTGAAATGTAGTACTACACTCTATAACACAGTTGAGAGACAATGTTCCCGAGCTGCCTCAGTTCATAACAGTGTGTAGGAAGTTGTTTGATAAAGTGAGCACAGCTAATACTTGGACCAGAAGGCAGAATATAGGAAACTACATGAAAACATGGATAATTCAGAGAAAATGACTGTAAACAGATGAGAACTTGTTTAGAACAGCTCAAAGAGATTCTCCAGTCAGTTCTGAGTGTAGTAAAGGTAGCTAAGAACCGGGAAATCCTTAATTCGAGTTAAGATCACATGAAACACTGTTTAAATCCTATATTCTTTACTTAAAGCAGACTAGAGTGGTAAATGTGTGTTATAAAAGGCAGAATACCATTGAAATAGAGAATGAAACACCTTCGGCAGCTTTGAAAAACCTTGCACTTCACTGAAATGTAGTACTACACTCTATAACACAGTTGAGAGACAATGTTCCCGAGCTGCCTCAGTTCATAACACTGTGTAGGAAGTTGTTTGATAAAGTGGGCATGGCTTATACTTGGACAGAAGGGAGAATGTAGGAAACTTCATGAAAACATGGAGAATTCAGAGAAAATGACTGTAAACAGATGAGAGCTTGTTTAGAACGGCTCAAAGAGATTCTCCTGTCAGTTCTTAGTGTAGTAAAGGTAGCTAAGATCCGGGAAATCCTTAATTCGAGTTAAGATCACATGAAACACTGTATGAATCCTATATTCTTTACTTGAAGGAGACTAGAGTGGAAACTAGTCTCCTTTAAAGGAAACTACATGAAAACATGGATAATTCAGAGAAAATGAGTGTAAACAGATGAGAACTTGTTTAGAACAGCTGAAAGAGATTCTCCAGTCAGTTCTTAGTGTAGTAAAGGTAGCTAAGATCGGGGAAATCCTTAATTCGAGTTAAGATGACATGAAACACGGTATGAATCCTATATTCTTTACTTAAAAGAGACTAGAGTGGTAAATGTGTGTTATACAAGGCAGAATACCATTGAAATAGAGAAAGAAACACGTTCGGCAGCTTTGGAAAGCCTTACACTTCACTGAAATGTAGTACTACACTCTATAACACAGTTGAGAGACAATGTTCCCGAGCTGCCTCAGTTCATAACAGTGTGTAGGAAGTTGTTTGATAAAGTGGGCAAAGCTTATACTTGGACCAGAAGGCAGAATATAGGAAACTACATGAAAACATGGATAATTCAGAGAAAATGACTGTAAACAGATGAGAACTTGTTTAGAACAGCTCAAAGAGATTCTCCAAGTCAGTTCTTAGTGTAGAAAAGGTAGCTAAGATCCGGGAAATCCTTAATTCGAGTTAAGATGACATGAAACACTGTATGAATCCTATATTCTTTACTTAAAGGAGACTAGAGTGGTAAATGTGTGTTATACAAGGCAGAATACCATTGAAATAGAGAAAGAAACACGTTCGGCAGCTTTGGAAAGCCCTACACTTCACTAAAATGTAGTACTACACTCTATAACACAGTTGAGAGAAAATGTTCCCGAGCTACCTCAGTTCATAACAGTGTGTAGGAGGTTGTTTGATAAAGTGGGCAAAGCTTATACGTGGACCAGAAGGCAGAATATAGGAAACTACATGAAAACATGGATAATTCAGAGAAAATGACTGTAAACAGAGGAGAACTTGTTTAGAACAGCTCAAAGAGATTCTCCGGTCAGTTCTTAGTGTAGTAAAGGTAGCTAAGATCCGAGAAATCCTTAATTCCAGTTAAGATCACATGAAACACTGTATGAATCCTATATTCTTTACTTGAAGGAGACTAGAGTGGAAACTAGTCTCCTTTAAAGGAAACTACATGAAAACATGGATAATTCAGAGAAAATGAGTGTAAACAGATGAGAACTTGTTTAGAACAGCTGAAAGAGATTCTCCAGTCAGTTCTTAGTGTAGTAAAGGTAGCTAAGATCGGGAAAATCCTTAATTCGAGTTAAGATGACATGAAACACGGTATGAATCCTATATTCTTTACTTAAAAGAGACTAGAGTGGTAAATGTGTGTTATACTAGGCAGAATACCATTGAAATAGAGAAAGAAACACGTTCGGCAGCTTTGGAAAGCCTTACACTTCACTGAAATGTAGTACTACACTCTATAACACAGTTGAGAGACAATGTTCCCGAGCTGCCTCAGTTCATAACAGTGTGTAGGAAGTTGTTTGATAAAGTGGGCAAAGCTTATACTTGGACCAGAAGGCAGAATATAGGAAACTACATGAAAACATGGATAATTCAGAGAAAATGACTGTAAACAGATGAGAACTTGTTTAGAACAGCTCAAAGAGATTCTCCAAGTCAGTTCTTAGTGTAGAAAAGGTAGCTAAGATCCGGGAAATCCTTAATTCGAGTTAAGATGACATGAAACACTGTATGAATCCTATATTCTTTACTTAAAGGAGACTAGAGTGGTAAATGTGTGTTATACAAGGCAGAATACCATTGAAATAGAGAAAGAAACACGTTCGGCAGCTTTGGAAAGCCCTACACTTCACTAAAATGTAGTACTACACTCTATAACACAGTTGAGAGACAATGTTCCCGAGCTACCTCAGTTCATAACAGTGTGTAGGAGGTTGTTTGATAAAGTGGGCAAAGCTTATACTTAGACCAGAAGGCAGAATATAGGAAACTTCATGAAAATATGGATAATTCAGAGAAAATGACTGTAAACAGATGAGAACTTGTTTAGAACAGCTGAAAGATATTCTCCAGTCAGTTCTTAGTGTAGTAAAGGTAGCTAAGATTGGGGAAATCCTTAATTCGAGTTAAGATGACATGAAACACTGTATGAATCCTATATTCTTTACTTAAAGGGACTAGAGTGGTAAATGTGTGTTATACAAGGCAGAATACCATTGAAATAGAGAAAGAAACATGTTCTGCAGCTTTGGAAAGCCTTACACTTCACTGAAATGTAGTACTACACTCTATAACACAGTTGAGAGACAATGTTCCCGAGCTACCTCAGTTCATAACAGTGTGTAGGAAGTTGTTTGATAAAGTGGGCAAAGCTTATACTTGGATCAGAAGGCAGAATATAGGAAACTGCATGAAAACATGGATAATTCAGAGAAAATGACTGTAAACAGATGACAACTTGTTTAGAAGAGCTCAAAAAAATTCTCCAAGTCAGTTCTTAGTGTAGTAAAGGTAGCTAAGATCCGGGAAATCCTTAATTCGAGTTAAGATCACATGAAACACTGTATGATTCCTATATTCTTTACTTAAAGGAGACTAGAGTGGATACTAGTCTCCTTTAAAGGAAACTACATGAAAACATGGATAATTCAGAGAAAATGAGTGTAAACAGATGAGAACTTGTTTAGAACAGCTGAAAGAGATTCTCCAGTCAGTTCTTAGTGTAGTAAAGGTAGCTAAGATCGGGGAAATCCTTAATTCGAGTTAAGATGACATGAAACACTGTATGAATCCTATATTCTTTACTTAAAGGAGACTAGAGTGGTAAATGTGTGTTATACAAGGCAGAATACCATTGAAATAGAGAAAGAAACACGTTCGGCAGCTTTGGAAAGCCTTACACTTCACTGAAATGTAGTACTACACTCTATAACACAGTTGAGAGACAATGTTCCCGAGCTGCCTCAGTTCATAACAGTGTGTAGGAAGTTGTTTGATAAAGTGAGCAAAGCTTATACTTGGACCAGAAGGCAGAATATAGGAAACTACATGAAAACATGGATAATTCAGAGAAAATGACTCTAAACCGATGAGAACTTGTTTAGAACAGCTCAAAGAGATTCTCCAGTCAGTTCTTAGTGTAGTAAAGGTAGCTAAGAACCGGGAAATCCTTAATTCGAGTTAAGATCACATGAAACACTGTATAAATCCTATATTCTTTACTTAAAGCAGACTAGAGTGGTAAATGTGTGTTATACAAGGCAGAATACCATTGAAATAGAGAAAGAAACACGTTCGGCAGCTTTGGAAAGCCTTACACTTCACTGAAATGTAGTACTACACTCTATAACACAGTTGAGAGACAATGTTCCCGAGCTGCCTCAGTTCATAACACTGTGTAGGAGGTTGTTTGATATAGTGGGCAAAGCTTATACTTGGACCAGAAGGCAGAATATAGGAAACTACATGAAAACATGGATAATTCAGAGAAAATGACTGTAAACAGAGGAGAACTTGTTTAGAACAGCTCAAAGAGATTCTCCGGTCAGTTCTTAGTGTAGTAAAGGTAGCTAAGATCCGAGAAATCCTTAATTCGAGTTAAGATCACATGAAACACTGTATGAATCCTATATTCTTTACTTGAAGGAGACTAGAGTGGAAACTAGTCTCCTTTAAAGGAAACTACATGAAAACATGGATAATTCAGAGAAAATGAGTGTAAACAGATGAGAACTTGTTTAGAACAGCTGAAAGAGATTCTCCAGTCAGTTCTTAGTGTAGTAAAGGTAGCTAAGATAGGGGAAATCCTTAATTCGAGTTAAGATGACATGAAACACTGTATGAATCCTATATTCTTTACTTAAAGGAGACTGGAGTGGTAAATGTGTGTTATACAAGGCAGAATACCATTGAAATAGAGAAAGAAACACGTTCGGCAGCTTTGGAAAGCCTTACACTTCACTGAAATGTAGTACTACACTCTATAACACAGTTGAGAGACAATGTTCCCGAGCCGCCTCAGTTCATAACAGTGTGTAGGAAGTTGTTTGATAAAGTGGGCAAAGCTTATACTTGGACCAGAAGGCAGAATATAGGAAACTACATGAAAACATGGATAATTCAGAGAAAATGACTGTAAACAGATGAGAACTTGTTTAGAACAGCTCAAAGAGATTCTCCAAGTCAGTTCTTAGTGTAGAAAAGGTAGCTAAGATCCGGGAAATCCTTAATTCGAGTTAAGATGACATGAAACACTGTATGAATCCTATATTCTTTACTTAAAGGAGACTAGAGTGGTAAATGTGTGTTATACAAGGCAGAATACCATTGAAATAGAGAAAGAAACACGTTCGGCAGCTTTGGAAAGCCCTACACTTCACTAAAATGTAGTACTACACTCTATAACACAGTTGAGAGACAATGTTCCCGAGCTACCTCAGTTCATAACAGTGTGTAGGAGGTTGTTTGATATAGTGGGCAAAGCTTATACTTGGACCAGAAGGCAGAATATAGGAAACTACATGAAAACATGGATAATTCAGAGAAAATGACTGTAAACAGAGGAGAACTTGTTTAGAACAGCTCAAAGAGATTCTCCGGTCAGTTCTTAGTGTAGTAAAGGTAGCTAAGATCCGAGAAATCCTTAATTCGAGTTAAGATCACATGAAACACTGTATGAATCCTATATTCTTTACTTGAAGGAGACTAGTGTGGAAACTAGTCTCCTTTAAAGGAAACTACATGAAAACATGGATAATTCAGAGAAAATGAGTGTAAACAGATGAGAACTTGTTTAGAACAGCTGAAAGAGATTCTCCAGTCAGTTCTTAGTGTAGTAAAGGTAGCTAAGATAGGGGAAATCCTTAATTCGAGTTAAGATGACATGAAACACTGTATGAATCCTATATTCTTTACTTAAAGGAGACTAGAGTGGTAAATGTGTGTTATACAAGGCAGAATACCATTGAAATAGAGAAAGAAACACGTTCGGCAGCTTTGGAAAGCCTTACACTTCACTGAAATGTAGTACTACACTCTATAACACAGTTGAGAGACAATGTTCCCGAGCTGCCTCAGTTCATAACAGTGTGTAGGAAGTTGTTTGATAAAGTGGGCAAAGCTTATACTTGGACCAGAAGGCAGAATATAGGAAACTACATGAAAACATGGATAATTCAGAGAAAATGACTGTAAACAGATGAGAACTTGTTTAGAACAGCTCAAAGAGATTCTCCAAGTCAGTTCTTAGTGTAGAAAAGGTAGCTAAGATCCGGGAAATCCTTAATTTGAGTTAAGATGACATGAAACACTGTATGAATCCTATATTCTTTACTTAAAGGAGACTAGAGTGGTAAATGTGTGTTATACAAGGCAGAATACCATTGAAATAGAGAAAGAAACACGTTCGGCAGCTTTGGAAAGCCCTACACTTCACTAAAATGTAGTACTACACTCTATAACACAGTTGAGAGACAATGTTCCCGAGCTACCTCAGTTCATAACAGTGTGTAGGAGGTTGTTTGATATAGTGGGCAAAGCTTATACTTGGACCAGAAGGCAGAATATAGGAAACTACATGAAAACATGGATAATTCAGAGAAAATGACTGTAAACAGAGGAGAACTTGTTTAGAACAGCTCAAAGAGATTCTCCGGTCAGTTCTTAGTGTAGTAAAGGTAGCTAAGATCCGGGAAATCCTTAATTCGAGTTAAGATCACATGAAACACTGTATGAATCCTATATTCTTTACTTGAAGGAGACTAGAGTGGAAACTAGTCTCCTTTAAAGGAAACTACATGAAAACATGGATAATTCAGAGAAAATGAGTGTAAACAGATGAGAACTTGTTTACAACAGCTGAAAGAGATTCTCCAGTCAGTTCTTAGTGTAGTAAAGGTAGCTAAGATCGGGGAAATCCTTAATTCGAGTTAAGATGACATGAAACACTGTATGAATCCTATATTCTTTACTTAAAGGAGACTAGAGTGGTAAATGTGTGTTATACAAGGCAGAATACCATTGAAATAGAGAAAGAAACACGTTCGGCAGCTTTGGAAAGCCTTACACTTCACTGAAATGTAGTACTACACTCTATAACACAGTTGAGAGACAATGTTCCCGAGCTGCCTCAGTTCATAACAGTGTGTAGGAAGTTGTTTGATAAAGTGGGCAAAGCTTATACTTGGACCAGAAGGCAGAATATAGGAAACTACATGAAAACATGGATAATTCAGAGAAAATGACTGTAAACAGATGAGAACTTGTTTAGAACAGCTCAAAGAGATTCTCTGGTCAGTTCTTAGTGTAGAAAAGATAGCTAAGATCCGGGAAATCCTTAATTCGAGTTAAGATGACATGAAACACTGTATGAATCCTATATTCTTTACTTAAAGGAGACTAGAGTGGTAAATGTGTGTTATACAAGGCAGAATACCATTGAAATAGAGAAAGAAACACGTTCGGCAGCTTTGGAAAGCCTTACACTTCACTGAAATGTAGTACTACACGCTATAACACAGTTGAGAGACAATGTTCCCGAGCTACCTCAGTTCATAACAGTGTGTAGGAAGTTGTTTGATAAAGTGGGCAAAGCTTATACTTGGATCAGAATGCAGAATATGGGAAACTGCATGAAAACATGGATAATTCAGAGAAAATGACTATAAACAGATGACAACTTGTTTAGAAGAGCTCAAAAAAATTCTCCAAGTCAGTTCTTAGTGTAGAAAAGGTAGCTAAGTTCGGGGAAATCCTTAATTCGAGTTAAGATGACATGAAACACTGTATGAATCCTATATTCTTTACTTAAAGGAGACTAGAGTGGAAACTAGTCTCCTTTAAAGGAAACTACATGAAAACATGGATAATTCAGAGAAAATGACTGTAAACATATGAGAACTTGTTTAGAACAGCTCAAAGAGATTCTCCGGTCAGTTCTTAGTGTAGTAAAGGTAGCTAAGATCCGCGAAATCCTTAATTCGAGTTAATATCACATGAAACACTGTATGAATCCTATATTTTTTTCTTAAAGGAGACTAGAGTGGAAACTAGTCTCCTTTAAAGGAAACTACATGAAAACATGGATAATTCAGAGAAAATGAGTGTAAACAGATGAGAACTTGTTTAGAACAGCTGAAAGAGATTCTCCAGTCAGTTCTTAGTGTAGTAAAGGTAGCTAAGATTGGGGAAATCCTTAATTCGAGTTAAGATGACATGAAACACTGTATGAATCCTATATTCTTTACTTAAAGGAGACTAGAGTGGTAAATGTGTGTTATACAAGGCAGAATACCATTGAAATAGAGAAAGAAACACGTTCGGCAGCTTTGGAAAGCCTTACACTTCACTGAAATGTAGTACTACACTCTATAACACAGTTGAGAGACAATGTTCCCGAGCTGCCTCAGTTCATAACAGTGTGTAGGAAGTTGTTTGATAAAGTTGGCAAAGCTTATACTTGGACCAGAAGGCAGAATATAGGAAACTACCTGAAAACATGGATAATTCAGAGAAAATGACTGTAAACAGATGAGAACTTGTTTAGAACAGCTCAAAGAGATTCTCCAAGTCAGTTCTTAGTGTAGAAAAGGTGGCTAAGATCCGGGAAATCCTTAATTCGAGTTAAGATGACATGAAACACTGTATGAATCCTATATTCTTTACTTAAAGGAGACTAGAGTGGTAAATGTGTGTTATACGAGGCAGAATACCATTGAAATAGAGAAAGAAACACGTTCGGCAGCTTTGGAAAGCCTTACACTTCACTGAAATGTAGTACTACACTCTATAACACAGTCGAGAGAAAATGTTCTCGAGCTGCCTCAGTTCATAACAGTGTGTAGGAAATTGTTTGATAAAGTGGGCAAAGCTTATACTTGGACCAGAAGGCAGAATATAGGAAACTTCATGAAAATATGGATAATTCAGAGAAAATGACTGTAAACAGATGAGAACTTGTTTAGAACAGCTGAAAGATATTCTCCAGTCAGTTCTTAGTGTAGTAAAGGTAGCTAAGATCGGGGAAATCCTTAATTCGAGTTAAGATGACATGAAACACTGTATGAATCCTATATTCTTTACTTAAAGGAGACTAGAGTGGTAAATGTGTGTTATACAAGGCAGAATACCATTGAAATAGAGAAAGAAACATGTTCTGCAGCTTTGGAAAGCCTTACACTTCACTGAAATGTAGTACTACACTCTATAACACAGTTGAGAGACAATGTTCCCGAGCTACCTCAGTTCATAACAGTGTGTAGGAAGTTGTTTGATAAAGTGGGCAAAGCTTATACTTGGATCAGAAGGCAGAATATAGGAAACTGCATGAAAACATGGATAATTCAGAGAAAATGACTGTAAACAGATGACAACTTGTTTAGAAGAGCTCAAAAAAATTCTCCAAGTCAGTTCTTAGTGTAGTAAAGGTAGCTAAGATCCGGGAAATCCTTAATTCGAGTTAAGATCACATGAAACACTGTATGATTCCTATATTCTTTACTTAAAGGAGACTAGAGTGGATACTAGTCTCCTTTAAAGGAAACTACATGAAAACATGGATAATTCAGAGAAAATGAGTGTAAACAGATGAGAACTTGTTTAGAACAGCTGAAAGAGATTCTCCAGTCAGTTCTTAGTGTAGTAAAGGTAGCTAAGATCGGGGAAATCCTTAATTCGAGTTAAGATGACATGAAACACTGTATGAATCCTATATTCTTTACTTAAAGGAGACTAGAGTGGTAAATGTGTGTTATACAAGGCAGAATACCATTGAAATAGAGAAAGAAACACGTTCGGCAGCTTTGGAAAGCCTTACACTTCACTGAAATGTAGTACTACACTCTATAACACAGTTGAGAGACAATGTTCCCGAGCTGCCTCAGTTCATAACAGTGTGTAGGAAGTTGTTTGATAAAGTGAGCACAGCTTATACTTGGACCAGAAGGCAGAATATAGGAAACTACATGAAAACATGGATAATTCAGAGAAAATGACTGTAAACAGATGAGAACTTGTTTAGAACAGCTCAAAGAGATTCTCCAAGTCAGTTCTTAGTGTAGAAAAGGTAGCTAAGGTCCAGAAAATCCTTAATTCCAGTTAAGATGACATGATACACTGTATGAATCCTATATTCTTTACTTAAAGGAGACTAGAGTGGTAAATGTGTGTTATACAAGGCAGAATACCATTGAAATAGGGAAAGAAACACGTTCGGCAGCTTTGGAAAGCCTTACACTTCACTGAAATGTTGTACTACATTCTATAATACAGTTGAGAGACAATGTTCCTGAGCTGCCTCAGTTCATAACAGTGTGTAGGAAGTTGTTTGATCAAGTGGGCAAAGCTTATACTTGGACCAGAAGGCAGAATATAGGAAACTACATGAAAACATGGATAATTCAGAGAAAATGACTGTAAACAGATTAGAGCTTGTTTAGAACGGCTCAAAGAGATTCTCCTGTCAGTTCTTAGTGTAGTAAAGGTAGCTAAGATCCGGGAAATCCTTAATTCGAGTTAAGATCTCATGAAACACTATATGAATCCTATATTCTTTACTTAAAGGAGACTAGAGTGGTAAATGTGTGTTATACAAGGCAGAATACCATTGAAATAGAGAAAGAAACACGTTCGGCAACTTTGGAAAGCCTTACACTTCACTGAAATGTAGTACTACACTCTATAACACAGTTGAGAGACAATGTTCCCGAGCTGCCTCAGTTCATAACAGTGTGTAGGAAGTTGTTTGATAAAGTGAGCACAGCTTATACTTGGACCAGAAGGCAGAATATAGGAAACTACATGAAAACATGGATAATTCAGAGAAAATGACTGTAAGCAGATGAGAACTTGTTTAGAACAGCTCACAGAGATTCTCCAAGTCAGTTCTCAGTGTAGAAAAGGTAGCTAACATACGGGAAATCCTTAATTGGAGTTAAGATCACATGAAACACTGTATCAATCCTATATTCATTACTTAAAGGAGACTAGAGTGGTAAATGTGTGTTATACAAGGCAGAATAACATTGAAATAGAGAAAGAAACACGTTCGGCAGCTTTGGAAAGCCTTACAATTCACTGAAATGTAGTACTACACTCTATAACACAGTTGAAAGACAATGTTCCCGAGCTGCCTCAGTTCATAACAGTGTGTAGGAAGTTGTTTGATAAAGTGGGCAAAGCTTATACTTGGACCAGAAGGCAGAATATAGGAAACTACATGAAAACATGGAAAATTCAGAGAAAATGACTGTAAACAGATGAGACCTTGTTTAGAACAGCTCAAACAGATTCTCCAAGTCAGTTCTTAGTGTAGAAAAGGTAGCTAACATCCGGGAAATCCTTAATTCGAGTTAAGATCACATGAAACACTGTATGACTCCTATATTCTTTACTTAAAGGAGACTAAAGTGGTAAATGTGTGTTATACAAGGCAGAATACCATTTAAATAGAGAAAGGAACACGTTCGGCAGCTTTGGAAAGCCTTACACTTCACTGAAATGTAGTACAACACTCTGTAACACAGTTGAGAGACAATTTTCCTGAGCTGCCTCAGTTCATAACAGTGTGTAGGAAGTTGTTTGATAAAGTGGGCAAAGCTTATACTTGGACCAGAAGGCAGAATATAGGAAACTACATGAAAACATGGATAATTCAGAGAAAATGACTGTAAAGAGATGAGAACTTATTTAGAACAGCTCAAAGAGATTCTCCAAGTCAGTTCTTAGTGTATAAAAGGTAGCTAAGATCCGCGAAATCCTTAATTCGAGTTAAGATCACATGAAACACTGTATGAATCCCATATTCTTCACTTAAAGGGTACTAGAGTGGTAAATGTGTGTTATACAAGGCAGAATACCTTTGAAATAGAGAAAGAAACACGTTCGGCAGCTTTGGAAAGCCTTACACTTCACTGAAATGTAGTACTACACTCTATAACACAGTTGAGAGACAATGTTCCCGAGCTGCCTCAGTTCATAACAGTGTGTAGGAAGTTGTTTGATAAAGTGAGCACAGCTTATACTTGGACCAGAAGGCAGAATATAGGAAACTACATGAAAACATGGATAATTCAGAGAAAATGACTGTAAACAGATGAGAACTTGTTTAGAACAGCTCAAAGAGATTCTCCAGTCAGTTCTTAGTGTAGTAAAGGTAGCTAAGAACCGGGAAATCCTTAATTCAAGTTAAGATCACATGTAACACTGTATAAATCCTATATTCTTTACTTAAAGCAGACTAGAGTGGTAAATGTGTGTTATACAAGGCAGAATACCATTGAAATAGAGAAAGAAACACCTTCGGCAGCTTTGGAAAACCTTACACTTCACTGAAATGTAGTACTACACTCTATAACACAGTTGAGAGACAATGTTCCCGAGCTGCCTCAGTTCATAACACTGTGTAGGAAGTTGTTTGATAAAGTGGGCATGGCTCATACTTGGACAGAAGGGAGAATGTAGGAAACTTCATGAAAACATGGAGAATTCAGAGAAAATGACTGTAAACAGATGAGAACTTGTTTAGAACATCTGAAAGAGATTCTCCAAGTCAGTTCTTAGTGTAGAAAAGGTAGCTAAGGTCCAGAAAATCCTTAATTCCAGTTAAGATGACATGATACACTGTATGAATCCTATATTCTTTACTTAAAGGAGACTAGAGTGGTAAATGTGTGTTATACAAGGCAGAATACCATTGAAATAGGGAAAGAAACACGTTCGGCAGCTTTGGAAAGCCTTACACTTCACTGAAATGTTGTACTACATTCTATAATACAGTTGAGAGACAATGTTCCTGAGCTGCCTCAGTTCATAACAGTGTGTAGGAAGTTGTTTGATCAAGTGGGCAAAGCTTATACTTGGACCAGAAGGCAGAATATAGGAAACTACATGAAAACATGGATAATTCAGAGAAAATGACTGTAAACAGATGAGAGCTTGTTTAGAACGGCTCAAAGAGATTCTCCTGTCAGTTCTTAGTGTAGTAAAGGTAGCTAAGATCCGGGAAATCCTTAATTCGAGTTAAGATCTCATGAAACACTATATGAATCCTATATTCTTTACTTAAAGGAGACTAGAGTGGTAAATGTGTGTTATACAAGGCAGAATACCATTGAAATAGAGAAAGAAACACGTTCGGCAACTTTGGAAAGCCTTACACTTCACTGAAATGTAGTACTACACTCTATAACACAGTTGAGAGACAATGTTCCCGAGCTGCCTCAGTTCATAACAGTGTGTAGGAAGTTGTTTGATAAAGTGAGCACAGCTTATACTTGGACCAGAAGGCAGAATATAGGAAACTACATGAAAACATGGATAATTCAGAGAAAATGACTGTAAGCAGATGAGAACTTGTTTAGAACAGCTCACAGAGATTCTCCAAGTCAGTTCTCAGTGTAGAAAAGGTAGCTAACATACGGGAAATCCTTAATTGGAGTTAAGATCACATGAAACACTGTATCAATCCTATATTCATTACTTAAAGGAGACTAGAGTGGTAAATGTGTGTTATACAAGGCAGAATAACATTGAAATAGAGAAAGAAACACGTTCGGCAGCTTTGGAAAGCCTTACAATTCACTGAAATGTAGTACTACACTCTATAACACAGTTGAAAGACAATGTTCCCGAGCTGCCTCAGTTCATAACAGTGTGTAGGAAGTTGTTTGATAAAGTGGGCAAAGCTTATACTTGGACCAGAAGGCAGAATATAGGAAACTACATGAAAACATGGAAAATTCAGAGAAAATGACTGTAAACAGATGAGACCTTGTTTAGAACAGCTCAAACAGATTCTCCAAGTCAGTTCTTAGTGTAGAAAAGGTAGCTAACATCCGGGAAATCCTTAATTCGAGTTAAGATCACATGAAACACTGTATGACTCCTATATTCTTTACTTAAAGGAGACTAAAGTGGTAAATGTGTGTTATACAAGGCAGAATACCATTTAAATAGAGAAAGGAACACGTTCGGCAGCTTTGGAAAGCCTTACACTTCACTGAAATGTAGTACAACACTCTGTAACACAGTTGAGAGACAATTTTCCTGAGCTGCCTCAGTTCATAACAGTGTGTAGGAAGTTGTTTGATAAAGTGGGCAAAGCTTATACTTGGACCAGAAGGCAGAATATAGGAAACTACATGAAAACATGGATAATTCAGAGAAAATGACTGTAAAGAGATGAGAACTTATTTAGAACAGCTCAAAGAGATTCTCCAAGTCAGTTCTTAGTGTATAAAAGGTAGCTAAGATCCGCGAAATCCTTAATTCGAGTTAAGATCACATGAAACACTGTATGAATCCCATATTCTTCACTTAAAGGGTACTAGAGTGGTAAATGTGTGTTATACAAGGCAGAATACCTTTGAAATAGAGAAAGAAACACGTTCGGCAGCTTTGGAAAGCCTTACACTTCACTGAAATGTAGTACTACACTCTATAACACAGTTGAGAGACAATGTTCCCGAGCTGCCTCAGTTCATAACAGTGTGTAGGAAGTTGTTTGATAAAGTGGGCAAAGCTTATACTTGGACCAGAAGGCAGAATATAGGAAACTACATGAAAACATAAATAATTCAGAGAAAATGACTGTAAACAGATGAGAACTTGTTTAGAACAGCTTGAAGAGATTCTCCAGTCAGTTCTTAGTGTAGTAAAGGTAGCTAAGATCCGGGAAATCCTTAATTCGAGTTAAGATCACATGAAACACTGTATGAATCCTATATTCTTTACCTCAAGGAGACTGGAGTGGTAAATGTGTGTTATACAAGGCAGAATACCATTGAAATAGAGAAAGAAACTCCTTCGCCAGCTTTGGAAAGCTTTACACTTCACTGAAATGTAGTACTACACTCTATAACACAGTTGAGAGACAATGTTCCCGAGCTGCCTCAGTTCATAACAGTGTGTAGGAAGTTGTTTGATAAAGTGGGCAAGGCTTATACTTGGACAGAAGGCAGAATGTTGGAAACTTCATGAAAACATGGATAATTCAGAGAAAATGACTGTAAGCAGATGAGAACTTGTTTAGAACAGCTCACAGAGATTCTCCAAGTCAGTTCTTAGTGTGGAAAAGGTAGCTAACATACGGGAAATCCTTAATTGGAGTTAAGATCACATGAAACACTATATGAATCCTATATTCATTACTTAAAGGAAACTAGAGTGGTAAATGTGTGTTATACAAGGCAGAATACCATTGAAATAGAGAAAGAAACACGTTCGGCAGCTTTGGAAAGCCATACACTTCACTGAAATGTAGTACTACACTCTATAACACAGTTGAAAGACAATGTTCCCGAGCTGCCTCAGTTCATAACAGTGTGTAGGAAGTTGTTTGATAAAGTGGGCAAAGCTTATACTTGGTCCAGAGGGCAGAATATAGGAAACTACATGAAAACATAAATAATTCAGAGAAAATGACTGTAAACAGATGAGAACTTGTTTAGAACAGCTCAAACAGATTCTCCAAGTCAGTTCTTAGTGTAGAAAAGGTAGCTAAGATCCGGGAAATCCTTAATTCGAGTTAAGATCACATGAAACACTGTATGACTCCTATATTCTTTACTTAAAGGAGACTAAAGTGGTAAATGTGTGTTATACAAGGCAGAATACCATTTAAATAGAGAAAGGAACACGTTCGGCAGCTTTGGAAAGCCTTAGACTTCACTGAAATGTAGTACTGCACTCTATAACACAGTTGAGAGACAATTTTCCAGAGCTGCCTCAGTTCATAACAGTGTGTAGGAAGTTGTTTGATAAAGTGGGCAAAGCTTATACTTGGACCAGAAGGCAGAATATAGGAAACTACATGAAAACATGGATAATTCAGAGAAAATGACTGTAAAGAGATGAGAACTTATTTAGAACAGCTCAAAGAGATTCTCCAAGTCAGTTCTTAGTGTAGAAAAGGTAGCTAAGATCCGCGAAATCCTTAATTCGAGTTAAGATCACATGAAACACTGTATGAATCCTATATTCTTCACTTAAAGGGGACTAGAGTGGTAAATGTGTGTGATACAAGGCACAATACCATATAAATAGAGAAAGGAACACGTTCGGCAGCTTTGGAAAGCCTTAGACTTCACTGAAATGTAGTACTGCACTCTATAACACAGTTGAGAGACAATTTTCCTGAGCTGCCTCAGTTCATAACAGTGTGTAGGAAGTTGTTTGATAAAGTGGGCAAAGCTTATACTTGAACCAGAAGGCAGAATATAGGAAACTTCATGAAAACATGGATAATTCAGAGAAAATGACTGTAAACAGATGAGAACTTGTTTAGAACATCTGAAAGAGATTCTCCAAGTCAGTTCTTAGTGTAGAAAAGGTAGCTAAGGTACGGGAAATCCTTAATTCAAGTTAAGATCACATGAAACACTGTATGAATCCTATATTCTTTACTTAAGGGAGACTGGAGTGGTAAATGTGTGTTATACAAGGCAGAATACCATTGAAATAGAGAAAGAAACACCTTCGCCAGCTTTGGAAAGCCTTACACTTCACTGAAATGTAGTACTACACTCTATAACACAGTTGAGAGACAATGTTCCCGAGCTGCCTCAGTTCATAACAGTGTGTAGAAAGTTGTTTGATAAAGTGGGCAAGGCTTATACTTGGACAGAAGGCAGAATGTAGGAAACTTCATGAAAACATGGATAATTCAGAGAAAATGACTGTAAGCAGATGAGAACTTGTTTAGAACAGCTCACAGAGAATCTCCAAGTAAGTTCTTAGTGTAGAAAAGGTAGATAACATACGGGAAATCCTTCATTGGAGTTAAGATCACATGAAACACTGTATGAATCCTATATTCATTACATAAGGGAGACTAGAGTGGTAAATGTGTGTTATACAAGGCAGAATACCATTGAAATAGAGAAAGAAACACGTTCGGCAGCTTTGGAAAGCCTTACACTTCACTGAAATGTAGTACTACACTCTATAACACAGTTGAGAGAAAATGTTCCTGAGCTGCCTCAGTTCATAACAGTGTGTAGGAAGTTGTTTGATAAAGTTGGCAAAGCTTATACTTGGACCAGAAGGCAGAATATAGGAAACTACATGAAAACATGGATAATTCAGAGAAAATGACTGTAAAGAGATGAGAACTTATTTAGAACAGCTCAAAGAGATCCTCCAAGTCAGTTCTTAGTGTAGAAATGGTAGGTAAGATCCGCGAAATCCTTAATTCGAGTTAAGATCACATGAAACACTGTATGAATCCTATATTCTTCACTTAAAGGGGACTAGAGTGGTAAATGTGTGTTATACAAGGCAGAATACCATTGAAATAGAGAAAGAAACACGTTCGGCAGCTTTGGAAAGCCTTATACTTCACTAAAATGTAGTACTACACTCTATAACACAGTTGAGAGACAATGTTCCCGAGTTGCCTCAGTTCATAACAGTGTGTAGGAAGTTGTTTGATAAAGTGGGCAAGGCTTATACTTGGACAGAAGGCAGAATGTTGGAAACTTCATGAAAACATGGATAATTCAGAGAAAATGACTGTAAGCAGATGAGAACTTGTTTAGAACAGCTCACAGAGATTATCCAAGTCAGTTCTTAGTGTGGAAAAGGTAGCTAACATACGGGAAATCCTTAATTGGAGTTAAGATCACATGAAACACTGTATGAATCCTATATTCATTACTTAAAGGAGACTAGAGTGGTAAATGTGTGTTATACAAGGCAGAATACCATTGAAATAGAGAAAGAAACACGTTCGGCAGCTTTGGAAAGCCTTACACTTCACCGAAATGTAGTACTACACTCTGTAACACAGTTGAAAGACAATGTTCCCGAGCTGCCTCAGTTCATAACAGTGTGTAGGAAGTTGTTTGATAAAGTGGGCAAAGCTTATACTTGGACCAGAAGGCAGAATATAGGAAACTACATGAAAACATGGATAATTCAGAGAAAATGACTGTAAACCGATGAGAACTTATTTAGAACAGCTCAAAGAGATTCTCCAAGTCAGTTCTTAGTGTAGAAAAGGTAGCTAAGATCCGCGAAATCCTTAATTCGAGTTAAGATCACATGAAACACTGTATGAATCCTATATTCTTTACTTAAAGGAGACTGGAGTGGTAAATGTGTGTTATACAAGGCAGAATACCATTGAAATAGAGAAAGAAACTCCTTCGCCAGCTTTGGAAAGCTTTACACTTCACTGAAATGTAGTACTACACTCTATAACACAGTTGAGAGACAATGTTCCCGAGCTGCCTCAGTTCATAACAGTGTGTAGGAAGTTGTTTGATAAAGTGGGCAAGGCTTATACTTGGACAGAAGGCAGAATGTTGGAAACTTCATGAAAACATGGATAATTCAGAGAAAATGACTGTAAGCAGATGAGAACTTGTTTAGAACAGCTCACAGATATTCTCCAAGTCAGTTCTTAGTGTAGAAAAGGTAGCTAAGATCCGCGAAATCCTTAATTCGAGTTAAGATCACATGAAACACTGTATGAATACTATATTCTTCACTTAAAGGGGACTAGAGTGGTAAATGTGTGTGATACAAGGCACAATACCATTTAAATAGAGAAAGGAACACGTTCGGCAGCTTTGGAAAGCCTTAGACTTCACTGAAATGTAGTACTGCACTCTATAACACAGTTGAGAGACAATTTTCCTGAGCTGCCTCAGTTCATAACAGTGTGTAGGAAGTTGTTTGATAAAGTGGGCAAAGCTTATACTTGGACCAGAAGGCAGAATATAGGAAACTTCATGAAAACATGGATAATTCAGAGAAAATGACTGTAAACAGATGAGAACTTGTTTAGAACATCTGAAAGAGATTCTCCAAGTCAGTTCTTAGTGTAGAAAAGGTAGCTAAGGTCCGGGAAATCCTTAATTCAAGTTAAGATGACATGAAACACTGTATGAATCCTATATTCTTAACTTAAAGGGGACTAGAGTGGTAAATGTGTGTTATACAAGGCAGAATACCATTGAAATAGAGAAAGAAACACGTTCGGCAGCTTTGGAAAGCCTTACACTTCACTGAAATGTAGTACTACACTCTATAACACAGTTGAGAGACAATGTTCCCGAGCTGCCTCAGTTCATAACAGTGGGTAGGAAGTTGTTTGATAAAGTGGGCAAAGCTTATACTTGGACCAGAAGGCAGAATATAGGAAACTACATGAAAACATGGATAATTCAGAGAAAATGACTGTAAAGAGATGAGAACTTATTTAGAACAGCTCAAAGAGATCCTCCAAGTCAGTTCTTAGTGTAGAAATGGTAGGTAAGATCCGCGAAATCCTTAATTCGAGTTAAGATCACATGAAACACTGTATGAATCCTATATTCTTCACTTAAAGGGGACTAGAGTGGTAAATGTGTGTTATACAAGGCAGAATACCATTGAAATAGAGAAAGAAACACGTTCGGCAGCTTTGGAAAGCCTTATACTTCACTAAAATGTAGTACTACACTCTATAACACAGTTGAGAGACAATGTTCCCGAGCTGCCTCAGTTCATAACAGTGTGTAGGAAGTTGTTTGATAAAGTGGGCAAGGCTTATACTTGGACAGAAGGCAGAATGTTGGAAACTTCATGAAAACATGGATAATTCAGAGAAAATGACTGTAAGCAGATGAGAACTTGTTTAGAACAGCTCACAGAGATTCTCCAAGTCAGTTCTTAGTGTGGAAAAGGTAGCTAACATACGGGAAATCCTTAATTGGAGTTAAGATCACATGAAACACTATATGAATCCTATATTCATTACTTAAAGGAGACTAGAGTGGTAAATGTGTGTTATACAAGGCAGAATACCATTGAAATAGAGAAAGAAACACGTTCGGCAGCTTTGGAAAGACTTACACTTCACCGAAATGTAGTACTACACTCTGTAACACAGTTGAAAGACAATGTTCCCGAGCTGCCTCAGTTCATAACAGTGTGTAGGAAGTTGTTTGATAAAGTGGGCAAAGCTTATACTTGGACCAGAAGGCAGAATATAGGAAACTACATGAAAACATGGATAATTCAGAGAAAATGACTGTAAACAAATGAGAACTTATTTAGAACAGCTCAAAGAGATTCTCCAAGTCAGTTCTTAGTGTAGAAAAGGTAGCTAAGATCCGCGAAATCCTTAATTCGAGTTAAGATCACATGAAACACTGTATGAATCCTATATTCTTCACTTAAAGGGGACTAGAGTGGTAAATGTGTGTTATACAAGGCAGAATACCATTGAAATAGAGAAAAAAACACTTTCGGCAGCTTTGGAAAGCCTTATACTTCACTGAAATGTAGTACTACACTCTATGACACAGTTGAGAGACAATGTTCCCGAGCTGCCTCAATTCATAACAGTGTGTAGGAAGTTGTTTGATAAAGTGGGCAAAGCTTATACTTGGACCAGAAGGCAGAATATAGGAAACTACATGAAAACATGGATAATTCAGAGAAAATGACTGTAAACAGATGAGAACTTGTTTAGAACAGCTTGAAGAGATTCTCCAGTCAGTTCTTAGTGTAGTAAAGGTAGCTAAGATCCGGGAAATCCTTAATTCGAGTTAAGATCACATGAAACACTGTATGAATCCTATATTCTTTACTTAAAGGAGACTGGAGTGGTAAATGTGTGTTATACAAGGCAGAATACCATTGAAATAGAGAAAGAAACACCTTCGCCAGCTTTGGAAAGCCTTACACTTCACTGAAATGTAGTACTACACTCTATAACACAGTTGAGAGACAATGTTCCCGAGCTGCCTCAGTTCATAACAGTGTGTAGAAAGTTGTTTGATAAAGTGGGCAAGGCTTATACTTGGACAGAAGGCAGAATGTAGGAAACTTCATGAAAACATGGATAATTCAGAGAAAATGACTGTAAGCAGATGAGAACTTGTTTAGAACAGCTCACAGAGATTCTCCAAGTAAGTTCTTAGTGTAGAAAAGGTAGCTAACATACGGGAAATCCTTAATTGGAGTTAAGATCACATGAAACACTGTATGAATCCTATATTCATTACTTAAAGGAGACTAGAGTCGTAAATGTGTGTTATACAAGGCAGAATACCATTGAAATAGAGAAAGAAACACGTTGGGCAGCTTTGGAAAGCCTTACACTTCACTGAAATGTAGTACTACACTCTATAACACAGTTGAGAGACAATGTTCCCGAGCTGCCTCAGTTCATAACAGTGTGTAGGAAGTTGTTTGATAAAGTGGGCAAAGCTTATACTTGGACCAGAAGGCAGAATATAGGAAACTACATGAAAACATGGATAATTCAGAGAAAATGACTGTAAAGAGATGAGAACTTATTTAGAACAGCTCAAAGAGATCCTCCAAGTCAGTTCTTAGTGTAGAAATGGTAGGTAAGATCCGCGAAATCCTTAATTCGAGTTAAGATCACATGAAACACTGTATGAATCCTATATTCTTCACTTAAAGGGGACTAGAGTGGTAAATGTGTGTTATACAAGGCAGAATACCATTGAAATAGAGAAAGAAACACGTTCGGCAGCTTTGGAAAGCCTTATACTTCACTAAAATGTAGTACTACACTCTATAACACAGTTGAGAGACAATGTTCCCGAGCTGCCTCAGTTCATAACAGTGTGTAGGAAGTTGTTTGATAAAGAGGGCAAGGCTTATACTTGGACAGAAGGCAGAATGTTGGAAACTTCATGAAAACATGGATAATTCAGAGAAAATGACTGTAAGCAGATGAGAACTTGTTTAGAACAGCTCACAGAGATTCTCCAAGTCAGTTCTTAGTGTGGAAAAGGTAGCTAACATACGGGAAATCCTTAATTGGAGTTAAGATCACATGAAACACTGTATGAATCCTATATTCATTACTTAAAGGAGACTAGAGTGGTAAATGTGTGTTATACAAGGCAGAATACCATTGAAATAGAGAAAGAAACACGTTCGGCAGCTTTGGAAAGCCTTACACTTCACAGAAATGTAGTACTACACTCTGTAACACAGTTGAAAGACAATGTTCCCGAGCTGCCTCAGTTCATAACAGTGTGTAGGAAGTTGTTTAATAAAGTGGGCAAAGCTTATACTTGGACCAGAAGGCAGAATATAGGAAACTACATGAAAACATGGATAATTCAGAGAAAATGACTGTAAACCGATGAGAACTTATTTAGAACAGCTCAAAGAGATTCTCCAAGTCAGTTCTTAGTGTAGAAAAGGTAGCTAAGATCCGCGAAATCCTTAATTCGAGTTAAGATCACATGAAACACTGTATGAATCCTATATTCTTTACTTAAAGGAGACTGGAGTGGTAAATGTGTGTTATACAAGGCAGAATACCATTGAAATAGAGAAAGAAACTCCTTCGCCAGCTTTGGAAAGCTTTACACTTCACTGAAATGTAGTACTACGCTCTATAACACAGTTGAGAGACAATGTTCCCGAGCTGCCTCAGTTCATAACAGTGTGTAGGAAGTTGTTTGATAAAGTGGGCAAGGCTTATACTTGGACAGAAGGCAGAATGTTGGAAACTTCATGAAAACATGGATAATTCAGAGAAAATGACTGTAAGCAGATGAGAACTTGTTTAGAACAGCTCACAGAGATTCTCCAAGTCAGTTCTTAGTGTAGAAAAGGTAGCTAAGATCCGCGAAATCCTTAATTCGAGTTAAGATCACATGAAACACTGTATGAATCCTATATTCTTCACTTAAAGGGGACTAGAGTGGTAAATGTGTGTGATACAAGGCACAATACCATTTAAATAGAGAAAGAAACACCTTCGCCAGCTTTGGAAAGCCTTAGACTTCACTGAAATGTAGTACTGCACTCTATAACACAGTTGAGAGACAATTTTCCTGAGCTGCCTCAGTTCATAACAGTGTGTAGGAAGTTGTTTGATAAAGTGGGCAAAGCTTATACTTGGACCAGAAGGCAGAATATAGGAAACTTCATGAAAACATGGATAATTCAGAGAAAATGACTGTAAACAGATGAGAACTTGTTTAGAACATCTGAAAGAGATTCTCCAAGTCAGTTCTTAGTGTAGAAAAGGTAGCTAAGGTCCGGGAAATCCTTAATTCAAGTTAAGATGACATGAAACACTGTATGAATCCTATATTCTTAACTTAAAGGGGACTAGAGTGGTAAATGTGTGTTATACAAGGCAGAATACCATTGAAATAGAGAAAGAAACACGTTCGGCAGCTTTGGAAAGCCTTACACTTCACTGAAATGTAGTACTACACTCTATAACACAGTTGAGAGACAATGTTCCCGAGCTCCCTCAGTTCATAACAGTGTGTAGGAAGTTGTTTGATAAAGTGGGCAAAGCTTATACTTGGACCAGAAGGCAGAATATAGGAAACTACATGAAAACATGGATAATTCAGAGAAAATGACTGTAAAGAGATGAGAACTTATTTAGAACAGCTCAAAGAGATCCTCCAAGTCAGTTCTTAGTGTAGAAATGGTAGGTAAGATCCGCGAAATCCTTAATTCGAGTTAAGATCACATGAAACACTGTATGAATCCTATATTCTTCACTTAAAGGGGACTAGAGTGGTAAATGTGTGTTATACAAGGCAGAATACCATTGAAATAGAGAAAGAAACACGTTCGGCAGCTTTGGAAAGCCTTATACTTCACTAAAATGTAGTACTACACTCTATAACACAGTTGAGAGACAATGTTCCCGAGCTGCCTCAGTTCATAACAGTGTGTAGGAAGTTGTTTGATAAAGTGGGCAAGGCTTATACTTGGACAGAAGGCAGAATGTTGGAAACTTCATGAAAACATGGATAATTCAGAGAAAATGACTGTAAGCAGATGAGAACTTGTTTAGAACAGCTCACAGAGATTCTCCAAGTCAGTTCTTAGTGTGGAAAAGGTAGCTAACATACGGGAAATCCTTAATTGGAGTTAAGATCACATGAAACACTGTATGAATCCTATATTCATTACTTAAAGGAGACTAGAGTGGTAAATGTGTGTTATACAAGGCAGAATACCATTGAAATAGAGAAAGAAACACGTTCGGCAGCTTTGGAAAGCCTTACACTTCACCGAAATGTAGTACTACACTCTGTAACACAGTTGAAAGACAATGTTCCCGAGCTGCCTCAGTTCATAACAGTGTGTAGGAAGTTGTTTGATAAAGTGGGCAAAGCTTATACTTGGACCAGAAGGCAGAATATAGGAAACTACATGAAAACATGGATAATTCAGAGAAAATGACTGTAAACAGATGAGAACTTATTTAGAACAGCTCAAAGAGATTCTCCAAGTCAGTTCTTAGTGTAGAAAAGGTAGCTAAGATCCGCGAAATCCTTAATTCGAGTTAAGATCACATGAAACACTGTATGAATCCTATATTCTTCACTTAAAGGGGACTAGAGTGGTAAATGTGTGTTATACAAGGCAGAATACCATTGAAATAGAGAAAGAAACACTTTCGGCAGCTTTGGAAAGCCTTATACTTCACTGAAATGTAGTACTACACTCTATCACACAGTTGAGAGACAATGTTCCCGAGCTGCCTCAATTCATAACAGTGTGTAGGAAGTTGTTTGATAAAGTGGGCAAAGCTTATACTTGGACCAGAAGGCAGAATATAGGAAACTACATGAAAACATGGATAATTCAGAGAAAATGACTGTAAACAGATGAGAACTTGTTTAGAACAGCTTGAAGAGATTCTCCAGTCAGTTCTTAGTGTAGTAAAGGTAGCTAAGATCCGGGAAATCCTTAATTCGAGTTAAGATCACATGAAACACTGTATGAATCCTATATTCTTTACTTAAAGGAGACTGGAGTGGTAAATGTGTGTTATACAAGGCAGAATACCATTGAAATAGAGAAAGAAACACCTTCGCCAGCTTTGGAAAGCCTTACACTTCACTGAAATGTAGTACTACACTCTATAACACAGTTGAGAGACAATGTTCCCGAGCTGCCTCAGTTCATAACAGTGTGTAGAAAGTTGTTTGATAAAGTGGGCAAGGCTTATACTTGGACAGAAGGCAGAATGTAGGAAACTTCATGAAAACATGGATAATTCAGAGAAAATGACTGTAAGCAGATGAGAACTTGTTTAGAACAGCTCACAGAGATTCTCCAAGTAAGTTCTTAGTGTAGAAAAGGTAGCTAACATACGGGAAATCCTTAATTGGAGTTAAGATCACATGAAACACTGTATGAATCCTATATTCATTACTTAAAGGAGACTAGAGTGGTAAATGTGTGTTATACAAGGCAGAATACCATTGAAATAGAGAAAGAAACACGTTCGGCAGCTTTGGAAAGCCTTACACTTCACTGAAATGTAGTACTACACTCTATAACACAGTTGAGAGACAATGTTCCCGAGCTGCCTCAGTTCATAACAGTGTGTAGGAAGTTGTTTGATAAAGTGGGCAAAGCTTATACATGGACCAGAAGGCAGAATATAGGAAACTACATGAAAACATGGATAATTCAGAGAAAATGACTGTAAAGAGATGAGAACTTATTTAGAACAGCTCAAAGAGATCCTCCAAGTCAGTTCTTAGTGTAGAAATGGTAGGTAAGATCCGCGAAATCCTTAATTCGAGTTAAGATCACATGAAACACTGTATGAATCCTATATTCTTCACTTAAAGGGGACTAGAGTGGTAAATGTGTGTTATACAAGGCAGAATACCATTGAAATAGAGAAAGAAAAACGTTCGGCAGCTTTGGAAAGCCTTATACTTCACTAAAATGTAGTACTACACTCTATAACACAGTTGAGAGACAATGTTCCCGAGCTGCCTCAGTTCATAACAGTGTGTAGGAAGGTGTTTGATAAAGAGGGCAAGGCTTATACTTGGACAGAAGGCAGAATGTTGGAAACTTCATGAAAACATGGATAATTCAGAGAAAATGACTGTAAGCAGATGAGAACTTGTTTAGAACAGCTCACAGAGATTCTCCAAGTCAGTTCTTAGTGTGGAAAAGGTAGCTAACATACGGGAAATCCTTAATTGGAGTTAAGATCACATGAAACACTGTATGAATCCTATATTCATTACTTAAAGGAGACTAGAGTGGTAAATGTGTGTTATACAAGGCAGAATACCATTGAAATAGAGAAAGAAACACGTTCGGCAGCTTTGGAAAGCCTTACACTTCACCGAAATGTAGTACTACACTCTGTAACACAGTTGAAAGACAATGTTCCCGAGCTGCCTCAGTTCATAACAGTGTGTAGGAAGTTGTTTGATAAAGTGGGCAAAGCTTATACTTGGACCAGAAGGCAGAATATAGGAAACTACATGAAAACATGGATAATTCAGAGAAAATGACTGTAAACAGATGAGAACTTGTTTAGAACAGCTTGAAGAGATTCTCCAGTCAGTTCTTAGTGTAGTAAAGGTAGCTAAGATCCGGGAAATCCTTAATTCGAGTTAAGATCACATGAAACACTGTATGAATCCTATATTCTTCACTTAAAGGGGACTAGAGTGGTAAATGTGTGTTATACAAGGCAGAATACCATTGAAATAGAGAAAGAAACACGTTCGGCAGCTTTGGAAAGCCTTATACTTCACTAAAATGTAGTACTACACTCTATAACACAGTTGAGAGACTATGTTCCCGAGCTGCCTCAGTTCATAACAGTGTGTAGGAAGGTGTTTGATAAAGAGGGCAAGGCTTATACTTGGACAGAAGGCAGAATGTTGGAAACTTCATGAAAACATGGATAATTCAGAGAAAATGACTGTAAGCAGATGAGAACTTGTTTAGAACAGCTCACAGAGATTCTCCAAGTCAGTTCTTAGTGTGGAAAAGGTAGCTAACATACGGGAAATCCTTAATTGGAGTTAAGATCACATGAAACACTGTATGAATCCTATATTCATTACTTAAAGGAGACTAGAGTGGTAAATGTGTGTTATACAAGGCAGAATACCATTGAAATAGAGAAAGAAACACGTTCGGCAGCTTTGGAAAGCCTTACACTTCACCGAAATGTAGTACTACACTCTGTAACACAGTTGAAAGACAATGTTCCCGAGCTGCCTCAGTTCATACCAGTGTGTAGGAAGTTGTTTGATAAAGTGGGCAAAGCTTATACTTGGACCAGAAGGCAGAATATAGGAAACTACATGAAAACATGGATAATTCAGAGAAAATGACTGTAAAGAGATGAGAACTTATTTAGAACAGCTCAAAGAGATCCTCCAAGTCAGTTCTTAGTGTAGAAAAGGTAGCTAAGATCCGCGAAATCCTTAATTCGAGTTAAGATCACATGAAACACTGTATGAATCCTATATTCTTCACTTAAAGGGGACTAGAGTGGTAAATGTGTGTTATACAAGGCAGAATACCATTGAAATAGAGAAAGAAACACGTTCGGCAGCTTTGGAAAGCCTTATACTTCACTAAAATGTAGTACTACACTCTATAACACAGTTGAGAGACAATGTTCCCGAGCTGCCTCAGTTCATAACAGTGTGTAGGAAGTTGTTTGATAAAGTGGGCAAGGCTTATACTTGGACAGAAGGCAGAATGTTGGAAACTTCATGAAAACATGGATAATTCAGAGAAAATGACTGTAAGCAGATGAGAACTTGTTTAGAACAGCTCACAGAGATTCTCCAAGTCAGTTCTTAGTGTGGAAAAGGTAGCTAACATACGGGAAATCTTTAATTGGAGTTAAGGTCACATGAAACACTGTATGAATCCTATATTCATTACTTAAAGGAGACTAGAGTGGTAAATGTGTGTTATACAAGGCAGAATACCATTGAAATAGAGAAAGAAACACGTTCGGCAGCTTTGGAAAGCCTTACACTTCACCGAAATGTAGTACTACACTCTATAACACAGTTGAGAGACAATGTTCCCGAGCTGCCTCAGTTCATAACAGTGTGTAGAAAGTTGTTTGATAAAGTGGGCAAGGCTTATACTTGGACAGAAGGCAGAATGTAGGAAACTTCATGAAAACATGGATAATTCAGAGAAAATGACTGTAAGCAGATGAGAACTTGTTTAGAACAGCTCACAGAGATTCTCCAAGTAAGTTCTTAGTGTAGAAAAGGTAGCTAACATACGGGAAATCCTTAATTGGAGTTAAGATCACATGAAACACTGTATGAATCCTATATTCATTACTTAAAGGAGACTAGAGTGGTAAATGTGTGTTATACAAGGCAGAATACCATTGAAATAGAGAAAGAAACACGTTCGGCAGCTTTGGAAAGCCTTACACTTCACTGAAATGTAGTACTACACTCTATAACACAGTTGAGAGACAATGTTCCCGAGCTGCCTCAGTTCATAACAGTGTGTAGGAAGTTGTTTGATAAAGTGGGCAAAGCTTATACTTGGACCAGAAGGCAGAATATAGGAAACTACATGAAAACATGGATAATTCAGAAAAAATGACTGTAAAGAGATGAGAACTTATTTAGAACAGCTCAAAGAGATCCTCCAAGTCAGTTCTTAGTGTAGAAATGGTAGGTAAGATCCGCGAAATCCTTAATTCGAGTTAAGATCACATGAAACACTGTATGAATCCTATATTCTTCACTTAAAGGGGACTAGAGTGGTAAATGTGTGTTATACAAGGCAGAATACCATTGAAATAGAGAAAGAAACACGTTCGGCAGCTTTGGAAAGCCTTATACTTCACTAAAATGTAGTACTACACTCTATAACACAGTTGAGAGACAATGTTCCCGAGCTGCCTCAGTTCATAACAGTGTGTAGGAAGTTGTTTGATAAAGTGGGCAAGGCTTATACTTGGACAGAAGGCAGAATGTTGGAAACTTCATGAAAACATGGATAATTCAGAGAAAATGACTGTAAGCAGATGAGAACTTGTTTAGAACAGCTCACAGAGATTCTCCAAGTCAGTTCTTAGTGTGGAAAAGGTAGCTAACATACGGGAAATCCTTAATTGGAGTTAAGGTCACATGAAACACTGTATGAATCCTATATTCTTTACTTAAAGGAGACTAGAGTGGTAAATGTGTGTTATACAAGGCAGAATACCATTGAAATAGGGAAAGAAACACGTTCGGCAGCTTTGGAAAGCCTACACTTCACCGAAATGTAGTACTACACTCTGTAACACAGTTGAAAGACAATGTTCCCGAGCTGCCTCAGTTCATGACAGTGTGTAGGAAGTTGTTTGATAAAGTGGGCAAAGCTTATACTTGGACCAGAAGGCAGAATATAGGAAGCTACATGAAAACATGGATAATTCAGAGAAAATGACTGTAAACAGATGAGAACTTATTTAGAACAGCTCAAAGAGATTCTCCAAGTCAGTTCTTAGTGTAGAAAAGGTAGCTAAGATCCGCGAAATCCTTAATTCAAGTTAAGATCACATGAAACACTGTATGAATCCTATATTCTTCACTTAAAGGGGACTAGAGTGGTAAATGTGTGTTATACAAGGCAGAATACCATTGAAATAGAGAAAGAAACACTTTCGGCAGCTTTGGAAAGCCTTATACTTCACTGAAATGTAGTACTACACTCTATGACACAGTTGAGAGACAATGTTCCCGAGCTGCCTCAGTTCATAACAGTGTGTAGGAAGTTGTTTGATAAAGTGGGCAAGGCTTATACTTGGACAGAAGGCAGAATGTTGGAAACTTCATGAAAACATGGATAATTCAGAGAAAATGACTGTAAGCAGATGAGAACTTGTTTAGAACAGCTCACAGAGATTCTCCAAGTCAGTTCTTAGTGTGGAAAAGGTAGCTAACATACGGGAAATCTTTAATTGGAGTTAAGGTCACATGAAACACTGTATGAATCCTATATTCATTACTTAAAGGAGACTAGAGTGGTAAATGTGTGTTATACAAGGCAGAATACCATTGAAATAGAGAAAGAAACACGTTCGGCAGCTTTGGAAAGCCTTACACTTCACCGAAATGTAGTACTACACTCTATAACACAGTTGAGAGACAATGTTCCCGAGCTGCCTCAGTTCATAACAGTGTGTAGAAAGTTGTTTGATAAAGTGGGCAAGGCTTATACTTGGACGGAAGGCAGAATGTAGGAAACTTCATGAAAACATGGATAATTCAGAGAAAATGACTGTAAGCAGATGAGAACTTGTTTAGAACAGCTCACAGAGATTCTCCAAGTAAGTTCTTAGTGTAGAAAAGGTAGCTAACATACGGGAAATCCTTAATTGGAGTTAAGATCACATGAAACACTGTATGAATCCTATATTCATTACTTAAAGGAGACTAGAGTGGTAAATGTGTGTTATACAAGGCAGAATACCATTGAAATAGAGAAAGAAACACGTTCGGCAGCTTTGGAAAGCCTTACACTTCACTGAAATGTAGTACTACACTCTATAACACAGTTGAGATACAATGTTCCCGAGCTGCCTCAGTTCATAACAGTGTGTAGGAAGTTGTTTGATAAAGTGGGCAAAGCTTATACTTGGACCAGAAGGCAGAATATAGGAAACTACATGAAAACATGGATAATTCAGAAAAAATGACTGTAAAGAGATGAGAACTTATTTAGAACAGCTCAAAGAGATCCTCCAAGTCAGTTCTTAGTGTAGAAATGGTAGGTAAGATCCGCGAAATCCTTAATTCGAGTTAAGATCACATGAAACACTGTATGAATCCTATATTCTTCACTTAAAGGGGACTAGAGTGGTAAATGTGTGTTATACAAGGCAGAATACCATTGAAATAGAGAAAGAAACACCTTCGCCAGCTTTGGAAAGCCTTATACTTCACTAAAATGTAGTGATACACTCTATAACACAGTTGAGAGACAATGTTCCCGAGCTGCCTCAGTTCATAACAGTGTGTAGGAAGTTGTTTGATAAAGTGGGCAAGGCTTATACTTGGACAGAAGGCAGAATGTTGGAAACTTCATGAAAACATGGATAATTCAGAGAAAATGACTGTAAGCAGATGAGAACTTGTTTAGAACAGCTCACAGAGATTCTCCAAGTCAGTTCTTAGTGTGGAAAAGGTAGCTAACATACGGGAAATCCTTAATTGGAGTTAAGGTCACATGAAACACTGTATGAATCCTATATTCATTACTTAAAGGAGACTAGAGTGGTAAATGTGTGTTATACAAGGCAGAATACCATTGAAATAGGGAAAGAAACACGTTCGGCAGCTTTGGAAAGCCTACACTTCACCGAAATGTAGTACTACACTCTGTAACACAGTTGAAAGACAATGTTCCCGAGCTGCCTCAGTTCATAACAGTGTGTAGGAAGTTGTTTGATAAAGTGGGCAAAGCTTATACTTGGACCAGAAGGCAGAATATAGGAAGCTACATGAAAACATGGATAATTCAGAGAAAAAGACTGTAAACAGATGAGAACTTATTTAGAACAGCTCAAAGAGATTCTCCAAGTCAGTTCTTAGTGTAGAAAAGGTAGCTAAGATCCGCGAAATCCTTAATTCGAGTTAAGATCACATGAAACACTGTATGAATCCTATATTCTTCACTTAAAGGGGACTAGAGTGGTAAATGTGTGTTATACAAGGCAGAATACCATTGAAATAGAGAAAGAAACACTTTCGGCAGCTTTGGAAAGCCTTATACTTCACTGAAATGTAGTACTACACTCTATGACACAGTTGAGAGACAATGTTCCCGAGCTGCCTCAATTCATAACAGTGTGTAGGAAGTTGTTTGATAAAGTGGGCAAAGCTTATACTTGGACCAGAAGGCAGAATATAGGAAACTACATGAAAACATGGATAATTCAGAGAAAATGACTGTAAACAGATGAGAACTTGTTTAGAACAGCTTGAAGAGATTCTCCAGTCAGTTCTTAGTGTAGTAAAGGTAGCTAAGATCCGGGAAATCCTTAATTCGAGTTAAGATCACATGAAACACTGTATGAATCCTATATTCTTTACTTAAAGGAGACTGGAGTGGTAAATGTGTGTTATACAAGGCAGAATACCATTGAAATAGAGAAAGAAACACCTTCGCCAGCTTTGGAAAGCCTTACACTTCACTGAAATGTAGTACTACACTCTATAACACAGTTGAGAGACAATGTTCCCGAGCTGCCTCAGTTCATAACAGTGTGTAGAAAGTTGTTTGATAAAGTGGGCAAGGCTTATACTTGGACAGAAGGCAGAATGTAGGAAACTTCATGAAAACATGGATAATTCAGAGAAAATGACTGTAAGCAGATGAGAACGTGTTTAGAACAGCTCACAGAGATTCTCCAAGTAAGTTCTTAGTGTAGAAAAGGTAGCTAACATACGGGAAATCCTTAATTGGAGGTAAGATCACATGAAACACTGTATGAATCCTATATTCATTACTTAAAGGAGACTAGAGTGGTAAATGTGTGTTATACAAGGCAGAATACCATTGAAATAGAGAAAGAAACACGTTCGGCAGCTTTGGAAAGCCTTACACTTCACTGAAATGTAGTACAACACTCTATAACACAGTTGAGAGACAATGTTCCAGAGCTGCCTCAGTTCATAACAGTGTGTAGGAAGTTGTTTGATAAAGTGGGCAAAGCTTATACTTGGACCAGAAGGCAGAATATAGGAAACTACATGAAAACATGGATAATTCAGAGAAAATGACTGTAAAGAGATGAGAACTTATTTAGAACAGCTCAAAGAGATCCTCCAAGTCAGTTCTTAGTGTAGAAATGGTAGGTAAGATCCGCAAAATCCTTAATTCGAGTTAAGATCACATGAAACACTGTATGAATCCTATATTCTTCACTTAAAGGGGACTAGAGTGGTAAATGTGTGTTATACAAGGCAGAATACCATTGAAATAGAGAAAGAAACACGTTCGGCAGCTTTGGAAAGCCTTATACTTCACTAAAATGTAGTACTACACTCTATAACACAGTTGAGAGACAATGTTCCCGAGCTGCCTCAGTTCATAACAGTGTGTAGGAAGTTGTTTGATAAAGTGGGCAAGGCTTATACTTGGACAGAAGGCAGAATGTTGGAAACTTCATGAAAACATGGATAATTCAGAGAAAATGACTGTAAGCAGATGAGAACTTGTTTAGAACAGCTCACAGAGATTCTCCAAGTCAGTTCTTAGTGTGGAAAAGGTAGCTAACATACGGGAAATCCTTAATTGGAGTTAAGGTCACATGAAACACTGTATGAATCCTATATTCATTACTTAAAGGAGACTAGAGTGGTAAATGTGTGTTATACAAGGCAGAATACCATTGAAATAGAGAAAGAAACACGTTCGGCAGCTTTGGAAAGCCTTACACTTCACCGAAATGTAGTACTACACTCTGTAACACAGTTGAAAGACAATGTTCCCGAGCTGCCTCAGTTCATAACAGTGTGTAGGAAGTTGTTTGATAAAGTGGGCAAAGCTTATACTTGGACCAGAAGGCAGAATATAGGAAACTTCATGAAAACATGGATAATTCAGAGAAAATGACTGTAAACAGATGAGAACTTGTTTAGAACATCTGAAAGAGATTCTCCAAGTCAGTTCTTAGTGTAGAAAAGGTAGCTAAGATCCGCGAAATCCTTAATTCGAGTTAAGATCACATGAAACACTGTATGAATCCTATATTCTTCACTTAAAGGGGACTAGAGTGGTAAATGTGTGTTATACAAGGCAGAATACCATTGAAATAGAGAAAGAAACACTTTCGGCAGCTTTGGAAAGCCTTATACTTCACTGAAATGTAGTACTACACTCTATGACACAGTTGAGAGACAATGTTCCCGAGCTGCCTCAATTCATAACAGTGTGTAGGAAGTTGTTTGATAAAGTGGGCAAAGCTTATACTTGGACCAGAAGGCAGAATATAGGAAACTACATGAAAACATGGATAATTCAGAGAAAATGACTGTAAACAGATGAGAACTTGTTTAGAACAGCTTGAAGAGATTCTCCAGTCAGTTCTTAGTGTAGTAAAGGTAGCTAAGATCCGGGAAATCCTTAATTCGAGTTAAGATCACATGAAACACTGTATGAATCCTATATTCTTTACTTAAAGGAGACTGGAGTGGTAAATGTGTGTTATACAAGGCAGAATACCATTGAAATAGAGAAAGAAACACCTTCGCCAGCTTTGGAAAGCCTTACACTTCACTGAAATGTAGTACTACACTCTATAACACAGTTGAGAGACAATGTTCCTGAGCTGCCTCAGTTCATAACAGTGTGTAGAAAGTTGTTTGATAAAGTGGGCAAGGCTTATACTTGGACAGAAGGCAGAATGTAGGAAACTTCATGAAAACATGGATAATTCAGAGAAAATGACTGTAAGCAGATGAGAACTTGTTTAGAACAGCTCACAGAGATTCTCCAAGTAAGTTCTTAGTGTAGAAAAGGTAGCTAACATACGGGAAATCCTTAATTGGAGTTAAGATCACATGAAACACTGTATGAATCCTATATTCATTACTTAAAGGAGACTAGAGTGGTAAATGTGTGTTATACAAGGCAGAATACCATTGAAATAGAGAAAGAAACACGTTCGGCAGCTTTGGAAAGCCTTACACTTCACTGAAATGTAGTACAACACTCTATAACACAGTTGAGAGACAATGTTCCAGAGCTGCCTCAGTTCATAACAGTGTGTAGGAAGTTGTTTGATAAAGTGGGCAAAGCTTATACTTGGACCAGAAGGCAGAATATAGGAAACTACATGAAAACATGGATAATTCAGAGAAAATGACTGTAAAGAGATGAGAACTTATTTAGAACAGCTCAAAGAGATCCTCCAAGTCAGTTCTTAGTGTAGAAATGGTAGGTAAGATCCGCAAAATCCTTAATTCGAGTTAAGATCACATGAAACACTGTATGAATCCTATATTCTTCACTTAAAGGGGACTAGAGTGGTAAATGTGTGTTATACAAGGCAGAATACCATTGAAATAGAGAAAGAAACACGTTCGGCAGCTTTGGAAAGCCTTATACTTCACTAAAATGTAGTACTACACTCTATAACACAGTTGAGAGACAATGTTCCCGAGCTGCCTCAGTTCATAACAGTGTGTAGGAAGTTGTTTGATAAAGTGGGCAAGGCTTATACTTGGACAGAAGGCAGAATGTTGGAAACTTCATGAAAACATGGATAATTCAGAGAAAATGACTGTAAGCAGATGAGAACTTGTTTAGAACAGCTCACAGAGATTCTCCAAGTCAGTTCTTAGTGTGGAAAAGGTAGCTAACATACGGGAAATCTTTAATTGGAGTTAAGGTCACATGAAACACTGTATGAATCCTATATTCATTACTTAAAGGAGACTAGAGTGGTAAATGTGTGTTATACAAGGCAGAATACCATTGAAATAGAGAAAGAAACACGTTCAGCAGCTTTGGAAAGCCTTACACTTCACCGAAATGTAGTACTACACTCTGTAACACAGTTGAAAGACAATGTTCCCGAGCTGCCTCAGTTCATAACAGTGTGTAGGAAGTTGTTTGATAAAGTGGGCAAAGCTTATACTTGGACCAGAAGGCAGAATATAGGAAACTTCATGAAAACATGGATAATTCAGAGAAAATGACTGTAAACAGATGAGAACTTGTTTAGAACATCTGAAAGAGATTCTCCAAGTCAGTTCTTAGTGTAGAAAAGGTAGCTAAGATCCGCGAAATCCTTAATTCGAGTTAAGATCACATGAAACACTGTATGAATCCTATATTCTTCACTTAAAGGGGACTAGAGTGGTAAATGTGTGTTATACAAGGCAGAATACCATTGAAATAGAGAAAGAAACACTTTCGGCAGCTTTGGAAAGCCTTATACTTCACTGAAATGTAGTACTACACTCTATGACACAGTTGAGAGACAATGTTCCCGAGCTGCCTCAATTCATAACAGTGTGTAGGAAGTTGTTTGATAAAGTGGGCAAAGCTTATACTTGGACCAGAAGGCAGAATATAGGAAACTACATGAAAACATGGATAATTCAGAGAAAATGACTGTAAACAGATGAGAACTTGTTTAGAACAGCTTGAAGAGATTCTCCAGTCAGTTCTTAGTGTAGTAAAGGTAGCTAAGATCCGGGAAATCCTTAATTCGAGTTAAGATCACATGAAACACTGTATGAATCCTATATTCTTTACTTAAAGGAGACTGGAGTGGTAAATGTGTGTTATACAAGGCAGAATACCATTGAAATAGAGAAAGAAACACCTTCGCCAGCTTTGGAAAGCCTTACACTTCACTGAAATGTAGTACTACACTCTATAACACAGTTGAGAGACAATGTTCCCGAGCTGCCTCAGTTCATAACAGTGTGTAGAAAGTTGTTTGATAAAGTGGGCAAGGCTTATACTTGGACAGAAGGCAGAATGTAGGAAACTTCATGAAAACATGGATAATTCAGAGAAAATGACTGTAAGCAGATGAGAACTTGTTTAGAACAGCTCACAGAGATTCTCCAAGTAAGTTCTTAGTGTAGAAAAGGTAGCTAACATACGGGAAATCCTTAATTGGAGGTAAGATCACATGAAACACTGTATGAATCCTATATTCATTACTTAAAGGAGACTAGAGTGGTAAATGTGTGTTATACAAGGCAGAATACCATTGAAATAGAGAAAGAAACACGTTCGGCAGCTTTGGAAAGCCTTACACTTCACTGAAATGTAGTACAACACTCTATAACACAGTTGAGAGACAATGTTCCAGAGCTGCCTCAGTTCATAACAGTGTGTAGGAAGTTGTTTGATAAAGTGGGCAAAGCTTATACTTGGACCAGAAGGCAGAATATAGGAAACTACATGAAAACATGGATAATTCAGAGAAAATGACTGTAAAGAGATGAGAACTTATTTAGAACAGCTCAAAGAAATCCTCCAAGTCAGTTCTTAGTGTAGAAATGGTAGGTAAGATCCGCAAAATCCTTAATTCGAGTTAAGATCACATGAAACACTGTATGAATCCTATATTCTTCACTTAAAGGGGACTAGAGTGGTAAATGTGTGTTATACAAGGCAGAATACCATTGAAATAGAGAAAGAAACACGTTCGGCAGCTTTGGAAAGCCTTATACTTCACTAAAATGTAGTACTACACTCTATAACACAGTTGAGAGACAATGTTCCCGAGCTGCCTCAGTTCATAACAGTGTGTAGGAAGTTGTTTGATAAAGTGGGCAAGGCTTATACTTGGACAGAAGGCAGAATGTTGGAAACTTCATGAAAACATGGATAATTCAGAGAAAATGACTGTAAGCAGATGAGAACTTGTTTAGAACAGCTCACAGAGATTCTCCAAGTCAGTTCTTAGTGTGGAAAAGGTAGCTAACATACGGGAAATCCTTAATTGGAGTTAAGGTCACATGAAACACTGTATGAATCCTATATTCATTACTTAAAGGAGACTAGAGTGGTAAATGTGTGTTATACAAGGCAGAATACCATTGAAATAGAGAAAGAAACACGTTCGGCAGCTTTGGAAAGCCTTACACTTCACCGAAATGTAGTACTACACTCTGTAACACAGTTGAAAGACAATGTTCCCGAGCTGCCTCAGTTCATAACAGTGTGTAGGAAGTTGTTTGATAAAGTGGGCAAAGCTTATACTTGGACCAGAAGGCAGAATATAGGAAACTTCATGAAAACATGGATAATTCAGAGAAAATGACTGTAAACAGATGAGAACTTGTTTAGAACATCTGAAAGAGATTCTCCAAGTCAGTTCTTAGTGTAGAAAAGGTAGCTAAGATCCGCGAAATCCTTAATTCGAGTTAAGATCACATGAAACACTGTATGAATCCTATATTCTTCACTTAAAGGGACTAGAGTGGTAAATGTGTGTTATACAAGGCAGAATACCATTGAAATAGAGAAAGAAACACTTTCGGCAGCTTTGGAAAGCCTTATACTTCACTGAAATGTAGTACTACACTCTATGACACAGTTGAGAGACAATGTTCCCGAGCTGCCTCAATTCATAACAGTGTGTAGGAAGTTGTTTGATAAAGTGGGCAAAGCTTATACTTGGACCAGAAGGCAGAATATAGGAAACTACATGAAAACATGGATAATTCAGAGAAAATGACTGTAAACAGATGAGAACTTGTTTAGAACAGCTTGAAGAGATTCTCCAGTCAGTTCTTAGTGTAGTAAAGGTAGCTAAGATCCGGGAAATCCTTAATTCGAGTTAAGATCACATGAAACACTGTATGAATCCTATATTCTTTACTTAAAGGAGACTGGAGTGGTAAATGTGTGTTATACAAGGCAGAATACCATTGAAATAGAGAAAGAAACACCTTCGCCAGCTTTGGAAAGCCTTACACTTCACTGAAATGTAGTACTACACTCTATAACACAGTTGAGAGACAATGTTCCTGAGCTGCCTCAGTTCATAACAGTGTGTAGAAAGTTGTTTGATAAAGTGGGCAAGGCTTATACTTGGACAGAAGGCAGAATGTAGGAAACTTCATGAAAACATGGATAATTCAGAGAAAATGACTGTAAGCAGATGAGAACTTGTTTAGAACAGCTCACAGAGATTCTCCAAGTAAGTTCTTAGTGTAGAAAAGGTAGCTAACATACGGGAAATCCTTAATTGGAGTTAAGATCACATGAAACACTGTATGAATCCTATATTCATTACTTAAAGGAGACTAGAGTGGTAAATGTGTGTTATACAAGGCAGAATACCATTGAAATAGAGAAAGAAACACGTTCGGCAGCTTTGGAAAGCCTTACACTTCACTGAAATGTAGTACAACACTCTATAACACAGTTGAGAGACAATGTTCCAGAGCTGCCTCAGTTCATAACAGTGTGTAGGAAGTTGTTTGATAAAGTGGGCAAAGCTTATACTTGGACCAGAAGGCAGAATATAGGAAACTACATGAAAACATGGATAATTCAGAGAAAATGACTGTAAAGAGATGAGAACTTATTTAGAACAGCTCAAAGAGATCCTCCAAGTCAGTTCTTAGTGTAGAAATGGTAGGTAAGATCCGCAAAATCCTTAATTCGAGTTAAGATCACATGAAACACTGTATGAATCCTATATTCTTCACTTAAAGGGGACTAGAGTGGTAAATGTGTGTTATACAAGGCAGAATACCATTGAAATAGAGAAAGAAACACGTTCGGCAGCTTTGGAAAGCCTTATACTTCACTAAAATGTAGTACTACACTCTATAACACAGTTGAGAGACAATGTTCCCGAGCTGCCTCAGTTCATAACAGTGTGTAGGAAGTTGTTTGATAAAGTGGGCAAGGCTTATACTTGGACAGAAGGCAGAATGTTGGAAACTTCATGAAAACATGGATAATTCAGAGAAAATGACTGTAAGCAGATGAGAACTTGTTTAGAACAGCTCACAGAGATTCTCCAAGTCAGTTCTTAGTGTGGAAAAGGTAGCTAACATACGGGAAATCTTTAATTGGAGTTAAGGTCACATGAAACACTGTATGAATCCTATATTCATTCCTTAAAGGAGACTAGAGTGGTAAATGTGTGTTATACAAGGCAGAATACCATTGAAATAGAGAAAGAAACACGTTCGGCAGCTTTGGAAAGCCTTACACTTCACCGAAATGTAGTACTACACTCTGTAACACAGTTGAAAGACAATGTTCCCGAGCTGCCTCAGTTCATAACAGTGTGTAGGAAGTTGTTTGATAAAGTGGGCAAAGCTTATACTTGGACCAGAAGGCAGAATATAGGAAACTTCATGAAAACATGGATAATTCAGAGAAAATGACTGTAAACAGAGGAGAACTTGTTTAGAACATCTGAAAGAGATTCTCCAAGTCAGTTCTTAGTGTAGAAAAGGTAGCTAAGATCCGCGAAATCCTTAATTCGAGTTAAGATCACATGAAACACTGTATGAATCCTATATTCTTCACTTAAAGGGGACTAGAGTGGTAAATGTGTGTTATACAAGGCAGAATACCATTGAAATAGAGAAAGAAACACTTTCGGCAGCTTTGGAAAGCCTTATACTTCACTGAAATGTAGTACTACACTCTATGACACAGTTGAGAGACAATGTTCCCGAGCTGCCTCAATTCATAACAGTGTGTAGGAAGTTGTTTGATAAAGTGGGCAAAGCTTATACTTGGACCAGAAGGCAGAATATAGGAAACTACATGAAAACATGGATAATTCAGAGAAAATGACTGTAAACAGATGAGAACTTGTTTAGAACAGCTTGAAGAGATTCTCCAGTCAGTTCTTAGTGTAGTAAAGGTAGCTAAGATCCGGGAAATCCTTAATTCGAGTTAAGATCACATGAAACACTGTATGAATCCTATATTCTTTACTTAAAGGAGACTGGAGTGGTAAATGTGTGTTATACAAGGCAGAATACCATTGAAATAGAGAAAGAAACACCTTCGCCAGCTTTGGAAAGCCTTACACTTCACTGAAATGTAGTACTACACTCTATAACACAGTTGAGAGACAATGTTCCCGAGCTGCCTCAGTTCATAACAGTGTGTAGAAAGTTGTTTGATAAAGTGGGCAAGGCTTATACTTGGACAGAAGGCAGAATGTAGGAAACTTCATGAAAACATGGATAATTCAGAGAAAATGACTGTAAGCAGATGAGAACTTGTTTAGAACAGCTCACAGAGATTCTCCAAGTAAGTTCTTAGTGTAGAAAAGGTAGCTAACATACGGGAAATCCTTAATTGGAGTTAAGATCACATGAAACACTGTATGAATCCTATATTCATTACTTAAAGGAGACTAGAGTGGTAAATGTGTGTTATACAAGGCAGAATACCATTGAAATAGAGAAAGAAACACGTTCGGCAGCTTTGGAAAGCCTTACACTTCACTGAAATGTAGTACAACACTCTATAACACAGTTGAGAGACAATGTTCCAGAGCTGCCTCAGTTCATAACAGTGTGTAGGAAGTTGTTTGATAAAGTGGGCAAAGCTTATACTTGGACCAGAAGGCAGAATATAGGAAACTACATGAAAACATGGATAATTCAGAGAAAATGACTGTAAAGAGATGAGAACTTATTTAGAACAGCTCAAAGAGATCCTCCAAGTCAGTTCTTAGTGTAGAAATGGTAGGTAAGATCCGCAAAATCCTTAATTCGAGTTAAGATCACATGAAACACTGTATGAATCCTATATTGTTCACTTAAAGGAGACTAGAGTGGTAAATGTGTGTTATACAAGGCAGAAAACCATTGAAATAGAGAAAGAAACACGTTCGCCAGCTTTGGAATGCCTTACACTTCACAGAAATATAGTACTACACTGTATAACACAGTTGAGAGACAATGTTCCTGAGCTGCTTCTGTTCATAACAGTGTGTAGGAAGTGTTTTGATAAAGTGGGCAAAGCTTATACTTGGACCAGAAGGCAGAATAAAGGAAACTACATGAAAACATGGATAATTCAGAGAAAATGACTGTAAACAAATGAGAACTCGTTTAGAACAGCTGAAAGAGATTCTGCAAGTCAGTTCTTAGTGTAGAAAAGGTAGCTAAGATCCGGGAAATCCTTAATTCGAGTTAAGATAACATGAAACACTGTATGAATCCTATATTGTTTACTTAAAGGAGACTAGAGTGGAAAATGTGCGTCATACAAGGTAGAATAATATTGAAATAGAGAAAGAAACACGTTCGGCAGCTTTGGAAAGCCTTACACTTCACTGAAATGTAGTACTACACTCTATAACACAGTTGAGAGACAATGTTCCCGAGCTGCCTCTGTTCATAACAGTGTGTAACAAGTTGTTTGTATATGTGGGCAAAGCTTATACATGGACAAGAAGGCAGAATATAGGAAACTACATGAAAACATCGATAATTCGGGGAAAATGACTGTAAACAGATGAGAACTCATTTAGAACAGCTGAATGATAGTCTCCCAGTCCCTTCTTAGTGTAAAAAAGGTAGCTAAGATCTGGGAAATCCTTAATTCAAGTTAAGATCACATAAAACACTGTATGAGTCCTATATTCTTTACTTAAAGGAGACTAGAGTGGTAAATGTGCGTCATACAAGGCAGAATACCATTGAAATAGAGAAAGAAACACGTTCGGCAGGTTTGGAAAGCCTTACACTTCACGGAAATGTAGTACTGCACTGTATAACACAGTTGAGAGACAATGTCCCTGAGCTGCTTCTGTTCATAACAGTGTGTAGGAAGTTGTTTGATAAAGTGGGCAAAGCTTATACTTGGACCAGAGGGCAGAATATAGGAAACTACATGAAAACATGGATAATTCAGAGAAAATGACTGTAAACAGATGAGAACTTTTTTAGAACAGCTCAAAGAGATTCTCCAGTCAGTTCTTAGTGTAGACAAGGTAGCTAAGATCCGGGAAATCCTTAATTCAAGTTAAGATCACAAGAAACACTGTATGAATGCTATATTCTTTACTTAAAGGAGACTAGAGTGGTAAATGTGTGTTATACAAGGCAGAATACCATTGAAATAGAGAAAAAAACACGTTGGGCAGCTTTGGAAAGCCTTATACTACACTGAAATGTAGTACTACACTCTATAACACAGTTGAGAGACAATGTTCCCGAGCTGCCTCAGATCATAACAGTGTGTAGGAAGTTGTTTGATAAAGTGGGCAAAGCTTATACTTGGACCAGAAGGCAGAATATAGGAAACTACATGAAAACATCGAAAATTCGGGGAAAATGACTGTAAACAGATGAGAACTCGTTTATAACAGCTGAATGATAGTCTCCCAGTAACTTCTTAGTGTAGAAAAGGTATCTAAGATCTGGGAAATCCTTAATTCGAGTTAAGATCACATGAAACACTGTATGAATCCTATATTGTTCACTTAAAGGAGACTAGAGTGGTAAATGTGTGTTATACAAGGCAGAAAACCATTGAAATAGAGAAAGAAACACGTTCGCCAGCTTTGGAATGCCTTACACTTCACAGAAATATAGTACTACACTGTATAACACAGTTGAGAGACAATGTTCCTGAGCTGCTTCTGTTCATAACAGTGTGTAGGAAGTGTTTTGATAAAGTGGGCAAAGCTTATACTTGGACCAGAAGGCAGAATAAAGGAAACTACATGAAAACATGGATAATTCATAGAAAATGACTGTAAACAGATGAGAACTCGTTTAGAACAGCTGAAAGAGATTCTGCAAGTCAGTTCTTAGTGTAGAAAAGGTAGCTAAGATCCGGGAAATCCTTAATTCGAGTTAAGATAACATGAAACACTGTATGAATCCTATATTGTTTACTTAAAGGAGACTAGAGTGGAAAATGTGCGTCATACAAGGTAGAATAATATTGAAATAGAGAAAGAAACACGTTCGGCAGCTTTGGAAAGCCTTACACTTCACTGAAATGTAGTACTACACTCTATAACACAGTTGAGAGACAATGTTCCCGAGCTGCCTCTGTTCATAACAGTGTGTAACAAGTTGTTTGTATATGTGGGCAAAGCTTATACATGGACAAGAAGGCAGAATATAGGAAACTACATGAAAAAATCGATAATTCGGGGAAAATGACTGTAAACAGATGAGAACTCATTTAGAACAGCTGAATGATAGTCTCCCAGTCCCTTCTTAGTGTAAAAAAGGTAGCTAAGATCTGAGAAATCCTTAATTCAAGTTAAGATCACATGAAACACTGTATGAGTCCTATATTCTTTACTTAAAGGAGAATAGAGTGGTAAATGTGTGTCATACAAGGCAGAATACCATTGAAATAGAGAAAGAAACATGTTCGGCAGGTTTGGAAAGCCTTACACTTCACGGAAATTTAATACTACACTCTATAACACAGTTGAGAGACAATGTTCCTGAGCTGCTTCTGTTCATAACAGTGTGTAGGAAGTTGTTTGATAAAGTGGGCAAAGCTTATACTTGGACCAGAAGGCAGAATATAGGAAACTACATGAACACATGAATAATTCAAAGAAAATGACTCTAAAAAGATGAGAACTCGTTTAGAACAGCTGAAAGAGATTCTCTAAGTCAGTTCTTCTTGTAGAAAAAGTAGCTAAGATCAGGGAAATCCTTAATTCGAGTTAAGATCACATGAAACACTGTATGAAAACTATATTCTTTACTTAAAGGAGACTAGAGTGGTAAATGTGTGTTATACAAGGAGAATACCATTGAAATAGAGAAAGAAACACGTTCGGCAGCTTTGTAACGCCTTACACTTCACTGAAATGTAGTACTACACTCTATAACACAGTTGAGAGACAATGTTCCCGAGCTGCCTCAGTTCATACCAGTGTGTAGGAAGTTGTTTGGTAAAGTGGGCAAAGCTTATTCTTGGACCAGAAGGCAGATTATAGGAAACTACATGGAAACATGGATAATTCAGAGAAAATGACTGTAAACAGATGAGAACTCGTTTAGAACAGATGAATGATAGTCTCCCAGTAACTTCTTAGTGTAGAAAAGGTAGCTAAGATCTGGGAAATCCTTAATTCGAGTTAAGATCACATGAAACACTGTATGAATCCTATATTGTTCACTTAAAGGAGACTAGAGTGGTAAATGTGTGTTATACAAGGCAGAAAACCATTGAAATAGAGAAAGAAACACGTTCGGCAGCTTTGGAAAGCCTTACACTTCACTGAAATATAGTACTACACTCTATAACACAGTTGAGAGACAATGTTCTCGAGCTGCCTCAGTTCATAACAGTGTGTAGGAAGTTGTTTGATAAAGTCGGCAAAGCTTATACTTGGACCAGAAGGCAGAATATAGGAAACTACATGAAAACATGGATAATTCAGAGAAAATGACTGTAAACAGACGAGAACTCGTTTAGAACAGCTGAAAGGGATTCTACAAGTCAGTTCTTAGCGTAGAAAAGGAAGCTAAGATCCTGGAAATCCTTAATTCGAGTTAAGATCACATGAAACACTGTATGAATCCTATATTCTTTACTTAAAGGAGACTAGAGTGGTAAATGTGGGTCATACAAGGCAGAATACCATTGAAATAGAGAAAGAAACACGTTCGGCAGCTTTGGAATGCCTTACACTTCACGGAAATATAGTACTACACTGTATAGCACAGTTGAGAGACAATGTTCCTGAGCTGCTTCTGTTCATAACATTGTGTAGGAAGTGTTTTGATAAAGTGGGCAAAGCTTATACTTGGACCAGAAGGCAGAATATAGGAAACTACATGAAAACATGGATAATTCAGAGAAAATGACTGTAAACAGATTAGAACTCGTTTAGAACAGCTGAAAGAGATTCTGCAAGTCAGTTCTTAGTGTAGAAAAGGTAGCTAAGATCCGGGAAATCCTTAATTCGAGTTAAGATCACATGAAACACTGTATGAATCCTATATTGTTTACTTAAAGGAGACTAGAGTGGAAAATGTGCGTCATACAAGGTAGAATACTATTGAAATAGAGAAAGAAACACGTTGGGCAGCTTTAGAAAGCCTTACACTTCACTGAAATGTAGTACTACACTCTATAACACAGTTGAGAGACAATGTTCCCGAGCAACCTCTGTTCATAACAGTGTGTAACAAGTTGTTTGTATATGTGGGCAAAGCTTATACATGGACAAGAAGGCAGAATATAGGAAACTACATGAAAACATCGATAATTCGGGAAAAATGACTGTAAACAGATGAGAACTCATTTAGAACAGCTGAATAATAGTCTCCCAGTCCCTTCTTAGTGTAAAAAAGGTAGCTAAGATCTGGGAAATCCTTAATTCAAGTTAAGATCACATAAAACACTGTATGAGTCCTATATTCTTTACTTAAAGGAGACTAGAGTGGTAAATGTGCGTCATACAAGGCAGAATACCATTGAAATAGAGAAAGAAACACGTTCGGCAGGTTTGGAAAGCCTTACACTTCACGGAAATTTAGTACTACACTGTATAACACAGTTGAGAGACAATGTCCCTGAGCTGCTTCTGTTCATAACAGTGTGTAGGAAGTTGTTTGATAAAGTGGGCAAAGCTTATACTTGGACCAGAAGGCAGAATATAGGAAACTACATGAAAACATGGATAATTCAGAGAAAATGACTGTAAACAGATGAGAACTTGTTTAGAACAGCTCAGAGAGATTCTCCAGTCAGTTCTTAGTGTAGTAAAGATAGCTAAGATCCGGGAAATCCTTAATTCGAGTTAAGATCACATGAAACACTGTATGAATCCTATATTCTTTACTTAAAGGAGACTGGAGTGGTAAATGTGTGTTATACAAGGCAGAATACCATTGAAATAGAGAAAGAAACACCTTCGGCAGCTTTGGAAAGCCTTACACTTCACTGAAATGTAGTACTACACTCTATAACACAGTTGAGAGACAATGTTCCCGAGCTGCCTCAGTTCATAACAGTGTGTAGGAAGTTGTTTGATTAAGTGGGCAAGGCTTATACTTGGACAGAAGGCAGAATGTAGGAAACTTCATGAAAACATGGATAATTCAGAGAAAATGACTGTAAACATATGAGAACTTGTTAAGAACAGCTGAAAGGGATTCTACAAGTCAGTTCTTAGTGTAGAAAAGGAAGCTAAGACCCGGGAAATCCTTAATTCGAGTTAAGATCATATGAAACACTGTATGAATCCTATATTCTTTACTTAAAGGAGACTAGAGTGGTAAATGTGGGTCATACAAGGCAGAATACCATTGAAATAGAGAAAGAAACACGTTGGCAGCTTTGGAATGCCTTACACTTCTCGGAAATATAGTACTACACTGTATAACACAGTTGAGAGACAATGTTCCTGAGCTGCTTCTGTTCATAACAGTGTGTAGGAAGTGTTTTGATAAAGTGGGCAAAGCTTATACTTGGACCAGAAGGCAGATTATCGGAAACTACATGAAAACATGGATAATTCAGAGAAAATGACTGTAAACAGATGAGAACTCGTTTAGAACAGCTGAAAGAGATTCTGCAAGTCAGTTCTTAGTGTAGAAAAGGTAGCTAAGATCCGGGAAATTCTTAATTCGAGTTAAGATCACATGAAACACTGTATGAATCCTATATTGTTTACTTAAAGGAGACTAGAGTGGATAATGTGCGTCATACAAGGTAGAATACTATTGAAATAGAGAAAGAAACACGTTCGGCAGCTTTAGAAAGCCTTACACTTCACTGAAATGTAGTACTACACTCTATAACACAGTTGAGAGACAATGTTCCCGAGCTGCCTCTGTTCATAACAGTGTGTAACAAGTTGTTTGTATATGTGGGCAAAGCTTATACATGGACAAGAAGGCAGAATATAGGAAACTACATGAAAACATCGCTAATTCGGGGAAAATGACTGTAAACAGATGAGAACTCCTTTAGAACAGCTGAATGATAGTCTCCCAGTCCCTTCTTAGTGTAAAAAAGGTAGCTAAGATCTGGGAAATCCTTAATTCAAGTTAAGATCACATAAAACACTGTATGAGTCCTATATTCTTTACTTAAAGGAGACTAGAGTGGTAAATGTGCGTCATACAAGGCAGAATACCATTGAAATAGAGAAAGAAACACGTTCGGCAGGTTTGGAAAGCCTTACACTTCACGGAAATTTAGTACTACACTGTATAACACAGTTGAGAGACAATGTCCCTGAGCTGCTTCTGTTCATAACAGTGTGTAGGAAGTTGTTTGATAAAGTGGGCAAAGCTTATACTTGGACCAGAAGGCAGAATATAGGAAACTACATGAAAACATGGATAATTCAGAGAAAATGACTGTAAACAGATGAGAACTTTTTTAGAACAGCTCAAAGAGATTCTCCAGTCAGTTCTTAGTGTAGACAAGGTAGCTAAGATCCGGGAAATCCTTAATTCAAGTTGAGATCACAAGAAACACTGTATGAATGCTATATTCTTTACTTAAAGGAGACTAGAGTGGTAAATGTGTGTTATACAAGGCAGAATACCATTGAAATAGAGAAAGAAACACGTTGGGCAGCTTTGGAAAGCCTTATACTTCACTGAAATGTAGTACTACACTCTATAACACAGTTGAGAGACAATGTTCCCGAGCTGCCTCAATCCATAACAGTGTGTAGGAAGTTGTTTGATAAAGTGGGCAAAGCTTATACTTGGACCAGAAGGCAGAATATAGGAAACTACATGAAAACATGGATAATTCAGAGAAAATGACTGTAAACAGATGAGAACTTGTTTAGAACAGCTCAAAGAGATTCTCCAGTCAGTTTTTAGTGTAGTAAAGGAACCTAAGATCCGGGAAATCCTTAATTCGAGTTAAGATCACATGAAACACTATATGAATCCTATATTCTTTACTTAAAGGAGACTAGAGTGGTAAATGTGCGTCATACAAGGCAGAATACCATTGAAATAGAGAAAGAAACACGTTCGGCAGGTTTGGAAAGCCTTACACTTCACGGAAATTTAGTACTACACTGTATAACACAGTTGAGAGACAATGTCCCTGAGCTGCTTCTGTTCATAACAGTGTGTAGGAAGTTGTTTGATAAAGTGGGCAAAGCTTATACTTGGACCAGAAGGCAGAATATAGGAAACTACATGAAAACATGGATAATTCAGAGAAAATGACTGTAAACAGATGAGAACTTGTTTAGAACAGCTCAGAGAGATTCTCCAGTCAGTTCTTAGTGTAGTAAAGATAGCTAAGATCCGGGAAATCCTTAATTCGAGTTAAGATCACATGAAACACTGTATGAATCCTATATTCTTTACTTAAAGGAGACTGGAGTGGTAAATGTGTGTTATACAAGGCAGAATACCATTGAAATAGAGAAAGAAACACCTTCGGCAGCTTTGGAAAGCCTTACACTTCACTGAAATGTAGTACTACACTCTATAACACAGTTGAGAGACAATATTCCCGAGCTGCCTCAGATCATAACAGTGTGTAGGAAGTTGTTTGATTAAGTGGGCAAGGCTTATACTTGGACAGAAGGCAGAATGTAGGAAACTTCATGAAAACATGGAGAATTCAGAGAAAATGACTGTAAACATATGAGAACTTGTTTAGAATAGCTCAAAGAGATTCTCCAGTCAGTTCTTATTGTAGACAAGGTAGCTAAGATCCGGGAAATCCTTAATTCGAGTTAAAATCACATGAAACACTGTATGAATACTATATTGTTCACTTAAAGGAGACTAGAGTGGTAAATGTGTGTCATACAAGGCAGAAAACCATTGAAATAGAGAAAGAAACACGATCGGCAGGTTTGGAAAGCCTTACACTTCACGGAAATGTAGTACTACACTCTATAACACAGTTGAGAGACAACGTTCCCGAGCTGCCTCAGTTCATAACAGTGTCTAGGAAGTTGTTTGTATCTGTGGGCAAAGCTTATACATGGACAAGAAGGCAGAATATAGGAAACTACATGAACACATGAATAATTCAAAGAAAATGACTCTAAAAAGATGAGAACTCGTTTAGAACAGCTGAAAGAGATTCTCTAAGTCAGTTCTTATTGTAGAAAAAGTAGCTAAGATCAGGGAAATCCTTAATTCGAGTTAAGATCACATGAAACACTGTATGAATCCTATATTCTTTACTTAAAATAGACTAGAGTGGTAAATGTGCGTCATACAAGGCAGAATACCATTGAAATAGAGAAAGAAACACGTTCGGCAGCTTTGGAATGCCTTACATTTCACGGAAATATAGTACTACACTGTATAACACAGTTGAGAGACAATGTTCCTGAGCTGCTTCTGTTCATAACAGTGTGTAGGAAGTGTTTTGATAAAGTGGGCAAAGCTTATACTTGGACCAGAAGGCAGAATATAGGAAACTACATGAAAACATGGATAATTCAGAGAAAATGACTGTAAACAGATGAGAACTCGTTTAGAACAGCTGAAAGAGATTCTGCAAGTCAGTTCTTAGTGTAGAAAAGGTAGCTAAGATACGGAAAATCCTTAATTCGAGTTAAGATCACATGAAACACTGTATGAATCCTATATTGTTTACTTAAAGGAGACTAGAGTGGATAATGTGCGTCATACAAGGTAGAATACTATTGAAATAGAGAAAGAAACACGTTCGGCAGCTTTAGAAAGCCTTACACTTCACTGAAATGTAGTACTACACTCTATAACACAGTTGAGAGACAATGTTCCCGAGCTGCCTCTGTTCATAACAGTGTGTAACAAGTTGTTTGTATATGTGGGCAAAGCTTATACATGGACAAGAAGGCAGAATATAGGATAATACATGAAAACATCGATAATTCGGGGAAAATGACTGTAAACAGATGAGAACTCATTTAGAACAGCTGAATGATAGTCTCCCAGTCCCTTCTTAGTGTAAAAAAGGTAGCTAAGATCTGGGAAATCCTTAATTCAAGTTAAGATCACATAAAACACTGTATGAGTCCTATATTCTTTACTTAAAGGAGACTAGAGTGGTAAATGTGCGTCATACAAGGCAGAATACCATTGAAATAGAGAAAGAAACATGTTCGCCAGGTTTGGAAAGCCTTACACTTCACGGAAATTTAGTACTACACTGTATAACACAGTTGAGAGACAATGTTCCTGAGCTGCTTCTGTTCATAACAGTGTGTAGGAAGTTGTTTGATAAAGTGGGCAAAGCTTATACTTGGACCAGAAGGCAGAATATAGAAAACTACATGAACACATGAATAATTCAAAGAAAATGACTCTAAAAAGATGAGAACTCGTTTAGAACAGCTGAAAGAGATTCTCTAAGTCAGTTCTTATTGTAGAAAAAGTAGCTAAGATCAGGGAAATCCTTAATTCGAGTTAAGATCACATGAAACACTATATGAATCCTATATTCTTTACTTAAAAGAGACTAGAGTGATAAATGTGCGTCATACAAGGCAGAATACCATTGAAATAGAGAAAGAAACACGTTCGGCAGCTTTGGAATGCCTTACACTTCACGGAAATATAGTACTACACTGTATAACACAGTTGAGAGACAATGTTCCTGAGCTGCTTCTGTTCATAACAGTGTGTAGGAAGTGTTTTGATAAAGTGGGCAAAGCTTATACTTGGACCAGAAGGCAGAATATAGGAAACTACATGAAAACATGGATAATTCAGAGAAAATGACTGTAAACAGATGAGAACTCGTTTAGAACAGCTGAAAGAGATTCTGCAAGTCAGTTCTTAGTGTAGAAAAGGTAGCTAAGATACGGGAAATCCTTAATTCGCGTTAAGATCACATGAAACACTGTATGAATCCTATATTGTTTACTTAAAGGAGACTAGAGTGGATAATGTGCGTCATACAAGGTAGAATACTATTGAAATAGAGAAAGAAACACGTTCGGCAGCTTTAGAAAGCCTTACACTTCACTGAAATGTAGTACTACACTCTATAACACAGTTGAGAGACAATGTTCCCGAGCTGCCTCTGTTCATAACAGTGTGTAACAGGTTGTTTGTATATGTGGGCAAAGCTTATACATGGACAAGAAGGCAGAATATAGGAAACTACATGAAAACATCGATAATTCGGGGAAAATGACTGTAAACAGATGAGAACTCATTTAGAACAGCTGAATGATAGTCTCCCAGTCCCTTCTTAGTGTAAAAAAGGTAGCTAAGATCTGGAAAATCCTTAATTCAAGTTAAGATCACATAAAACACTGTATGAGTCCTATATTCTTTACTTAAAGGAGACTAGAGTGGTAAATGTGCGTCATACAAGGCAGAATACCATTGAAATAGAGAAAGAAACATGTTCGGCAGGTTTGGAAAGCCTTACACTTCACGGGAATTTAGTACTACACTGTATAACACAGTTGAGAGACAATGTCCCTGAGCTGCTTCTGTTCATAACAGTGTGTAGGAAGTTGTTTGATAAAGTGGGCAAAGCTTATACTTGGACCAGAAGGCAGAATATAGGAAACTACATGAAAACATGGATAATTCAGAGAAAATGACTGTAAACAGATGAGAACTTTTTTAGAACAGCTCAAAGAGATTCTCCAGTCAGTTCTTAGTGTAGACAAGGTAGCTAAGATCCGGGAAATCCTTAATTCAAGTTGAGATCACAAGAAACACTGTATGAATGCTATATTCTTTACTTAAAGGAGACTAGAGTGGTAAATGTGTGTTATACAAGGCAGAATACCATTGAAATAGAGAAAGAAACACGTTGGGCAGCTTTGGAAAGCCTTATACTTCACTGAAATGTAGTACTACACTCTATAACACAGTTGAGAGACAATGTTCCCGAGCTGCCTCAGTCCATAACAGTGTGTAGGAAGTTGTTTGATAAAGTGGGCAAAGCTTATACTTGGACAAGAAGGCAGAATATAGGAAACTACATGAAAACATGGATAATTCAGAGAAAATGACTGTAAACAGATGAGAACTTGTTTAGAACAGCTCAAAGAGATTCTCCAGTCAGTTCTTAGTGTAGTAAAGGAACCTAAGATCCGGGAAATCCTTAATTCGAGTTAAGATCACATGAAACACTATATGAATCCTATATTCTTTACTTAAAGGAGACTAGAGTGGTAAATGTGCGTCATACAAGGCAGAATACCATTGAAATAGAGAAAGAAACACGTTCGGCAGGTTTGGAAAGCCTTACACTTCACGGAAATTTAGTACTACACTGTATAACACAGTTGAGAGACAATGTCCCTGAGCTGCTTCTGTTCATAACAGTGTGTAGGAAGTTGTTTGATAAAGTGGGCAAAGCTTATACTTGGACCAGAAGGCAGAATATAGGAAACTACATGAAAACATGGATAATTCAGAGAAAATGACTGTAAACAGATGAGAACTTGTTTAGAACAGCTCAGAGAGATTCTCCAGTCAGTTCTTAGTGTAGTAAAGATAGCTAAGATCCGGGAAATCCTTAATTCGAGTTAAGATCACATGAAACACTGTATGAATCCTATATTCTTTACTTAAAGGAGACTGGAGTGGTAAATGTGTGTTATACAAGGCAGAATACCATTGAAATAGAGAAAGAAACACCTTCGGCAGCTTTGGAAAGCCTTACACTTCACTGAAATGTAGTACTACACTCTATAACACAGTTGAGAGACAATATTCCCGAGCTGCCTCAGATCATAACAGTGTGTAGGAAGTTGTTTGATTAAGTGGGCAAGGCTTATACTTGGACAGAAGGCAGAATGTAGGAAACTTCATGAAAACATGGAGAATTCAGAGAAAATGACTGTAAACATATGAGAACTTGTTTAGAATAGCTCAAAGAGATTCTCCAGTCAGTTCTTATTGTAGACAAGGTAGCTAAGATCCGGGAAATCCTTAATTCGAGTTAAAATCACATGAAACACTGTATGAATACTATATTGTTCACTTAAAGGAGACTAGAGTGGTAAATGTGTGTCATACAAGGCAGAAAACCATTGAAATAGAGAAAGAAACACGATCGGCAGGTTTGGAAAGCCTTACACTTCACGGAAATGTAGTACTACACTCTATAACACAGTTGAGAGACAACGTTCCCGAGCTGCCTCAGTTCATAACAGTGTCTAGGAAGTTGTTTGTATCTGTGGGCAAAGCTTATACATGGACAAGAAGGCAGAATATAGGAAACTACATGAACACATGAATAATTCAAAGAAAATGACTCTAAAAAGATGAGAACTCGTTTAGAACAGCTGAAAGAGATTCTCTAAGTCAGTTCTTATTGTAGAAAAAGTAGCTAAGATCAGGGAAATCCTTAATTCGAGTTAAGATCACATGAAACACTGTATGAATCCTATATTCTTTACTTAAAATAGACTAGAGTGGTAAATGTGCGTCATACAAGGCAGAATACCATTGAAATAGAGAAAGAAACACGTTCGGCAGCTTTGGAATGCCTTACATTTCACGGAAATATAGTACTACACTGTATAACACAGTTGAGAGACAATGTTCCTGAGCTGCTTCTGTTCATAACAGTGTGTAGGAAGTGTTTTGATAAAGTGGGCAAAGCTTATACTTGGACCAGAAGGCAGAATATAGGAAACTACATGAAAACATGGATAATTCAGAGAAAATGACTGTAAACAGATGAGAACTCGTTTAGAACAGCTGAAAGAGATTCTGCAAGTCAGTTCTTAGTGTAGAAAAGGTAGCTAAGATACGGAAAATCCTTAATTCGAGTTAAGATCACATGAAACACTGTATGAATCCTATATTGTTTACTTAAAGGAGACTAGAGTGGATAATGTGCGTCATACAAGGTAGAATACTATTGAAATAGAGAAAGAAACACGTTCGGCAGCTTTAGAAAGCCTTACACTTCACTGAAATGTAGTACTACACTCTATAACACAGTTGAGAGACAATGTTCCCGAGCTGCCTCTGTTCATAACAGTGTGTAACAAGTTGTTTGTATATGTGGGCAAAGCTTATACATGGACAAGAAGGCAGAATATAGGATAATACATGAAAACATCGATAATTCGGGGAAAATGACTGTAAACAGATGAGAACTCATTTAGAACAGCTGAATGATAGTCTCCCAGTCCCTTCTTAGTGTAAAAAAGGTAGCTAAGATCTGGGAAATCCTTAATTCAAGTTAAGATCACATAAAACACTGTATGAGTCCTATATTCTTTACTTAAAGGAGACTAGAGTGGTAAATGTGCGTCATACAAGGCAGAATACCATTGAAATAGAGAAAGAAACATGTTCGCCAGGTTTGGAAAGCCTTACACTTCACGGAAATTTAGTACTACACTGTATAACACAGTTGAGAGACAATGTTCCTGAGCTGCTTCTGTTCATAACAGTGTGTAGGAAGTTGTTTGATAAAGTGGGCAAAGCTTATACTTGGACCAGAAGGCAGAATATAGAAAACTACATGAACACATGAATAATTCAAAGAAAATGACTCTAAAAAGATGAGAACTCGTTTAGAACAGCTGAAAGAGATTCTCTAAGTCAGTTCTTATTGTAGAAAAAGTAGCTAAGATCAGGGAAATCCTTAATTCGAGTTAAGATCACATGAAACACTATATGAATCCTATATTCTTTACTTAAAAGAGACTAGAGTGATAAATGTGCGTCATACAAGGCAGAATACCATTGAAATAGAGAAAGAAACACGTTCGGCAGCTTTGGAATGCCTTACACTTCACGGAAATATAGTACTACACTGTATAACACAGTTGAGAGACAATGTTCCTGAGCTGCTTCTGTTCATAACAGTGTGTAGGAAGTGTTTTGATAAAGTGGGCAAAGCTTATACTTGGACCAGAAGGCAGAATATAGGAAACTACATGAAAACATGGATAATTCAGAGAAAATGACTGTAAACAGATGAGAACTCGTTTAGAACAGCTGAAAGAGATTCTGCAAGTCAGTTCTTAGTGTAGAAAAGGTAGCTAAGATACGGGAAATCCTTAATTCGCGTTAAGATCACATGAAACACTGTATGAATCCTATATTGTTTACTTAAAGGAGACTAGAGTGGATAATGTGCGTCATACAAGGTAGAATACTATTGAAATAGAGAAAGAAACACGTTCGGCAGCTTTAGAAAGCCTTACACTTCACTGAAATGTAGTACTACACTCTATAACACAGTTGAGAGACAATGTTCCCGAGCTGCCTCTGTTCATAACAGTGTGTAACAGGTTGTTTGTATATGTGGGCAAAGCTTATACATGGACAAGAAGGCAGAATATAGGAAACTACATGAAAACATCGATAATTCGGGGAAAATGACTGTAAACAGATGAGAACTCATTTAGAACAGCTGAATGATAGTCTCCCAGTCCCTTCTTAGTGTAAAAAAGGTAGCTAAGATCTGGAAAATCCTTAATTCAAGTTAAGATCACATAAAACACTGTATGAGTCCTATATTCTTTACTTAAAGGAGACTAGAGTGGTAAATGTGCGTCATACAAGGCAGAATACCATTGAAATAGAGAAAGAAACATGTTCGGCAGGTTTGGAAAGCCTTACACTTCACGGGAATTTAGTACTACACTGTATAACACAGTTGAGAGACAATGTCCCTGAGCTGCTTCTGTTCATAACAGTGTGTAGGAAGTTGTTTGATAAAGTGGGCAAAGCTTATACTTGGACCAGAAGGCAGAATATAGGAAACTACATGAAAACATGGATAATTCAGAGAAAATGACTGTAAACAGATGAGAACTTTTTTAGAACAGCTCAAAGAGATTCTCCAGTCAGTTCTTAGTGTAGACAAGGTAGCTAAGATCCGGGAAATCCTTAATTCAAGTTGAGATCACAAGAAACACTGTATGAATGCTATATTCTTTACTTAAAGGAGACTAGAGTGGTAAATGTGTGTTATACAAGGCAGAATACCATTGAAATAGAGAAAGAAACACGTTGGGCAGCTTTGGAAAGCCTTATACTTCACTGAAATGTAGTACTACACTCTATAACACAGTTGAGAGACAATGTTCCCGAGCTGCCTCAGTCCATAACAGTGTGTAGGAAGTTGTTTGATAAAGTGGGCAAAGCTTATACTTGGACCAGAAGGCAGAATATAGGAAACTACATGAAAACATGGATAATTCAGAGAAAATGACTGTAAACAGATGAGAACTTGTTTAGAACAGCTCAAAGAGATTCTCCAGTCAGTTCTTAGTGTAGTAAAGGAACCTAAGATCCGGGAAATCCTTAATTCGAGTTAAGATCACATGAAACACTATATGAATCCTATATTCTTTACTTAAAGGAGACTAGAGTGGTAAATGTGTGTTATACAAGGCAGAATACCATTGAAATAGAGAAAGAAACACGTTCGGCAGGTTTGGAAAGCCTTACACTTCACGGAAATTTAGTACTACACTGTATAACACAGTTGAGAGACAATGTCCCTGAGCTGCTTCTGTTCATAACAGTGTGTAGGAAGTTGTTTGATAAAGTGGGCAAAGCTTATACTTGGACCAGAAGGCAGAATATAGGAAACTACATGAAAACATGGATAATTCAGAGAAAATGACTGTAAACAGATGAGAACTTGTTTAGAACAGCTCAGAGAGATTCTCCAGTCAGTTCTTAGTGTAGTAAAGATAGCTAAGATCCGGGAAATCCTTAATTCGAGTTAAGATCACATGAAACACTGTATGAATCCTATATTCTTTACTTAAAGGAGACTGGAGTGGTAAATGTGTGTTATACAAGGCAGAATACCATTGAAATAGAGAAAGAAACACCTTCGGCAGCTTTGGAAAGCCTTACACTTCACTGAAATGTAGTACTACACTCTATAACACAGTTGAGAGACAATATTCCCGAGCTGCCTCAGATCATAACAGTGTGTAGGAAGTTGTTTGATTAAAGTGGGCAAGGCTTATACTTGGACAGAAGGCAGAATGTAGGAAACTTCATGAAAATATGGAGAATTCAGAGAAAATGACTGTAAACATATGAGAACTTGTTTAGAATAGCTCAAAGAGATTCTCCAGTCAGTTCTTATTGTAGACAAGGTAGCTAAGATCCGGGAAATCCTTAATTCGAGTTAAAATCCCATGAAACACTGTATGAATACTATATTGTTCACTTAAAGGAGACTAGAGTGGTAAATGTGTGTCATACAAGGCAGAAAACCATTGAAATAGAGAAAGAAACACGATTGGCAGGTTTGGAAAGCCTTACACTTCACGGAAATGTAGTACTACACTCTATAACACAGTTGAGAGACAACGTTCCCGAGCTGCCTCAGTTCATAACAGTGTCTAGGAAGTTGTTTGTATCTGTGGGCAAAGATTATACATGGACAAGAAGGCAGAATATAGGAAACTACATGAACACATGAATAATTCAAAGAAAATGACTCTAAAAAGATGAGAACTCGTTTAGAACAGCTGAAAGAGATTCTCTAGGTCAGTTCTTATTGTAGAAAAAGTAGCTAAGATCAGGGAAATCCTTAATTCGAGTTAAGATCACATGAAACACTGTATGAATCCTATATTCTTTACTTAAAAGAGACTAGAGTGGTAAATGTGCGTCATACAAGGCAGAATACCATTGAAATAGAGAAAGAAACACGTTCGGCAGCTTTGGAATGCCTTACATTTCACGGAAATATAGTACTACACTGTATAACACAGTTGAGAGACAATGTTCCTGAGCTGCTTCTGTTCATAACAGTGTGTAGGAAGTGTTTTGATAAAGTGGGCAAAGCTTATACTTGGACCAGAAGGCAGAATATAGGAAACTACATGAAAACATGGATAATTCAGAGAAAATGACTGTAAACAGATGAGAACTCGTTTAGAACAGCTGAAAGAGATTCTGCAAGTCAGTTCTTAGTGTAGAAAAGGTAGCTAAGATACGGGAAATCCTTAATTCGAGTTAAGATCACATGAAACACTGTATGAATCCTATATTGTTTACTTAAAGGAGACTAGAGTGGATAATGTGCGTCATACAAAGTAGAATACTATTGAAATAGAGAAAGAAACACGTTCGGCAGGTTTGGAAAGCCTTACACTTCACTGAAATGTAGTACTACACTCTATAACACAGTTGAGAGACAATGTTCCCGAGCTGCCTCTGTTCATAACAGTGTGTAACAAGTTGTTTGTATATGTGGGCAAAGCTTATACATGGACAAGAAGGCAGAATATAGGAAACTACATGAAAACATCGATAATTCGGGGAAAATGACTGTAAACAGATGAGAACTCATTTAGAACAGCTGAATGATAGTCTCCCAGTCCCTTCTTAGTGTAAAAAAGGTAGCTAAGATCTGGGAAATCCTTAATTCAAGTTAAGATCACATAAAACACTGTATGAGTCCTATATTCTTTACTTAAAGGAGACTAGAGTGGTAAATGTGCGTCATACAAGGCAGAATACCATTGAAATAGAGAAAGAAACACGTTCGGCAGGTTTGGAAAGCCTTACACTTCACGGAAATGTAGTACTGCACTGTATAACACAGTTGAGAGACAATGTCCCTGAGCTGCTTCTGTTCATAACAGTGTGTAGGAAGTTGTTTGATAAAGTGGGCAAAGCTTATACTTGGACCAGAGGGCAGAATATAGGAAACTACATGAAAACATGGATAATTCAGAGAAAATGACTGTAAACAGATGAGAACTTGTTTAGAACAGCTCAAAGAGATTCTCCAGTCAGTTCTTAGTGTAGACAAGGTAGCTAAGATCCGGGAAATCCTTAATTCAAGTTAAGATCACAAGAAACACTGTATGAATGCTATATTCTTTACTTAAAGGAGACTAGAGTGGTAAATGTGTGTTATACAAGGCAGAATACCATTGAAATAGAGAAAGAAACACGTTGGGCAGCTTTGGAAAGCCTTATACTACACTGAAATGTAGTACTACACTCTATAACACAGTTGAGAGACAATGTTCCCGAGCTGCCTCAGATCATAACAGTGTGTAGGAAGTTGTTTGATAAAGTGGGCAAAGCTTATACTTGGACCAGAAGGCAGAATAAAGGAAACTACATGAAAACATGGATAATTCAGAGAAAATGACTGTAAACAGATGAGAACTCGTTTAGAACAGCTGAAAGAGATTCTGCAAGTCAGTTCTTAGTGTAGAAAAGGTAGCTAAGATCCGGGAAATCCTTAATTCGAGTTAAGATAACATGAAACACTGTATGAATCCTATATTGTTTACTTAAAGGAGACTAGAGTGGAAAATGTGCGTCATACAAGGGAGAATACTATTGAAATAGAGAAAGAAACACGTTCGGCAGCTTTAGAAAGCCTTACACTTCACTGAAATGTAGTACTACACTCTATAACACAATTGAGAGACAATGTTCCCGAGCTGCCTCTGTTCATAACAGTGTGTAACAAGTTGTTTGTATATGTGGGCAAAGCTTATACATGGACAAGAAGGCAGAATATAGGAAACTACATGAAAACATCGATAATTCGGGGAAAATGACTGTAAACAGATGAGAACTCATTTAGAACAGCTGAATGATAGTCTCCCAGTCCCTTCTTAGTGAAAAAAGGTAGCTAAGATCTGAGAAATCCTTAATTCAAGTTAAGATCACATGAAACACTGTATGAGTCCTATATTCTTTACTTAAAGGAGACTAGAGTGGTAAATGTGTGTCATACAAGGCAGAATACCATTGAAATAGAGAAAGAAACATGTTCGGCAGGTTTGGAAAGCCTTACACTTCACGGAAATTTAGTACTACACTGTATAACACAGTTGAGAGACAATGTTCCTGAGCTGCTTCTGTTCATAACAGTGTGTAGGAAGTTGTTTGATAAAGTGGGCAAAGCTTATACTTGGACCAGAAGGCAGAATATAGAAAACTACATGAACACATGAATAATTCAAAGAACATGACTCTAAAAAGATGAGAACTCGTTTAGAACAGCTGAAAGAGATTCTCTAAGTCAGTTCTTATTGTAGAAAAAGTAGCTAAGATCAGGGAAATCCTTAATTCGAGTTAAGATCACATGAAACACTATATGAATCCTATATTCTTTACTTAAAAGAGACTAGAGTGGTAAATGTGCGTCATACAAAGCAGAATACCATTGAAATAGAGAAAGAAACACGTTCGGCAGCTTTGGAATGCCTTACATTTCACGGAAATATAGTACTACACTGTATAACACAGTTGAGAGACAATGTTCCTGAGCTGCTTCTGTTCATAACAGTGTGTAGGAAGTGTTTTGATAAAGTGGGCAAAGCTTATACTTGGACCAGAAGGCAGAATATAGGAAACTACATGAAAACATGGATAATTCAGAGAAAATGACTGTAAACAGATGAGAACTCGTTTAGAACAGCTGAAAGAGATTCTGCAAGTCAGTTCTTAGTGTAGAAAAGGTAGCTAAGATACGGGAAATCCTTAATTCGAGTTAAGATCACATGAAACACTGTATGAATCCTATATTGTTTACTTAAAGGAGACTAGAGTGGATAATGTGCGTCATACAAGGTAGAAGACTATTGAAATAGAGAAAGAAACACATTCGGCAGCTTTAGAAAGCCTTACACTTCACTGAAATGTAGTACTACACTCTATAACACAGTTGAGAGACAATGTTCCCGAGCTGCCTCTGTTCATAACAGTGTGTAACAAGTTGTTTGTATATGTGGGCAAAGCTTATACATGGACAAGAAGGCAGAATATAGGAAACTACATGAAAACATCGATAATTCGGGGAAAATGACTGTAAACAGATGAGAACTCATTTAGAACAGCTGAATGATAGTCTCCCAGTCCCTTCTTAGTGTAAAAAAGGTAGCTAAGATCTGGGAAATCCTTAATTCAAGTTAAGATCACATAAAACACTGTATGAGTCCTATATTCTTTACTTAAAGGAGACTAGAGTGGTAAATGTGCGTCATACAAGGCAGAATACCATTGAAATAGAGAAAGAAACACGTTCGGCAGGTTTGGAAAGCCTTACACTTCACGGAAATGTAGTACTGCACTGTATAACACAGTTGAGAGACAATGTCCCTGAGCTGCTTCTGTTCATAACAGTGTGTAGGAAGTTGTTTGATAAAGTGGGCAAAGCTTATACTTGGACCAGAGGGCAGAATATAGGAAACTACATGAAAACATGGATAATTCAGAGAAAATGACTGTAAACTGAAGAGAACTCGTTTAGATCAGCTGAAAGAGATTCTCCAAGTCAATTCTTAGTGTAGAAAAGGTAGCTAAGATCCGGGAAATCTTTAATTCGAGTTAAGATCACATGAAACACTGTATGAATCCTATATTCTTTACTTATAGGAGAGTAGAGTGGTAAATGTGTGTTATACAAGGCAGAATACCATTGAAATAGAGAAAGAAACACGTTCGGCAGCTTTGGAAAGCCTTACACTTCACTGAAGTCTAGTACTTACACTCTATAACACAGATGAGAAACAATGTTCCCCAGCTGCCTCAGTTCATAACAGTGTGTAGAAAGTTGTTTTTTAAAGTGGGCAAAGCTTATACTTGGACCAGAAGGCAGAATATAGGAAACTACATGAAAACATGAATAATTCAGAGAAAATGACTGTAAACAGATGAGAACTGGTTTAGAACAGCTGAAAGAGATTCTCCAAGTCAGTTCTTAGTGTAGAAAAGGTAGCTAAGACCCGGGAAATCCTTAATTCGAGTTAAGATCACATGAAACACTGTATGAATCCAATATTGTTCACTTAAAGGAGACTAGAGTGGAAAATGTGTGTCATACAAGGCAGAATACTATTGAAATAGAGAAAGAAACACGTTCGCCAGCTTTGGAATGCCTTACACTTCACAGAAATATAGTACTACACTGTATAACACAGTTGAGAGACAATGTTCCTGAGCTGCTTCTGTTCATAACAGTGTGTAGGAAGTGTTTTGATAAAGTGGGCAAAGCTTATACTTGGACCAGAAGGCAGAATATAGGAAACTACATGAAAACATGGATAATTCAGAGAAAATGACTGTAAACAGACGAGAAATCGTTTAGATCAGCTGAAAGAGATTCTCCAAGTCAATTCTTAGTGTAGAAAAGGTAGCTAAGATCCGGGAAATCTTTAATTCGAGTTAAGATCACATGAAACACTGTATGAATCCTATATTCTTTACTTATAGGAGACTAGAGTGGTAAATGTGTGTTATACAAGGCAGAATACCATTGAAATAGAGAAAGAAACACGTTCGGCAGCTTTGGAAAGCCTTACACTTCACTGAAGTGTAGTACTTACACTCTATAACACAGATGAGAGACAATGTTCCCCAGCTGCCTCAGTTCATAACAGTGTGTAGAAAATTGTTTTTTAAAGTGGGCAAAGCTTATACTTGGACCAGAAGGCAGAATATAGGAAACTACATGAAAACATGAATAATTCAGAGAAAATGACTGTAAACAGATGAGAACTGGTTTAGAACAGCTGAAAGAGATTCTCCAAGTCAGTTCTTAGTGTAGAAAAGGTAGCTAAGACCCGGGAAATCCTTAATTAGAGTTAAGATCACATGAAACACTGTATGAATCCTATATTGTTCACTTAAAGGAGACTAGAGTGGAAAATGTGTGTCATACAAGGCAGAATACTATTGAAATAGAGAAAGAAACACGTTCGGCAGCTTTAGAAAGCCTTACACTTCACTGAAATATAGTACTACACTCTATAACACAGTTGAGAGACAATGTTCCCGAGCTGCCTCTGTTCATAACAGTGTTTAAGAAGTTGTTTGTATATGTGGGCAAAGCTTATACATGGACAAGAAGGCAGAATATAGGAAACTACATGAAAACATCGAAAATTCGGGGAAAATGACTGTAAACAGATGAGAACTCGTTTATAACAACTGAATGATAGTCTACCAGTAACTTCTTAGTGTAGAAAAGGTATCTAAGATCTGGGAAATCCTTAATTCGAGTTAAGATCACATGAAACACTGTATGAATCCTATATTGTTCACTTAAAGGAGACTAGAGTGGTAAATGTGTGTTATACAAGGCAGAAAACCATTGAAATAGAGAAAGAAACACGTTCGCCAGCTTTGGAATGCCTTACACTTCACAGAAATATAGTACTACACTGTATAACACAGTTGAGAGACAATGTTCCTGAGCTGCTTCTGTTCATAACAGTGTGTAGGAAGTGTTTTGATAAAGTGGGCAAAGCTTATACTTGGACCAGAAGGCAGAATAAAGGAAACTACATGAAAACATGGATAATTCAGAGAAAATGACTGTAAACAGATGAGAACTCGTTTAGAACAGCTGAAAGAGATTCTCTAAGTCAGTTCTTATTGTAGAAAAAGTAGCTAAGATCAGGGAAATCCTTAATTCGAGTTAAGATCACATGAAACACTGTATGAATCCTATATTCTTTACTTAAAAGAGACTAGAGTGGTAAATGTGCGTCATACAAGGCAGAATACCATTGAAATAGAGAAAGAAACACGTTCGGCAGCTTTGGAATGCCTTACACTTCACGGAAATATAGTACTACACTGTATAACACAGTTGAGAGACAATGTTCCTGAGCTGCTTCTGTTCATAACAGTGTGTAGGAAGTGTTTTGATAAAGTGGGCAAAGCTTATACTTGGACCAGAAGGCAGAATATAGGAAACTACATGAAAACATGGATAATTCAGAGAAAATGACTGTAAACAGATGAGAACTCGTTTAGAACAGCTGAAAGAGATTCTGCAAGTCAGTTCTTAGTGTAGAAAATGTAGCTAAGATACGGGAAATCCTTAATTCGAGTTAAGATCACATGAAATACTGTATGAATCCTATATTGTTTACTAAAAGGAGACTAGAGTGGATAATGTGCGTCATACAAGGTAGAATACTATTGAAATAGAGAAAGAAACACGTTCGGCAGGTTTGGAAAGCCTTACACTTCACGGAAATGTAGTACTGCACTGTATAACACAGTTGAGAGACAATGTCCCTGAGCTGCTTCTGTTCATAACAGTGTGTAGGAAGTTGTTTGATAAAGTGGGCAAAGCTTATACTTGGACCAGAGGGCAGAATATAGGAAACTACATGAAAACATGGATAATTCAGAGAAAATGACTGTAAACTGAAGAGAACTCGTTTAGATCAGCTGAAAGAGATTCTCCAAGTCAATTCTTAGTGTAGAAAAGGTAGCTAAGATCCGGGAAATCTTTAATTCGAGTTAAGATCACATGAAACACTGTATGAATCCTATATTCTTTACTTATAGGAGAGTAGAGTGGTAAATGTGTGTTATACAAGGCAGAATACCATTGAAATAGAGAAAGAAACACGTTCGGCAGCTTTGGAAAGCCTTACACTTCACTGAAGTCTAGTACTTACACTCTATAACACAGATGAGAAACAATGTTCCCCAGCTGCCTCAGTTCATAACAGTGTGTAGAAAGTTGTTTTTTAAAGTGGGCAAAGCTTATACTTGGACCAGAAGGCAGAATATAGGAAACTACATGAAAACATGAATAATTCAGAGAAAATGACTGTAAACAGATGAGAACTGGTTTAGAACAGCTGAAAGAGATTCTCCAAGTCAGTTCTTAGTGTAGAAAAGGTAGCTAAGACCCGGGAAATCCTTAATTCGAGTTAAGATCACATGAAACACTGTATGAATCCAATATTGTTCACTTAAAGGAGACTAGAGTGGAAAATGTGTGTCATACAAGGCAGAATACTATTGAAATAGAGAAAGAAACACGTTCGCCAGCTTTGGAATGCCTTACACTTCACAGAAATATAGTACTACACTGTATAACACAGTTGAGAGACAATGTTCCTGAGCTGCTTCTGTTCATAACAGTGTGTAGGAAGTGTTTTGATAAAGTGGGCAAAGCTTATACTTGGACCAGAAGGCAGAATATAGGAAACTACATGAAAACATGGATAATTCAGAGAAAATGACTGTAAACAGACGAGAAATCGTTTAGATCAGCTGAAAGAGATTCTCCAAGTCAATTCTTAGTGTAGAAAAGGTAGCTAAGATCCGGGAAATCTTTAATTCGAGTTAAGATCACATGAAACACTGTATGAATCCTATATTCTTTACTTATAGGAGACTAGAGTGGTAAATGTGTGTTATACAAGGCAGAATACCATTGAAATAGAGAAAGAAACACGTTCGGCAGCTTTGGAAAGCCTTACACTTCACTGAAGTGTAGTACTTACACTCTATAACACAGATGAGAGACAATGTTCCCCAGCTGCCTCAGTTCATAACAGTGTGTAGAAAATTGTTTTTTAAAGTGGGCAAAGCTTATACTTGGAACAGAAGGCAGAATATAGGAAACTACATGAAAACATGAATAATTCAGAGAAAATGACTGTAAACAGATGAGAACTGGTTTAGAACAGCTGAAAGAGATTCTCCAAGTCAGTTCTTAGTGTAGAAAAGGTAGCTAAGACCCGGGAAATCCTTAATTAGAGTTAAGATCACATGAAACACTGTATGAATCCTATATTGTTCACTTAAAGGAGACTAGAGTGGAAAATGTGTGTCATACAAGGCAGAATACTATTGAAATAGAGAAAGAAACACGTTCGGCAGCTTTAGAAAGCCTTACACTTCACTGAAATATAGTACTACACTCTATAACACAGTTGAGAGACAATGTTCCCGAGCTGCCTCTGTTCATAACAGTGTTTAAGAAGTTGTTTGTATATGTGGGCAAAGCTTATACATGGACAAGAAGGCAGAATATAGGAAACTACATGAAAACATCGAAAATTCGGGGAAAATGACTGTAAACAGATGAGAACTCGTTTATAACAACTGAATGATAGTCTACCAGTAACTTCTTAGTGTAGAAAAGGTATCTAAGATCTGGGAAATCCTTAATTCGAGTTAAGATCACATGAAACACTGTATGAATCCTATATTGTTCACTTAAAGGAGACTAGAGTGGTAAATGTGTGTTATACAAGGCAGAAAACCATTGAAATAGAGAAAGAAACACGTTCGCCAGCTTTGGAATGCCTTACACTTCACAGAAATATAGTACTACACTGTATAACACAGTTGAGAGACAATGTTCCTGAGCTGCTTCTGTTCATAACAGTGTGTAGGAAGTGTTTTGATAAAGTGGGCAAAGCTTATACTTGGACCAGAAGGCAGAATAAAGGAAACTACATGAAAACATGGATAATTCAGAGAAAATGACTGTAAACAGATGAGAACTCGTTTAGAACAGCTGAAAGAGATTCTCTAAGTCAGTTCTTATTGTAGAAAAAGTAGCTAAGATCAGGGAAATCCTTAATTCGAGTTAAGATCACATGAAACACTGTATGAATCCTATATTCTTTACTTAAAAGAGACTAGAGTGGTAAATGTGCGTCATACAAGGCAGAATACCATTGAAATAGAGAAAGAAACACGTTCGGCAGCTTTGGAATGCCTTACACTTCACGGAAATATAGTACTACACTGTATAACACAGTTGAGAGACAATGTTCCTGAGCTGCTTCTGTTCATAACAGTGTGTAGGAAGTGTTTTGATAAAGTGGGCAAAGCTTATACTTGGACCAGAAGGCAGAATATAGGAAACTACATGAAAACATGGATAATTCAGAGAAAATGACTGTAAACAGATGAGAACTCGTTTAGAACAGCTGAAAGAGATTCTGCAAGTCAGTTCTTAGTGTAGAAAAGGTAGCTAAGATACGGGAAATCCTTAATTCGAGTTAAGATCACATGAAATACTGTATGAATCCTATATTGTTTACTAAAAGGAGACTAGAGTGGATAATGTGCGTCATACAAGGTAGAATACTATTGAAATAGAGAAAGAAACACGTTCGGCAGCTTTAGAAAGCCTTACACTTCACTGAAATGTAGTACTACACTCTATAACACAGTTGAGAGACAATGTTCCCGAACTGCCTCTGTTCATAACAGTGTGTAACAAGTTGTTTGTATATGTGGGCAAAGCTTATACTTGGACCAGAAGGCAGAATATAGGAAACTACAAGAAAACATCGAAAATTCGGGGAAAATGACTGTAAACAGATGAGAACTCATTTAGAACAGCTGAATGATAGTCTCCCAGTCCCTTCTTAGTGTAAAAAAGGTAGCTAAGATCTGGGAAATCCTTAATTCAAGTTAAGATCACATGAAACACTGTATGAGTCCTATATTCTTTACTTAAAGGAGACTAGAGTGGTAAATGTGTGTCATACAAGGCAGAATACCATTGAAATAGAGAAAGAAACATGTTCGGCAGGTTTGGAAAGCCTTACACTTCACGGAAATTTAGTACTACACTGTATAACACAGTTGAGAGACAATGTTCCTGAGCTGCTTCTGTTCATAACAGTGTGTAGGAAGTTGTTTGATAAAGTGGGCAAAGCTTATACTTGGACCAGAAGGCAGAATATAGGAAACTACATGAAAACATGGATAATTCAGAGAAAATGACTGTAAACAGACGAGAACTCGTTTAGATCAGCTGAAAGAGATTCTCCAAGTCAATTCTTAGTGTAGAAAAGGTAGCTAAGATCCGGGAAATCTTTAATTCGAGTTAAGATCACATGAAACACTGTATGAATCCTATATTCTTTACTTATAGGAGAGTAGAGTGGTAAATGTGTGTTATACAAGGCAGAATACCATTGAAATAGAGAAAGAAACACGTTCGGCAGCTTTGGAAAGCCTTACACTTCACTGAAATATAGTACTACACTCTATAACACAGTTGAGAGACAATGTTCCCGAGCTGCCTCAGATCATAACAGTGTGTAGGAAGTTGTTCGATAAAGTGGGCAAAGCGTATGCTTGGACCAGAAGGCAGAATATAGGAAACTACATGAAAACATCGAAAATTCGGGGAAAATGACTGTAAACAGATGAGAACTCGTTTATAACAGCTGAATGATAGTCTCCCAGTAACTTCTTAGTGTAGAAAAGGTATCTAAGATCTGGGAAATCCTTAATTCGAGTTAAGATCACATGAAACACTGTATGAATCCTATATTGTTCACTTAAAGGAGACTAGAGTGGTAAATGTGTGTTATACAAGGCAGAAAACCATTGAAATAGAGAAAGAAACACGTTCGCCAGCTTTGGAATGCCTTACACTTCACAGAAATATAGTACTACACTGTATAACACAGTTGAGAGACAATGTTCCTGAGCTGCTTCTGTTCATAACAGTGTGTAGGAAGTGTTTTGATAAAGTGGGCAAAGCTTATACTTGGACCAGAAGGCAGAATAAAGGAAACTACATGAAAACATGGATAATTCAGAGAAAATGACTGTAAACAGATGAGAACTCGTTTAGAACAGCTGAAAGAGATTCTGCAAGTCAGTTCTTAGTGTAGAAAAGGTAGCTAAGATCCGGGAAATCCTTAATTCGAGTTAAGATCACATGAAACACTGTATGAATCCTATATTGTTTACTTAAAGGAGACTAGAGTGGAAAATGTGCGTCATACAAGGTAGAATACTATTGAAATAGAGAAAGAAACACGTTCGGCAGCTTTAGAAAGCCTTACACTTCACTGAAATGTAGTACTACACTCTATAACACAGTTGAGAGACAATGTTCCCGAGCTGCCTCTGTTCATAACAGTGTGTAACAAGTTGTTTGTATATGTGGGCAAAGCTTATACATGGACAAGAAGGCAGAATATAGGAAACTACATGAAAACATCGATAATTCGGGGAAAATGACTGTAAACAGATGAGAACTCATTTAGAACAGCTGAATGATAGTCTCCCAGTCCCTTCTTAGTGTAAAAAAGGTAGCTAAGATCTGGGAAATCCTTAATTCAAGTTAAGATCACATGAAACACTGTATGAGTCCTATATTCTTTACTTAAAGGAGACTAGAGTGGTAAATGTGTGTCATACAAGGCAGAATACCATTGAAATAGAGAAAGAAACATGTTCGGCAGGTTTGGAAAGCCTTACACTTCACGGAAATTTAGTACTACACTGTATAACACAGTTGAGAGACAATGTTCCTGAGCTGCTTCTGTTCATAACAGTGTGTAGGAAGTTGTTTGATAAAGTGGGCAAAGCTTATACTTGGACCAGAAGGCAGAATATAGGAAACTACATGAAAACATGGATAATTCAGAGAAAATGACTGTAAACAGATGAGAACTCGTTTAGATCAGCTGAAAGAGATTCTCCAAGTCAATTCTTAGTGTAGAAAAGGTAGCTAAGATCCGGGAAATCTTTAATTCGAGTTAAGATCACATGAAACACTGTATGAATCCTATATTCTTTACTTATAGGAGACTAGAGTGGTAAATGTGTGTTATACAAGGCAGAATACCATTGAAATAGAGAAAGAAACACGTTCGGCAGCTTTGGAAAGCCTTACACTTCACTGAAGTGTAGTACTTACACTCTATAACACAGATGAGAGACAATGTTCCCCAGCTGCCTCAGTTCATAACAGTGTGTAGAAAGTTGTTTTTTAAAGTGGGCAAAGCTTATACTTGGACCAGAAGGCAGAATATAGGAAACTACATGAAAACATCGATAATTCGGGGAAAATGACTGTAAACAGATGAGAACTCGTTTATAACAGCTGAATGATAGTCTCCCAGTAACTTCTTAGTGTAGAAAAGGTATCTAAGATCTGGGAAATCCTTAATTCGAGTTAAGATCACATGAAACACTGTATGAATCCTATATTGTTCACTTAAAGGAGACTAGAGTGGTAAATGTGTGTTATACAAGGCAGAAAACCATTGAAATAGAGAAAGAAACACGTTCGCCAGCTTTGGAATGCCTTACACTTCACAGAAATATAGTACTACACTGTATAACACAGTTGAGAGACAATGTTCCTGAGCTGCTTCTGTTCATAACAGTGTGTAGGAAGTGTTTTGATAAAGTGGGCAAAGCTTATACTTGGACCAGAAGGCAGAATAAAGGAAACTACATGAAAACATGGATAATTCAGAGAAAATGACTGTAAACAGATGAGAACTCGTTTAGAACAGCTGAAAGAGATTCTGCAAGTCAGTTCTTAGTGTAGAAAAGGTAGCTAAGATCCGGGAAATCCTTAATTCGAGTTAAGATCACATGAAACACTGTATGAATCCTATATTGTTTACTTAAAGGAGACTAGAGTGGATAATGTGCGTCATACAAGGTAGAATACTATTGAAATAGAGAAAGAAACACATTCGGCAGCTTTAGAAAGCCTTACACTTCACTGAAATGTAGTACTACACTCTATAACACAGTTGAGAGACAATGTTCCCGAGCTGCCTCTGTTCATAACAGTGTGTAACAAGTTGTTTGTATATGTGGGCAAAGCTTATACATGGACAAGAAGGCAGAATATAGGAAACTACATGAAAACATCGATAATTCGGGGAAAATGACTGTAAACAGATGAGAACTCATTTAGAACAGCTGAATGATAGTCTCCCAGTCCCTTCTTAGTGTAAAAAAGGTAGCTAAGATCTGGGAAATCCTTAATTCAAGTTAAGATCACATAAAACACTGTATGAGTCCTATATTCTTTACTTAAAGGAGACTAGAGTGGTAAATGTGCGTCATACAAGGCAGAATACCATTGAAATAGAGAAAGAAACACGTTCGGCAGGTTTGGAAAGCCTTACACTTCACGGAAATGTAGTACTGCACTGTATAACACAGTTGAGAGACAATGTCCCTGAGCTGCTTCTGTTCATAACAGTGTGTAGGAAGTTGTTTGATAAAGTGGGCAAAGCTTATACTTGGACCAGAGGGCAGAATATAGGAAACTACATGAAAACATGGATAATTCAGAGAAAATGACTGTAAACAGACGAGAAATCGTTTAGATCAGCTGAAAGAGATTCTCCAAGTCAATTCTTAGTGTAGAAAAGGTAGCTAAGATCCGGGAAATCTTTAATTCGAGTTAAGATCACATGAAACACTGTATGAATCCTATATTCTTTACTTATAGGAGACTAGAGTGGTAAATGTGTGTTATACAAGGCAGAATACCATTGAAATAGAGAAAGAAACACGTTCGGCAGCTTTGGAAAGCCTTACACTTCACTGAAGTGTAGTACTTACACTCTATAACACAGATGAGAGACAATGTTCCCCAGCTGCCTCAGTTCATAACAGTGTGTAGAAAGTTGTTTTTTAAAGTGGGCAAAGCTTATACTTGGACCAGAAGGCAGAATATAGGAAACTACATGAAAACATGAATAATTCAGAGAAAATGACTGTAAACAGATGAGAACTGGTTTAGAACAGCTGAAAGAGATTCTCCAAGTCAGTTCTTAGTGTAGAAAAGGTAGCTAAGACCCGGGAAATCCTTAATTCGAGTTAAGATCACATGAAACACTGTATGAATCCTATATTGTTCACTTAAAGGAGACTAGAGTGGAAAATGTGTGTCATACAAGGCAGAATACTATTGAAATAGAGAAAGAAACACGTTCGGCAGCTTTAGAAAGCCTTACACTTCACTGAAATATAGTACTACACTCTATAACACAGTTCAGAGACAATGTTCCCGAGCTACCTCTGTTCATAACAGTGTGTAAGAAGTTGTTTGTATATGTGGGCAAAGCTTATACATGGACAAGAAGGCAGAATATAGGAAACTACATGAAAACATCGAAAATTCGGGGAAAATGACTGTAAACAGATGAGAACTCGTTTATAAGAGCTGAATGATAGTCTACCAGTAACTTCTTAGTGTAGAAAAGGTATCTAAGATCTGGGAAATCCTTAATTCGAGTTAAGATCACATGAAACACTGTATGAATCCTATATTGTTCACTTAAAGGAGACTAGAGCGGTAAATGTGTGTTATACAAGGCAGAAAACCATTGAAATAGAGAAAGAAACACGTTCGCCAGCTTTGGAATGCCTTACACTTCACAGAAATATAGTACTACACTGTATAACACAGTTGAGAGACAATGTTCCTGAGCTGCTTCTGTTCATAACAGTGTGTAGGAAGTTGTTTGATAAAGTGGGCAAAGCTTATACTTGGACCAGAAGGCAGAATATAGGAAACTACATGAAAACATGGATAATTCAGAGAAAATGACTGTAAACAGACGAGAACTTCGTTTAGATCAGCTGAAAGAGATTCTCCAAGTCAATTCTTAGTGTAGAAAAGGTAGCTAAGATCCGGGAAATGTTTAATTCGAGTTAAGATCACATGAAAAACTGTATGAATCCTATATTCTTTCCTTATAGGAGACTAGAGTGGTAAATGTGTGTTATACAAGGCAGAATACCATTGAAATAGAGAAAGAAACACGTTGGGCAGCTTTGGAAAGCCTTACACTTCACTGAAGTGTAGTACTTACACTCTATAACACAGATGAGAGACAATGTTCCCCAGCTGCCTCAGTTCATAACAGTGTGTAGAAAATTGTTTTTTAAAGTGGGCAAAGCTTATACTTGGACCAGAAGGCAGAATATAGGAAACTACATGAAAACATGAATAATTCAGAGAAAATGACTGTAAACAGATGAGAACTGGTTTAGAACAGCTGAAAGAGATTCTCCAAGTCAGTTCTTAGTGTAGAAAAGGTAGCTAAGACCCGGGAAATCCTTAATTAGAGTTAAGATCACATGAAACACTGTATGAATCCTATATTGTTCACTTAAAGGAGACTAGAGTGGAAAATGTGTGTCATACAAGGCAGAATACTATTGAAATAGAGAAAGAAACACGTTCGGCAGCTTTAGAAAGCCTTACACTTCACTGAAATATAGTACTACACTCTATAACACAGTTGAGAGACAATGTTCCCGAGCTGCCTCTGTTCATAACAGTGTTTAAGAAGTTGTTTGTATATGTGGGCAAAGCTTATACATGGACAAGAAGGCAGAATATAGGAAACTACATGAAAACATCGAAAATTCGGGGAAAATGACTGTAAACAGATGAGAACTCGTTTATAACAACTGAATGATAGTCTACCAGTAACTTCTTAGTGTAGAAAAGGTATCTAAGATCTGGGAAATCCTTAATTCGAGTTAAGATCACATGAAACACTGTATGAATCCTATATTGTTCACTTAAAGGAGACTAGAGTGGTAAATGTGTGTTATACAAGGCAGAAAACCATTGAAATAGAGAAAGAAACACGTTCGCCAGCTTTGGAATGCCTTACACTTCACAGAAATATAGTACTACACTGTATAACACAGTTGAGAGACAATGTTCCTGAGCTGCTTCTGTTCATAACAGTGTGTAGGAAGTGTTTTGATAAAGTGGGCAAAGCTTATACTTGGACCAGAAGGCAGAATAAAGGAAACTACATGAAAACATGGATAATTCAGAGAAAATGACTGTAAACAGATGAGAACTCGTTTAGAACAGCTGAAAGAGATTCTCTAAGTCAGTTCTTATTGTAGAAAAAGTAGCTAAGATCAGGGAAATCCTTAATTCGAGTTAAGATCACATGAAACACTGTATGAATCCTATATTCTTTACTTAAAAGAGACTAGAGTGGTAAATGTGCGTCATACAAGGCAGAATACCATTGAAATAGAGAAAGAAACACGTTCGGCAGCTTTGGAATGCCTTACACTTCACGGAAATATAGTACTACACTGTATAACACAGTTGAGAGACAATGTTCCTGAGCTGCTTCTGTTCATAACAGTGTGTAGGAAGTGTTTTGATAAAGTGGGCAAAGCTTATACTTGGACCAGAAGGCAGAATATAGGAAACTACATGAAAACATGGATAATTCAGAGAAAATGACTGTAAACAGATGAGAACTCGTTTAGAACAGCTGAAAGAGATTCTGCAAGTCAGTTCTTAGTGTAGAAAAGGTAGCTAAGATACGGGAAATCCTTAATTCGAGTTAAGATCACATGAAATACTGTATGAATCCTATATTGTTTACTAAAAGGAGACTAGAGTGGATAATGTGCGTCATACAAGGTAGAATACTATTGAAATAGAGAAAGAAACACGTTCGGCAGCTTTAGAAAGCCTTACACTTCACTGAAATGTAGTACTACACTCTATAACACAGTTGAGAGACAATGTTCCCGAGCTGCCTCTGTTCATAACAGTGTGTAACAAGTTGTTTGTATATGTGGGCAAAGCTTATACTTGGACCAGAAGGCAGAATATAGGAAACTACATGAAAACATCGAAAATTCGGGGAAAATGACTGTAAACAGATGAGAACTCATTTAGAACAGCTGAATGATAGTCTCCCAGTCCCTTCTTAGTGTAAAAAAGGTAGCTAAGATCTGGGAAATCCTTAATTCAAGTTAAGATCACATGAAACACTGTATGAGTCCTATATTCTTTACTTAAAGGAGACTAGAGTGGTAAATGTGTGTCATACAAGGCAGAATACCATTGAAATAGAGAAAGAAACATGTTCGGCAGGTTTGGAAAGCCTTACACTTCACGGAAATTTAGTACTACACTGTATAACACAGTTGAGAGACAATGTTCCTGAGCTGCTTCTGTTCATAACAGTGTGTAGGAAGTTGTTTGATAAAGTGGGCAAAGCTTATACTTGGACCAGAAGGCAGAATATAGGAAACTACATGAAAACATGGATAATTCAGAGAAAATGACTGTAAACAGACGAGAACTCGTTTAGATCAGCTGAAAGAGATTCTCCAAGTCAATTCTTAGTGTAGAAAAGGTAGCTAAGATCCGGGAAATCTTTAATTCGAGTTAAGATCACATGAAACACTGTATGAATCCTATATTCTTTACTTATAGGAGAGTAGAGTGGTAAATGTGTGTTATACAAGGCAGAATACCATTGAAATAGAGAAAGAAACACGTTCGGCAGCTTTGGAAAGCCTTACACTTCACTGAAATATAGTACTACACTCTATAACACAGTTGAGAGACAATGTTCCCGAGCTGCCTCAGATCATAACAGTGTGTAGGAAGTTGTTCGATAAAGTGGGCAAAGCTTATACTTGGACCAGAAGGCAGAATATAGGAAACTACATGAAAACATGAATAATTCAGAGAAAATGACTGTAAACAGATGAGAACTGGTTTAGAACAGCTGAAAGAGATTCTCCAAGTCAGTTCTTAGTGTAGAAAAGGTAGCTAAGACCCGGGAAATCCTTAATTCGAGTTAAGATCACATGAAACACTGTATGAATCCTATATTGTTCACTTAAAGGAGACTAGAGTGGAAAATGTGTGTCATACAAGGCAGAATACTATTGAAATAGAGAAAGAAACACGTTCGCCAGCTTTGGAATGCCTTACACTTCACAGAAATATAGTACTACACTGTATAACACAGTTGAGAGACAATGTTCCTGAGCTGCTTCTGTTCATAACAGTGTGTAGGAAGTGTTTTGATAAAGTGGGCAAAGCTTATACTTGGACCAGAAGGCAGAATATAGGAAACTACATGAAAACATGGATAATTCAGAGAAAATGACTGTAAACAGACGAGAAATCGTTTAGATCAGCTGAAAGAGATTCTCCAAGTCAATTCTTAGTGTAGAAAAGGTAGCTAAGATCCGGGAAATCTTTAATTCGAGTTAAGATCACATGAAACACTGTATGAATCCTATATTCTTTACTTATAGGAGACTAGAGTGGTAAATGTGTGTTATACAAGGCAGAATACCATTGAAATAGAGAAAGAAACACGTTCGGCAGCTTTGGAAAGCCTTACACTTCACTGAAGTGTAGTACTTACACTCTATAACACAGATGAGAGACAATGTTCCCCAGCTGCCTCAGTTCATAACTGTGTGTAGAAAGTTGTTTTTTAAAGTGGGCAAAGCTTATACTTGGACCAGAAGGCAGAATATAGGAAACTACATGAAAACATGAATAATTCAGAGAAAATGACTGTAAACAGATGAGAACTGGTTTAGAACAGCTGAAAGAGATTCTCCAAGTCAGTTCTTAGTGTAGAAAAGGTAGCTAAGACCCGGGAAATCCTTAATTCCAGTTAAGATCACATGAAACACTGTATGAATCCTATATTGTTCACTTAAAGGAGACTAGAGTGGAAAATGTGTGTCATACAAGGCAGAATACTATTGAAATAGAGAAAGAAACACGTTCGGCAGCTTTAGAAAGCCTTACACTTCACTGAAATATAGTACTACACTCTATAACACAGTTCAGAGACAATGTTCCCGAGCTACCTCTGTTCATAACAGTGTGTAAGAAGTTGTTTGTATATGTGGGCAAAGCTTATACATGGACAAGAAGGCAGAATATAGGAAACTACATGAAAACATCGAAAATTCGGGGAAAATGACTGTAAACAGATGAGAACTCGTTTATAAGAGCTGAATGATAGTCTACCAGTAACTTCTTAGTGTAGAAAAGGTATCTAAGATCTGGGAAATCCTTAATTCGAGTTAAGATCACATGAAACACTGTATGAATCCTATATTGTTCACTTAAAGGAGACTAGAGCGGTAAATGTGTGTTATACAAGGCAGAAAACCATTGAAATAGAGAAAGAAACACGTTCGCCAGCTTTGGAATGCCTTACACTTCACAGAAATATAGTACTACACTGTATAACACAGTTGAGAGACAATGTTCCTGAGCTGCTTCTGTTCATAACAGTGTGTAGGAAGTTGTTTGATAAAGTGGGCAAAGCTTATACTTGGACCAGAAGGCAGAATATAGGAAACTACATGAAAACATGGATAATTCAGAGAAAATGACTGTAAACAGACGAGAACTTCGTTTAGATCAGCTGAAAGAGATTCTCCAAGTCAATTCTTAGTGTAGAAAAGGTAGCTAAGATCCGGGAAATGTTTAATTCGAGTTAAGATCACATGAAAAACTGTATGAATCCTATATTCTTTCCTTATAGGAGACTAGAGTGGTAAATGTGTGTTATACAAGGCAGAATACCATTGAAATAGAGAAAGAAACACGTTGGGCAGCTTTGGAAAGCCTTACACTTCACTGAAGTGTAGTACTTACACTCTATAACACAGATGAGAGACAATGTTCCCCAGCTGCCTCAGTTCATAACAGTGTGTAGAAAATTGTTTTTTAAAGTGGGCAAAGCTTATACTTGGACCAGAAGGCAGAATATAGGAAACTACATGAAAACATGAATAATTCAGAGAAAATGACTGTAAACAGATGAGAACTGGTTTAGAACAGCTGAAAGAGATTCTCCAAGTCAGTTCTTAGTGTAGAAAAGGTAGCTAAGACCCGGGAAATCCTTAATTAGAGTTAAGATCACATGAAACACTGTATGAATCCTATATTGTTCACTTAAAGGAGACTAGAGTGGAAAATGTGTGTCATACAAGGCAGAATACTATTGAAATAGAGAAAGAAACACGTTCGGCAGCTTTAGAAAGCCTTACACTTCACTGAAATATAGTACTACACTCTATAACACAGTTGAGAGACAATGTTCCCGAGCTGCCTCTGTTCATAACAGTGTTTAAGAAGTTGTTTGTATATGTGGGCAAAGCTTATACATGGACAAGAAGGCAGAATATAGGAAACTACATGAAAACATCGAAAATTCGGGGAAAATGACTGTAAACAGATGAGAACTCGTTTATAACAACTGAATGATAGTCTACCAGTAACTTCTTAGTGTAGAAAAGGTATCTAAGATCTGGGAAATCCTTAATTCGAGTTAAGATCACATGAAACACTGTATGAATCCTATATTGTTCACTTAAAGGAGACTAGAGTGGTAAATGTGTGTTATACAAGGCAGAAAACCATTGAAATAGAGAAAGAAACACGTTCGCCAGCTTTGGAATGCCTTACACTTCACAGAAATATAGTACTACACTGTATAACACAGTTGAGAGACAATGTTCCTGAGCTGCTTCTGTTCATAACAGTGTGTAGGAAGTGTTTTGATAAAGTGGGCAAAGCTTATACTTGGACCAGAAGGCAGAATAAAGGAAACTACATGAAAACATGGATAATTCAGAGAAAATGACTGTAAACAGATGAGAACTCGTTTAGAACAGCTGAAAGAGATTCTCTAAGTCAGTTCTTATTGTAGAAAAAGTAGCTAAGATCAGGGAAATCCTTAATTCGAGTTAAGATCACATGAAACACTGTATGAATCCTATATTCTTTACTTAAAAGAGACTAGAGTGGTAAATGTGCGTCATACAAGGCAGAATACCATTGAAATAGAGAAAGAAACACGTTCGGCAGCTTTGGAATGCCTTACACTTCACGGAAATATAGTACTACACTGTATAACACAGTTGAGAGACAATGTTCCTGAGCTGCTTCTGTTCATAACAGTGTGTAGGAAGTGTTTTGATAAAGTGGGCAAAGCTTATACTTGGACCAGAAGGCAGAATATAGGAAACTACATGAAAACATGGATAATTCAGAGAAAATGACTGTAAACAGATGAGAACTCGTTTAGAACAGCTGAAAGAGATTCTGCAAGTCAGTTCTTAGTGTAGAAAAGGTAGCTAAGATACGGGAAATCCTTAATTCGAGTTAAGATCACATGAAATACTGTATGAATCCTATATTGTTTACTAAAAGGAGACTAGAGTGGATAATGTGCGTCATACAAGGTAGAATACCATTGAAATAGAGAAAGAAACACGTTGGGCAGCTTTGGAAAGCCTTATACTACACTGAAATGTAGTACTACACTCTATAACACAGTTGAGAGACAATGTTCCCGAGCTGCCTCAGATCATAACAGTGTGTAGGAAGTTGTTTGATAAAGTGGGCAAAGCTTATACTTGGACCAGAAGGCAGAATATAGGAAACTACATGAAAACATCGAAAATTCGGGGAAAATGACTGTAAACAGATGAGAACTCATTTAGAACAGCTGAATGATAGTCTCCCAGTCCCTTCTTAGTGTAAAAAAGGTAGCTAAGATCTGGGAAATCCTTAATTCAAGTTAAGATCACATGAAACACTGTATGAGTCCTATATTCTTTACTTAAAGGAGACTAGAGTGGTAAATGTGTGTCATACAAGGCAGAATACCATTGAAATAGAGAAAGAAACATGTTCGGCAGGTTTGGAAAGCCTTACACTTCACGGAAATTTAGTACTACACTGTATAACACAGTTGAGAGACAATGTTCCTGAGCTGCTTCTGTTCATAACAGTGTGTAGGAAGTTGTTTGATAAAGTGGGCAAAGCTTATACTTGGACCAGAAGGCAGAATATAGGAAACTACATGAAAACATGGATAATTCAGAGAAAATGACTGTAAACAGACGAGAACTCGTTTAGATCAGCTGAAAGAGATTCTCCAAGTCAATTCTTAGTGTAGAAAAGGTAGCTAAGATCCGGGAAATCTTTAATTCGAGTTAAGATCACATGAAACACTGTATGAATCCTATATTCTTTACTTATAGGAGAGTAGAGTGGTAAATGTGTGTTATACAAGGCAGAATACCATTGAAATAGAGAAAGAAACACGTTCGGCAGCTTTGGAAAGCCTTACACTTCACTGAAATATAGTACTACACTCTATAACACAGTTGAGAGACAATGTTCCCGAGCTGCCTCAGATCATAACAGTGTGTAGGAAGTTGTTTGATAAAGTGGGCAAAGCTTATACTTGGACCAGAAGGCAGAATATAGGAAACTACATGAAAACATGGATAATTCAGAGAAAATGACTGTAAACAGACGAGAACTTCGTTTAGATCAGCTGAAAGAGATTCTCCAAGTCAATTCTTAGTGTAGAAAAGGTAGCTAAGATCCGGGAAATGTTTAATTCGAGTTAAGATCACATGAAAAACTGTATGAATCCTATATTCTTTCCTTATAGGAGACTAGAGTGGTAAATGTGTGTTATACAAGGCAGAATACCATTGAAATAGAGAAAGAAACACGTTGGGCAGCTTTGGAAAGCCTTACACTTCACTGAAGTGTAGTACTTACACTCTATAACACAGATGAGAGACAATGTTCCCCAGCTGCCTCAGTTCATAACAGTGTGTAGAAAATTGTTTTTTAAAGTGGGCAAAGCTTATACTTGGACCAGAAGGCAGAATATAGGAAACTACATGAAAACATGAATAATTCAGAGAAAATGACTGTAAACAGATGAGAACTGGTTTAGAACAGCTGAAAGAGATTCTCCAAGTCAGTTCTTAGTGTAGAAAAGGTAGCTAAGACCCGGGAAATCCTTAATTAGAGTTAAGATCACATGAAACACTGTATGAATCCTATATTGTTCACTTAAAGGAGACTAGAGTGGAAAATGTGTGTCATACAAGGCAGAATACTATTGAAATAGAGAAAGAAACACGTTCGGCAGCTTTAGAAAGCCTTACACTTCACTGAAATATAGTACTACACTCTATAACACAGTTGAGAGACAATGTTCCCGAGCTGCCTCTGTTCATAACAGTGTTTAAGAAGTTGTTTGTATATGTGGGCAAAGCTTATACATGGACAAGAAGGCAGAATATAGGAAACTACATGAAAACATCGAAAATTCGGGGAAAATGACTGTAAACAGATGAGAACTCGTTTATAACAACTGAATGATAGTCTACCAGTAACTTCTTAGTGTAGAAAAGGTATCTAAGATCTGGGAAATCCTTAATTCGAGTTAAGATCACATGAAACACTGTATGAATCCTATATTGTTCACTTAAAGGAGACTAGAGTGGTAAATGTGTGTTATACAAGGCAGAAAACCATTGAAATAGAGAAAGAAACACGTTCGCCAGCTTTGGAATGCCTTACACTTCACAGAAATATAGTACTACACTGTATAACACAGTTGAGAGACAATGTTCCTGAGCTGCTTCTGTTCATAACAGTGTGTAGGAAGTGTTTTGATAAAGTGGGCAAAGCTTATACTTGGACCAGAAGGCAGAATAAAGGAAACTACATGAAAACATGGATAATTCAGAGAAAATGACTGTAAACAGATGAGAACTCGTTTAGAACAGCTGAAAGAGATTCTCTAAGTCAGTTCTTATTGTAGAAAAAGTAGCTAAGATCAGGGAAATCCTTAATTCGAGTTAAGATCACATGAAACACTGTATGAATCCTATATTCTTTACTTAAAAGAGACTAGAGTGGTAAATGTGCGTCATACAAGGCAGAATACCATTGAAATAGAGAAAGAAACACGTTCGGCAGCTTTGGAATGCCTTACACTTCACGGAAATATAGTACTACACTGTATAACACAGTTGAGAGACAATGTTCCTGAGCTGCTTCTGTTCATAACAGTGTGTAGGAAGTGTTTTGATAAAGTGGGCAAAGCTTATACTTGGACCAGAAGGCAGAATATAGGAAACTACATGAAAACATGGATAATTCAGAGAAAATGACTGTAAACAGATGAGAACTCGTTTAGAACAGCTGAAAGAGATTCTGCAAGTCAGTTCTTAGTGTAGAAAAGGTAGCTAAGATACAGGAAATCCTTAATTCGAGTTAAGATCACATGAAATACTGTATGAATCCTATATTGTTTACTAAAAGGAGACTAGAGTGGATAATGTGCGTCATACAAGGTAGAATACCATTGAAATAGAGAAAGAAACACGTTGGGCAGCTTTGGAAAGCCTTATACTACACTGAAATGTAGTACTACACTCTATAACACAGTTGAGAGACAATGTTCCCGAGCTGCCTCAGATCATAACAGTGTGTAGGAAGTTGTTTGATAAAGTGGGCAAAGCTTATACTTGGACCAGAAGGCAGAATATAGGAAACTACATGAAAACATCGAAAATTCGGGGAAAATGACTGTAAACAGATGAGAACTCATTTAGAACAGCTGAATGATAGTCTCCCAGTCCCTTCTTAGTGTAAAAAAGGTAGCTAAGATCTGGGAAATCCTTAATTCAAGTTAAGATCACATGAAACACTGTATGAGTCCTATATTCTTTACTTAAAGGAGACTAGAGTGGTAAATGTGTGTCATACAAGGCAGAATACCATTGAAATAGAGAAAGAAACATGTTCGGCAGGTTTGGAAAGCCTTACACTTCACGGAAATTTAGTACTACACTGTATAACACAGTTGAGAGACAATGTTCCTGAGCTGCTTCTGTTCATAACAGTGTGTAGGAAGTTGTTTGATAAAGTGGGCAAAGCTTATACTTGGACCAGAAGGCAGAATATAGGAAACTACATGAAAACATGGATAATTCAGAGAAAATGACTGTAAACAGACGAGAACTCGTTTAGATCAGCTGAAAGAGATTCTCCAAGTCAATTCTTAGTGTAGAAAAGGTAGCTAAGATCCGGGAAATCTTTAATTCGAGTTAAGATCACATGAAACACTGTATGAATCCTATATTCTTTACTTATAGGAGAGTAGAGTGGTAAATGTGTGTTATACAAGGCAGAATACCATTGAAATAGAGAAAGAAACACGTTCGGCAGCTTTGGAAAGCCTTACACTTCACTGAAATATAGTACTACACTCTATAACACAGTTGAGAGACAATGTTCCCGAGCTGCCTCAGATCATAACAGTGTGTAGGAAGTTGTTTGATAAAGTGGGCAAAGCTTATACTTGGACCAGAAGGCAGAATATAGGAAACTACATGAAAACTTCGAAAATTCGGGGAAAATGACTGTAAACAGATGAGAACTCGTTTATAACAGCTGAATGATAGTCTCCCAGTAACTTCTTAGTGTAGAAAAGGTATCTAAGATCTGGGAAATCCTTAATTCGAGTTAAGATCACATGAAACACTGTATGAATCCTATATTGTTCACTTAAAGGAGACTAGAGTGGTAAATGTGTGTTATACAAGGCAGAAAACCATTGAAATAGAGAAAGAAACACGTTCGCCACCTTTGGAATGCCTTACACTTCACAGAAATATAGTACTACAGTGTATAACACAGTTGAGAGACAATGTTCCTGAGCTGCTTCTGTTCATAACAGTGTGTAGGAAGTGTTTTGATAAAGTGGGCAAAGCTTATACTTGGACCAGAAGGCAGAATAAAGGAAACTACATGAAAACATGGATAATTCAGAGAAAATGACTGTAAACAGATGAGAACTCGTTTAGAACAGCTGAAAGAGATTCTGCAAGTCAGTTCTTAGTGTAGAAAAGGTAGCTAAGATCCGGGAAATCCTTAATTCGAGTTAAGATCACATGAAACACTGTATGAATCCTATATTGTTTACTTAAAGGAGACTAGAGTGGAAAATGTGCGTCATACAAGGTAGAATACTATTGAAATAGAGAAAGAAACACGTTCGGCAGCTTTAGAAAGCCTTACACTTCACTGAAATGTAGTACTACACTCTATAACACAGTTGAGAGACAATGTTCCCGAGCTGCCTCTGTTCATAACAGTGTGTAACAAGTTGTTTGTATATGTGGGCAAAGCTTATACATGGACAAGAAGGCAGAATATAGGAAACTACATGAAAACATCGATAATTCGGGGAAAATGACTGTAAACAGATGAGAACTCATTTAGAACAGCTGAATGATAGTCTCCCAGTCCCTTCTTAGTGTAAAAAAGGTAGCTAAGATCTGGGAAATCCTTAATTCAAGTTAAGATCACATGAAACACTGTATGAGTCCTATATTCTTTACTTAAAGGAGACTAGAGTGGTAAATGTGTGTCATACAAGGCAGAATACCATTGAAATAGAGAAAGAAACATGTTCGGCAGGTTTGGAAAGCCTTACACTTCACGGAAATTTAGTACTACACTGTATAACACAGTTGAGAGACAATGTTCCTGAGCTGCTTCTGTTCATAACAGTGTGTAGGAAGTTGTTTGATAAAGTGGGCAAAGCTTATACTTGGACCAGAAGGCAAAATATAGGAAACTACATGAAAACATGGATAATTCAGAGAAAATGACTGTAAACAGACGAGAACTCGTTTAGATCAGCTGAAAGAGATTCTCCAAGTCAATTCTTAGTGTAGAAAAGGTAGCTAAGATCCGGGAAATCTTTAATTCGAGTTAAGATCACATGAAACACTGTATGAATCCTATATTCTTTACTTATAGGAGACTAGAGTGGTAAATGTGTGTTATACAAGGCAGAATACCATTGAAATAGAGAAAGAAACACGTTCGGCAGCTTTGGAAAGCCTTACACTTCACTGAAGTGTAGTACTTACACTCTATAACACAGATGAGAGACAATGTTCCCCAGCTGCCTCAGTTCATAACAGTGTGTAGAAAGTTGTTTTTTAAAGTGGGCAAAGCTTATACTTGGACCAGAAGGCAGAATATAGGAAACTACATGAAAACATGAATAATTCAGAGAAAATGACTGTAAACAGATGAGAACTGGTTTAGAACAGCTGAAAGAGATTCTCCAAGTCAGTTATTAGTGTAGAAAAGGTAGCTAAGACCCGGGAAATCCTTAATTAGAGTTAAGATTGTTGAATGGAGCAGAGACCACCCAAGAGGCATAGACCCCTACCCGGGAAACAACTCTAAATAGCCAATTGCGGAGTCAAATAACAAATTTATTACAGATTCGAATCTGGGCTGCTGCCGCCAGGATGGAGCAGGCAGAGACAGCAGCCAGCAGTTACAAAAGAGATAGAGGAAGATGTAAGAAGATGGAATGAACATGGTATGTTGTTCCATCTCCTTACATCTTCCTCTATCTCTTTTTTCAGTGTGGTGTAGTTTTCCGCAAATAGGTCCTTTACTTCCTTAGTTAAATTTATTCCTAGGTATCTTAATTTTTTTGGTGTGATGGTAAATGGAATTGCTTTTTTAGCCTCTGTTTCTGTAGTTTCACTGTTGGTGTATAGAAATGCCATGGATTTTTTGGCATTAATTTTGTATCCTGCTACATTGCCAAATTCATTTATTAAGTGAATTGGTTTTTTAATGGAGTCTTTTGGGTTTTTTATGTACAATATCATGTCATCTGCAAATAAGGATAACTTTACGTCTTCTTTTCCAATTTGGATGCCTTTTATTTCCTCCTCTTGTCTAATTGCAATGGCTAGTACTTCCAGTACTATGTCAAACAGGAGTGGCGAGAGTGGGCATCCCTGTCTTGTTCCTGTTCTTAGAGGGAATGGTTTTAGTTTTTGCCCATTGAGTATAATGTTGGCTGTGGGTTTATCATATATAGCTTTTATTATGTTGAGGTATGATCCTTGTACTCCCACCTTGTTAAGAGTTTTTATCAGGAACGGGTGTTGGATTTTATCAAATGCTTTTTCTGCATCAATTGATATGACTATATGATTTTTATCTTTCAATTTGTTAATGTGATGTATCACGTTTATTGATTTGTGGATATTGTACCATCCTTGCATTCTTGGAATAAATCCTACTTGGTCATGGTGTATGATCTTTGTGATGTTCTTCTGGAGTCGATTTGCTAGAATTTTGTTGAGGATTTTGGCATCTATGTTCATGAGGGATATTGGCCTGTAATTCTCTTTCATTGAGTTGTCTTTATCTGGTTTTGGTATTAGAGTGATGCTGGCTTCATAGAAGGAGTTTGGAAGTGTTCCTTCCTCTTGTATTTTTTGGAATAGTCTGAGGAGGATAGGTTTTAGTTCTTCCTTGAATGTTTGGTAAAACTCTCCTGTGAAGCCATCTTGCCTTGGCTTTTGTTTGCTGGAAGCTTTTTGATGACTGTTTCAATTTCTTCCCAAGTCACTGGTTTATTGAGATTTTTATATTCTTCCTGATTGAGTTTTTCTAGGAATACGTCCATTTCCTCCAGGTTCTTCAGTTTGTTGGAATAGAGTTGTTCGTAGTATTTAGTAACAATCCGTTGTATTTCGGTGGGGTCTGTTGTTATTTCACCTCTTTCATTTCTGATTGTGTTTATTTGGGTCCTCTCTCTTTGTTTCTTGGTTAGCCTGGCTAGAGGTCCATCTATCTTGTTTATCTTTTCAAAGAACCAGCTCTTGGTTTTGTTGATCTTGTGTATTGTTTCTTTGGTCTCTATGTCGTTTATCTGTGCTCTGATTTTTGTAATTTCCTTCCTTCTGCTTACACTGGGCTTTTCTTGTTGCTCTTTTTCTAACTCTTTGAGTTGTACAGTTAGATCACTTGTTAGCCTTTTTTCTAGTTTTTTGCAATAGGCTTGTAAGGATATGAACTTCCCTCTCAAAACTGCTTTTGCTGTGTCCCATAGATTTTGGATTGTTGTGTTTTCATTGTCATTTGTTTCCAGGATGTTTTTAATTTCTTCCTTGATTTCTCTGGTAACCCAGTCCTTGTTTAATAGCATGCTATTTAGTCTCCATGTGTTTGATTTCTTTGGATTATTTTTATTGTAGTTAATTTCCAGTTTTATGCCATTATGGTCTGAGAAGATGCTTGATATGATTTCTATCTTCTTGAATTTGAAGAGACTTTGCCTATGTCCCAAAATGTGGTCTATCTTTGAGAATGTCCCATGTGCACTTGAGAAGAATGTATATTGTGTGGCTTTGGGGTGGAATGTTCTGAAGATGTCAATTAATTCCATCTGGTCCAGTGAGTCATTTAGGATTGATATTTCTTTGCTGATTTTTTGTTTAGATGATTTTTCTAAGGGTGACAGTGGGGTATTAAAATCTCCTACTATGATTGTATTGCTATTAATCTCTCCCTTAATGTCCTCCAGCAGTTTTTTTTTTTTTTTATGTATTTGGGTGCTCCTGTATTGGGTGCATATATATTTACCAGGGTTATTTCTTCTTGTTTGATTGTTCCCTTTAGTATTATGAAGTGGCCTTCATTATCTCTTGTTATGTCCTTCACTCTGAGATCTAATTTGTCAGATATAAGTATTGCTACCCCAGCTTTTTTTTCATTTCCATTTGCCTGGAAAACTTTTTTCCATCCCTTCACCCTCAGTCTGTGTGCATCTTTTTTTCTGAGGTGGGTTTCTTGTAGACAACAGATGTATGGGTCTTGTTTTCTTATCCAATCTGACACCCTATGTCTTTTGATTGGAGCATTTAATCCATTTACATTTAAGGTTATTATTGATAGGTACTCATTTGACGCCATTTTTATTCTATAACCGTGTTCCTTCTTCACTTCCTATTTCTTTATTTTTACAGTAGACCCTTTAGCATTTCTTGCATTGCTGGTTTGGTGGATATAAATTCCTTCAGTCTTTTTTTGTCTGTGAAGCTCCTGATTTCCCCTTCAATTTTGATTGATAGCCTTGCTGGGTACAGTATTCTTGGATTCAGACCCTTCCTTTGCATGACTTTGTATATTTCATCCATTCCCTTCTGGCCTGATATGTTTCTGTTGAGAAATCAGTTCCTAGTCTGATGGGGGTTCCTTTGTATGTCACTTTTTGTCTCTCTCTGGCTGCTTTTAAGATTCTTACTTTGTCGTTGTTGTTAGCCAATTTAATTATAATGTGCCTTTTGTCTGTCTTCTGGGATTTATTTTGCTTGGGACTCTGCGAGCATCTTGGATTTGTGTGGGTTTTTTCTTCTCTATCTCAGGAAAGTTTTCTGTCATTATTTCTTGAAATACTTTTTCCATGTCTACCTCAGTTTCCTTTCCTTCTGGAACCCCAATTATTCAAATATTATTTTGTTTTGCATTGTCCCAAAGCTCCCGTAGGCTCTCTTCCTGCTTTTTAATCTTTTTTTCTAGAAGCTGCTGTAATTGGGTATTTTTTTCCATCTTGTCTTCTAGCTCACTGATGCGGTCCTCTGCTTCATCTAGTCTACTCTTGATGCTTTCTATTGAGTTCTTCATGGTAGTGATGTCATTTTTCATTTCTTCTTGGTTCTTCTTCAATTCCTCTTGGTTCTTCTTCAATTCCTCATGGCTCTTCTTCAATTCCTCATGGTTCTTCCTCATTTCTTCTTGGTTATTGTCAAATTTCTCTTCCATTCTTTTTAGCCATCCTATGATCATTATTCTGAATTCTTGCTCTGGTAGGCTGCTTGCCTCTGACTCCTTTACTTCCTTTTCTGGTGATGCCTGCTTTTCTTTCATATGCGGGCTACTTCTTTGTCTCCCCATGGCCTCTCTTTTCAGGATGTCTGGTTATGTGGTGTTTCCTCCCCTGCGTTGATTTAAAGGTACAAACTACAACACTACCAGGTACAACACAAGAGGCACTTAACAGGAATGTATTTACAATATTAATAACCTCCAACAAAGGTGACCACTAGAGAAAGTCAAATTGGGGGATAGGAGAGAAGGAAGAAAGGTAAAAATAAAATAAAGAAAAATTTTAAAAATAATAAATAAAATAAGTAAATAATATTTAAAAAAGAGGGATAAAGAGATAGAAAAAGAAGGATAAAGGTAATGACAAAATGAAGTAGGAAAACGGAAAAAAAGAAGAGAGAGAGAGAGAGAGAGAAAGAGAGAGAAGAAGGAAACTAAAAGAGAAATGGGAGACAAACTATATATCTGTGGAGAAAATTGCCATAGAACAACCACTCAACCCAGCCAATGCCAGTAACAATACTTGGAGATCAATACAAATTACAATATCCACTATTATTAAGTAAGGCTATGATATACAGAAGTACAAGAAACAAACAAAAACAGAGGATTTTTAAAAAAAAAATACAAAGCAACAATAACAACACAGGTATAAGCATAACAATTTCACTAAAAAGCATAAAAATTCACAATAATCAACCTTCACACAAACAATGAGAAAAGGATAGAGAGGAGAACCTTTTTTTTTTTTAACTAGTTGATATAGTGCAGAGAGTGATATTTATACACTTGGGTCAGGGGTTGGAACTTAGGTCTATAAGTATAGTGAAAGCTTTAGCAGGGGGTATGCAGAAAGAATAGAGGAAAAACTAAAGCAGGCAAGGGATAGGATAAACCGGAGACTAAAAGGGTAAAGTTTAGTACGAGAGTGATGGTGTAAAGGTCAAGTTGAGAAAGGGTTGAATGATGATATAGTAGAGATTAAAATAGAATGAAGGTTACTCCCAATGTAAAATAAAGAAAAAATAAAATGGTAGTGGAGAGGGGGAAAAAAAAAAAGGAAAAAGAAACAAAAATTGCAAAATAGCAGTAGCAATAGTGATGAAAGAGATTGAAAAATGTAATAATTGAAAAGGTAAAATCAAGTAAGGAAAAAAGAAAAAAAATTCGTTTCTTAAGTAAAAGATGAAAAAAAATGAAAATTAAATAAAAGATTAAAAACTGAAAATAAAATAAAGAATGGCAAAATTAGCATAAAAATGACCAGTAGAGGTCATTCACTTCCTCTGTTATTGTATTTGGCACGCCTGATTCACGGAGCAGACAGACTTGCAGTTCCCAGCATTCCACTGCACCTCAGTTTTGTAAGGTAATCCTCAATTTTAAGTAGGCTATATCTTAGTTATTTGTGTCCATTTATTTTTGATTATTAAAAAGAAAAAAAAAGGAAAAAGAAAAAGAAAAGAAAAAAGAAAAAAGAAGAAAAAAAAAAGCAGTTTGTAATTCAATTCTTAGGTGTCAGTGTTTCCGGTTTGACCTCCCAGTCCTTTTGGTTTCTCTGGCCTTCTTTCTCTATGGCTCTAGCTGGCAGAGTGCCAACTGGCTCCCAGACTATCTCTAAAGCTCTGATCCCTTGTTTCCAGGAAGGCAATTTCCCCTTGCAATTTCCCCGGATAAGCCCAACTGAGCAGTCCTTCCCTAGTTTTCAGAAGCAAGGGGGTGAAGGGGGTCAGGCGCCAAGGTTTCCAGATGATCCGCCCTTGTCGGGACAGCCGCAAATCTTAACAATCTGTCCCATGTCCCCTGGCGTTTTTTAAAAAAGTCCCAGATTACGCCAAACCTAGCACTGGGTGTCCCAGGCAGAATTCTCGCTGCAGCCTTCTTTCGGCGCAGCTCAGTGCAGGCAGCAGCACTGCGCTGGCTGCTAGTGGGGGGCGGGGCCTTGCCGGAGCTCAGCAGCTACCGTCACTGCCTGCGCCACGGGACCCAGTTCCCTCAAATTTTCCCCGCAAACTCGGACCTTTCCGTGGGTGACTGAAGAACTCCCTTGAAACCAAGTGTTTGGTCCGATTGGGCTGTCTCAGCTCCTCAATGGTCTCTGCCGCTGTGGGTTTTTCCAGGCTTCAGAGAAGCTCTTCCTTTTCTGGTAAGATGGCTCAGCCTTCTCTCCAAGCCCGGAGCTCTGGGAGAGCCGTGGCGGTGGCCACCGCAGTGCTGGCAGGTTGGTCAGGAAATCCTGTCCAGCGGTCCTTTCCTTACCCTTCTTGAGATTTCCGCTGTCCTTCAGCTGCCAATCAACTTTCCCTGAGCAACTCAGACGCTGCTTTTTTCTGTTCTGGGACCGGAGTCAGAACAAGTCCATCTGTTCGGTCGCCATCTTCAAGCTCCACCCTCCTCAGATTTCTAAAATTCTAAAAGTCCATTCTTCCACAGAATTCTGGAAGTTTATTATTCCACTGAATTCCAGAAATCCTTTCTTCCACAGAATTGTAGAAACCCTCTATTCCACAGAATTCTAGAAATTCTCTCTGCCACAGAATTCTATAAGTAATCTCTTCCACAGAATAGTAGAAATCTCCTATTCCACAGAATTATAGATATACTCTATTCCACGAAATATTGTAAATACTCTCTTCTACAGAATTCCAGAAACCTTCTATTCCACTGAATTCTAGAAATCCTCTCTTCCACAGATTTCTATACATCCTCCCTCAGAATTCTAGAAATCTATTCCACAGAATTCTAGATGTCCTCTATTCCACAGAATTGTACAAATCCCCTATCACACAGAATTCTAGAAATCCTCTATTCCACAGAATTCTGTAAGTCCTCTATTTCTCAGATTTCTAGAAATACCCTATTCCACAGAATTCTAGAAGACCTTCCTTCCTCCCAATTCGAGAAATCCCATATTCTACAGAATTCCAGATATCCTCTCTTCCTCAGAATTCCAGAAATGTCCTATTCCACAGAATTCTAGACATTTCTCCCATCCAAGTACTAACCAGGCCCGACCCTGCTTAGCTTCCGAGATCAGACGAGATCGGGCGCGTTCAGGGTGGTATGCCCGTAGACTATATTCCACACATTTCTATAAGTCCTCTCTTCCAAATTTCTAGAAATATCCTGTTTCACATGTTGCAGAAATCCTCCCTTCTTCCAATTCTAGAATTCATTTCTTCCACAGAATTATAGAAATCCTGTATTCCACAAAATTCTACAAGTCCACTTTTCCACAGAATTCTGGATGTTTTGTATTCCACAGAATTCCTGAAGTCCTCTCTTCCACAGAATTCTAAAAATCCTCTATTCTGCTGAATTCTATATGGCCTCTCTTCCACAAAATTCTAGAAATCTTCTCTTCCACAAAATTCTAGAAGTCCTCACTTCAGATTTCTAGAAATTCCCTATTCCACAGAATTGTATTGATAGAAGAAATCGATTCCTCCCAAATCTAGAAATCCCCTATTTTACAGAATTCTAGAAGTCAACTCTTCCACAGAATTCTAGAAATCCTATCTTCCTCAGACTTGTACAAATCATCTATTCCACAGAATGATAGAAATCCCCTATTGCACAGAATTATAGCAGTCACTCTACCACAGAATTCTGGATGTTCCTATTCCACAGGATTCCTCAAGTCCCCTCTTCCACAGAATTTAAAAAATACTGTATTTTACTAAATTCTATCTGGCCTCTCTCCCACAAAATTCTAGAAATTATCTCTTCCACGAAATCTAGAAGTCCTCTCTTCAGATTTCTAGGAATTCCCTGTTCCACAGAATTGTAGAAGTTCTCCATTCCTCAGAATTCTAGAAATCCCCTATTCTAAAGAATTCTAGAAGTCAACTCTTCCACAGAATTCTATAAATCATCTATTCCACAGAAAGATAGAAATCCCCTATTCCACAGAATTCTAGAAGTCCACTCTATCACAGAATTTTGGATGTTTTGTATTCCACAGGATTCCTGCATTCCTCTCTTCCACAGAATTCTAAATATCCTCTTTTGTGCTGAATTCTATATGGCCTCTCTTCCACAAAATTCTAGAAATTCTCTATTCCAATGAATCCTAGAAGACCTCTCTTCAGGTTTCTAGAAATTCCCTATTCCACAGAATTGTAGAAATACTCCTTTCCTCCAAATTCTAGAAATCCCCCATTCTACAGAATTCTAGAAGTCAGCTCTTCCACAGAATTCTAGAAGTCCTATCTGAGTTTTCTAGAATTCTAAAAGCAAACTCTTCCACAGAATTCTGGAAGTTTATTATAATATTTCACAGAATTCCAGAAATCCTTTCTTCCACAGAATTGTAGAAATCCTTTATTCTATAGAATTCTAGAAATTCTCTCTGCCACAGAATTCTAAAGTAATCTCTTCCACAGAATAATAGAAATATCCTATTACACAGAATTATAGAAATGCTCTATTCCACAGAATATTGTAAGTACTCTATTCTACAGATTTCTAGAAACCTTCTATTCCACAAATTTTAGAAATCCTCTCCCCCACATCCTCCCTCAGAATTCTAGAAATATATTCCACAAAATTCTAGAAATCCCCTATTCCACAGAATTATACAATCCCCTATTCCACAGAATTCTAGCTGTTCTCCCTTCCTCCAAATTCTAGAAATCATCTATTCCTCAGAATTCTAGAACTCCTTCCTTACTCCCAATTCGAGAAATCCCCTATACTACAGAATTTCGGATATCCTCTCTTCCTCAGAAGTCAAGAAATGTCCTAGTCCACAGAATTCTAGAAATCCTCTCTTCCACAGAATTCTAGAAGTCCTCTCTTCAGATTTCTAGAAATTCCCCATTCCACAGCATTGTAGAAGCCCTCCATTCTTCTGAAATCTAGAAATCCCCTATTCAACAGAATTCCAGAAGTCAACTCATCCACAGAATTCTGTAAGTCCTCTCTTTCTCAGATTACTAGAAATACACTATTCCACAGAATTGTAGCTGTCTTATCTGCCTCCAATTTTTAGAAATCTCATATTTTGTAGAATTCTAGAAATCCTCCCTTCCTCCCAATTGGAGAAATCCCCTATTCTACAGAATTCCAGATATCATCTCTTCCTCAGAATTCTAGAAATACTCTATTCCAAAGATTTCTATAAGTCCTCTCTTCCTCATTTCTAGAAATACCCTATTTCACAGAGTTTTAAAAATCCTCCCTTCCTCCAATACTAGAAATTATCTCTTCCACAGAATTCAGGAAATCCTCTATTCCACCGAATTCTAGAAGTCCTCTCTCAGATTTCTAGAATTATAACAGTCCACTCTTCCACTGATTTTTGGATGTTATGTATTTCACAGGAGTCCTGAAGTCCTCTCTTCCAAAGAATTCTAAAACTCATTTATTCTACTGAATTTTAGAAGGCCTCTCTTCCACAAAATTCTGAAAGCTCTCCCTTCAGATTTCTAGAAATCCCCTATTCCACAGAATTCTACAAGTCCTCATTCCTCTGAATCCTAGATATCCCCTAATATACAGAATTCTAGAAGTCCTCTAATCCATAGAGTTCTAGATATACCCTATTAGAAATAATTCTAAAAGTCCTCCCTTCCTCTGCATGATAGAAAAGCACTATTCTAAAAAATTCTAGAACTCTAATTATCCACAGATTTCTAAAAATTCTCTCTTCCACAAAATTCTAGAAATCCCCTATTTCACAGAATTCTAGAAAGCCCCTCATCCACAGAATTCTACAAGTAATATCTTCCACTGAATTCTACAAATCCCCTATTCCACAGAATTCTAGAAACCCACTATTCCAGATTTCTGTAAGTCTTCTCTTTTTTAAAATTTCTAGAAATACCCTATTCCACAGAATTCTAGCTGTCCTCATGTCCTCCAAATTCTAGAATTTCCCTTTCCACAGAATTCTATCAGTCCACTCTACCACAGAATTCTGGATGTTCCGTATTCCACTGGATTCCTGAAGCCCTCTCTTCCACAGAATTCTTTAGAATAGAGCTTTTCTATAACTCAGAGAGAGGACTTTTAGAATTCTTTGTAATAGGGAATGTCTAGAACTCTATGGAATAGAGGACTTCTAAAATTCTGTGAAATGGGGAATTTCTAGAATTCAGAGAAAAGGAAGACTTCTACAATCCCCATATTCCACAGATTTCTAAATATTCTCTCTTCCACAAAATTCTAGAAATCCCCTATTCCACAGATTTGTAGAAGTCGTCCTTTCCTCCGAATTGTAAAAATCCTCTATTCCACAGAATTCTAGAAGTCAACTCTTCCACAGAATTCTAGAAGTCCTCTCTCAGATTTCTAGAATTCTAAAAGTCCACTCTTCCACAGAATTCTGTAAGTTCACTATTACACAGAATTCCAGAAGTCCTTAATTCCACAGAATCTTAGGAACCCTCTATTGCACAGAATTCTAGAAATCCTCTATTCCACAGAATTCTATAAATTTTTTCTTCTACAGAATTTTAAAAATCTTCTCTTCCCCTGAATTCTAGAAGTCCTTTCTTCCTCAGATTTCTAGAAATCCCCTATTTGACAGAATTCTAGAAATCCCCTACTCCACAGAATTCTGTAAGTCCCCTCTTTCTAAGATTTTTAGAAATACCTTATTCCACAGAATTCTAGCTCTCCTCCCTTCCTCCAAATTCTAGAAATCCCCTATTCCTCAAAATTCTAGAAGTCCTCCATTTTTTTCAATTCAAGAAATCCCCTATTCTACATAATTCCAGATATCCTCTCTTCCTCAGAATTCCAGAAATCTCCTATACCACAGAATCCTAGAAATACGCTATTCCACAAATTTCTATAAGTCCTCTCTTCCTCATTTCTGGAAATACCCTATTTTACAGAGTTGTGGAAATCCTCCCTTCCTCCAATTCTAGAAATCATGTCTTCCACAGAATTCTAAAAATCCCCTATTCCACAGAATTCTAGAAATCCACTTTTCCATAGAATTCTGGATGTTCCATATTCAACAGTGGATGTTCCATATTCCACAGAATTCTAGAAATCCTCTATTCCACACAATTCTAGAAGTCCTCCCTTCAGATTGTAGAAGTCCTCCTTTCCTTTGAATTCTAGAAATTCCCTCTTCCACAGAATTGTAGAAGTCCTTAATTGCTCCGAAATCTAGAAATCCCCTATTATACAGAATTGTAGAAGTCAACTCTTCCACAAAATTTTAAAAATACCCTCTTCCACAGAATTCTATAAATCATTTATTCCACAGAATGATAGAAATCCCCTATTCCACAGAATTCTAAAAGTCCACTCTACCACAGAATTCTGGATGTTCTGTATTTCACAAAATTCTAGAAACCACCTATTCCACATAATTGTAGAAGTCCTCAATTCCTCCTAATTCTAGAAATCCCCTATTCCACAGAGTTCTAGAAGCCAACTCCTCCACAGAATTCTAGAAATCCTCTTTCCCACAGAATTCTATAAATCATCTATTCCACAGAATAATAGAAATACCCTATTCCACAGAATTCTAGAAGTCCACTCTACCACAGAATTCTACAAGTAATCTCTTCCACAGAATTCTACAAATCCCCTATTCCACAGAATTCTAGAAATCCTCTATTCCACAGAATTCTATAAGTCTTCTCTTTCTCAGATTTCTAGGAATACCCTATTCCACAGAATTCTAGTTGTCCTCTCTTCCTCATTTGTAGAAATACTTTTTCACAGAGTTGAATAAATACTCCCTCCAACTCTAGAAATCATCTCTTTCACAGAATTCTAGAAATTCGCTATTCCACAGAATTGTAGAAGTCTTTCTTTACTCTGAATTCTAAAAATTCCCTATTTCCCATAATTGTAGACGTCCTCCATTCCTGCGAATTCTAGAAATCCCCTATTCTACAGAATTCTAGATGTCAACTCTTCCACAGAATTCCAGAAATCCTCTCTTCTATAGAATTCTATAAATCATCTATTCCACAGAATGACAGAAATCCCCGATTCCACAGAATTCTAGACGGCCACTCAACCACAGAATTCAGGATGTTCCGTATTCTGCAAGATTCCTGAAGTCTTCTCTTCCACAGAATTCTAAAAATCATCTATTCCACAGAATGATAGAAATTCTTCCACAGAATTCTACAAGACCTCTCTTCACAGAATACTATAAATCCTTTCTTTCACAGAATTCTAAATCCTCTATTGCACCCAATTCTATAAGACCTCTCAAAAAGTGGAAATCAGTAGTGGTTGGAATAGCTAGAGAAACACATATTAACTGGTTGCCCAATTTCCATGCCCCAATGGAGGTTGTGGCAATTCCACAGTCACAAGGTTGGGCCTTTTACCATTCCCAGTTGGTCCCACTGCACATTTTCCATTCTCACACTTCAAGTCTGACGACAACACATAAATGTACATGCCCTTGACCTGGATGGAACTCAAGACTTTTTGGTACTCAGGCTGACAGACTAAACCAAGCATGTCAAACTCAAAGGCTAACATGGGCCAAATAAACAAGGTTGATGTTTATTTGGGCCACAAAAAAAAAAAGCAAAAGCTTTCCTTTTCTTAGCAGCATAGGTTTATTTCAGTAGAGACATGCTGATTACAAAGGTCCAAAATAAATAAGTAATCATTAACATAAAACATAGAATATTTTAATAAAAATGAATATTTTTTTCTTGAGGTTTCATACACTGTTTAATGTGCTCTTTGCTCTGTTTTAAGGATGTCCTGCATCTTAGATACCTATTCTACACTAACATCTGAATTGTAGAAGTCTTTTCTACCTTTTCTATGGGAGTTCTCATGTATTTACTGTTATTTTCTCTGAACTACTCATGTTTTCTTGTAGTTTCCTAAATTAGTTCTTTTTTTTTATTTTCTAAGTATACGCATTGCCCACAAGTACAAACAACTTCCACCACTCTGTGATGAACCTGAGAAGCTCTGGAAAATTGAATCTCAACTATGTTTTAGAGTGTAATGCTACATTGCAGTAAAGTCTAAGGCTTTCCAAAGCTACTTAAATTTGCTTCTTTCTGTATTTCAAGGATATTCTGCCTTGTATAACACACATTTAGAGTTCTAGGCTCCTTTGAGTAAATAATACAGGTTTCATTCACTGTTTAATGTGCTTTTTATTCTATTTTTGAGGATTTCCTGCATATTAGATAGCATTTCTACACTAACAATTGATTTTGAGAAGTATTTTTTGTATATTCTGAGAAATAGAGGACTTACAGAATTCTGTGGAAGAGACAGTTTCTATAACTCTGTGGAATAGGCGATTTGTAGAATTCTGTGGAAGAGGTTACTTGTAGAATTCTGTGGATGAGAGACTGTCTAGAATTTTGTGGAATAGGGGATTTCTAGAATTCTTTAGAATAGAGCTTTTCTAGAATTCTGTGGAATAGGGGATTTCTAGAATTTTGTGGAAAAGAGAGTTTTGGAATTCTGTGGAATAGGGGATTTCTAGAATTCTTTAGAATAGAGCTTTTCTACAATTCTGTGCAAAGGGGGATTTCTAGAATTCTGAGGGAGGATGTATAGTAATCTGTGGAAGAGAGGATTTATAGAATTCTGTGGAATAGAAGCTTTCTAGAATTCTGTAGAATAGAGTACTTACAAAATTCCGTGGAATAAAGCATTTCTATAATTCTGTGGAAAAGAAAATTTCTACAATTCTGTGGAAGAGATTATGTGTAGAATTCTGTGGCAGAGAGAATTTCTAGAATTCTGTGGAATAGGAGATTTCTAAAAATCTGAGGAAGAAAGGACTTCTAGAATTTGTTGTAAGAGAATATTTTTTAGAATTCTGTGAAAGAAAAGATTCATAGAAGTCTGTGTAATAGAAGATCTCTAGAATTCTGTGGAATAGAGGGTTTCTAAAATTCTGTGGAATAGATGACTTCTAGAATTCTATGGAATAGGGGATTTCTAGAATTCTGAGGAAGAGATGATTTGTAGAATTGGAAGAAGGGAGGATTTCTACATCTCTGTGAAACAGTATTTCTAGAAATGAGGAAGAGAGGACTTATAGAAATCTGTGGAATAGAGTATTTCTATAATTCTGTGGAATAGGAGATTTGTAGAATTCAGTGGAAGAGATTGCATGTAGAATTCTGTGGAATAGAAGATTTCTAGAATTTGGAGGAAGGGAGGACAACTAGAATTCTGTGGAATCGGATATTTCTAGAAATATGAGCAAGAGAGGACTTACAGAATTTTGTGGAATATGGGGTTTCTGGAATTCTGTGGAAGAGGGGATTTTTAGAATTCTGTGGAAGAGAGGACTTCAGGAATACTGTGGAATACGGAACTTCCATAATTCTGTGGTAGACTGGACTTCTAAAATTCTGTGGAATAGGGGATTTCTATCATTCTGTAGAATAGATTTTTTTCTAGAATTCTGTGGAAGAGA